>NC_137820.1:5731819-5959319 GCF_963921795.1 Nannobrachium achirus | reverse complement strand
CAACGCGAGGCGTTGTGAGCTTGTAGATCGACTGTTTTCCAAATTTTTGCCTCTAATATTTGATAATTTGGCAAATGTTTAATTTGTCCTTTTTAGAGGTATTAACAAGTCCTTAAAGTGTCACTTTAGATAGTGTATATACCCTCTATACACTTAAACTTTATGTTGGTTTGTTTGCTGTTGAGAGAGAAAACAATGTTGGATATTAATTTAATCATCTGGGGGACCCCCCCAAAATAATTTGGGGACCCCCCTGGGGGTCCTGACCCACAGGTTGAGAACCACTGCTATAGATGACAGCAGCACTTTATGAGCACAGGTTCCTTCAGTCCACTAAAAGCCTAGCTTCAGTAGCTTGCCTTGGCTATGCTCGTCATGTGCAAAAGACCGTCTTAAGAAAAATAACACGGGGAGGAGGCATGTGAAGCAATAAACTTTAAGATCTATGATGCTATTATTATTAGTAGTATTGGACAAATGTTCGCCGTTGAGCAAGACTCAATTATGCAAAGCCCTGTGCCAAAAATACAGCCGAGTCGACAGAAAAAATGTGACAATGTTGTCTGCCGCTAAGACGATGGGTCTGGGATAGGGTTGTAACGATACATTTATAATTGTGATTCGATACATATCACGATACATGGTTGATGATACGATACATGTACGATATTGGTTCATACATGGCGATATGATACGGTTTGATTAAACGTTTTAAAATCGATATAGTAACTATTTAGCAATGAAATTATATCTATGTGAAAAAGTGTGGATAGTTCAGGTTTTAAGGGAAACATATGTTGATCACATATGGACAAACCTGCACCTTGACATGAACCCAGAGATTACACACATTTATCGACCAGTGTAGCTATATGGAAAGGAAAAGTAATTAAACCCCTCCTTTTCATTTTTTCTTCTTAAACGTGCTAAATACAATGCACAAGTAGGTAGTATTGATACAATCGATTATTTGATCTACCGATTCCATACGATACAAAACCAAACGATGCGATTCGATTTTAGCTGTTTTCATTTCAATATACAGTACTTCGATTTTTTTAAATTGAAAACGATATTTCGCTGCAGTTACTATATCGTTACACCCCTAGTCTGTGCTAAATGTTGCTTTCTCAAGGAGAGGGAAATGAACATCCCCACAACAAGCTCATATTCTATGATGATGTATTTTATGACTAGCCTAGAATTCCATCATCAGGTCTGAAAGTCGCAACGGAAAACCTCAGACCTAACTCCATGAATTATGTCATTAAAAGTCGTCATCGCTGAAGACACCCTTCCTCTCTCAAACAGCCTTCCTTTGTGACAGAACACTCCCCATTTCTTGTACACAAATTGGACGAACAGCTTTTTATGATTTTATTCAGGGGTCTTCAACGTTCTCAGGCCAAGGACCCCTTAGCTGAGAGAGAGATGAAGCAGGGACCCCCGCTGCATAATTATTGTATGAATGTGCGATGCAGATTTTCATCGATTTCACTGATATATTCATAGACTTGTTTGACAGCACTGTCACCAGTTTGTTGGATTCGTGTTAGTGTTTTTCAGACATTTAACCACTTAAATCGTCGATAGTAAACTTGACCTTTCCCTCTGTACTTGGTCCGCTCTTTTTTACCACACCTATTTGCCGAAAATAGTCGATCTGCAAGCTCTCAACGCCTCGCAGCGCGAGGCGTTGAGAGCTTGCAGATCTGCTATTTTTGGCAAAAGTTCTCCTCACAATCGGGACGCGAGGGTTCAAGTTGTTAATTTAAAAGAATGATCCTATCACAAAAAGATTTGGTGGCCCCCCTGTAGTAACTCTGAGGACCCCCTAGGGGTCCCGGACCCCCTGTTGAAGACCCCTGTGACAGATCAATGTGAACACTGTTCACTGGCCCCGCGCCAAACGTAACTGTGGACCCCTGGTGCTCCTCTTCTAAGCAGCGTGCTGCTGCTGAAGTTTCTGTGAAAGAAATGTTAGACTAACAACTTCTTAAATTAATTAACCTTTGATGATGTTCTGGCCCGCCGCCTAATGGCTTGGAAAACAAATTGGCCCGAGGCCAAACTCAACTCGCCGACCGCTGCCCTGTTCTTCTAAGCAGAAAAAAGAATATCCTCTTTTGAGCTAACACGTTATTTGTTTACGTTACCATGGTATGATACAGCCGCGCAACAAAATAGCCATTCATTTAGGGTCAGTTGCTCAAACAAAGTGGGGTCCGGGGACTGCCAGCCAGGGGCCCCTGAAGGAGGTTCTTAGGGGTCCCCCCCCAAAAATGTTGTTATACAAGCTGCTATCTTCCCAAAAAATGCTTGACAATCTTTGCAAAATTTGGATTTTCTTTTTTGTAACAACATACATTTTAAATTTTACAATTTAGGCATTTGGCAGATGCTCTCAATCCAGAGCGATGTACCATAGGCAAGGAGAGCGCAAGGTAATCTATGAAATGCATAGAAATAGTAATAATAAAATCTATCAAATCAAAACATCAATAATCTGTACATCAAAGCTCTACACACACTATAGCTTCCATATACGATAGGATGCCAAGCGGAAAATGGCCTTGCATCGGTCTGTATAACAATGCTATCTAGATCAGGGGTTCCCAAACTTTTATGTCTCAGGGCACCCCATAAATATATTTTTTAATCCGAGGCACCCTACATTATAATTTTCACTCCCAGCACCTTATATTTATTGCATATCATCGTTGTCGGGTGGAAACCTTGTATGTCCAAAACCGTTTGTTTTGTATTTATCATCTACAAAATGTACTAAACTAGTGAAAACAGCACATTGTGTGCTTGTAGATCGACTGTTTTCACTAGTTTTGTGCGACAGAGGTTTCTGCCTGACAGTAATGATATTTTAGTGATTATGTTGCGAGGAAAACATTGAGATAATAGCCATTTTGGTTAGAACTGACTTAAAATAGCTGTGTACTTCAGGTCTAAAATGATACTACATTTTTTTTCAAGTGTCCCAATGAATTCCTAATATCATCAATTTATCTCATTGTACCCCTGGACTGCCGTCGCGGTACCCCAGGGTGCCCCGTCACCCACTTTGAAAACCCCTGCCCTGCTCTAGATTAAAGTTTTGCCTTTGCATAAGCCTCTTGTATGGGGGTCCCTGGCAAAACATATGTTCAGATGGGGGTCCTTACACGCAGACACATGGTACAACCAAACTGGTTCTCCAATCCAACTACTTCCTTTACACACACGCGCACACACACACACACACACACACACACACACACACACACACACACACACACACACACACACACACACACACACACACACACACACACACGACGACATCACCACCAGACCAATAACATTCCAGCCTGTCACCACAGTGTGCTGGCCTGGCCTGCAACAATGCTGACTCTCAGGCTGAGGTCAAAGCTGTCTCCCTGTCTTCCTTAGAGAGAGACCTCAGATGACCTGTACAGTAAGGTCCTGTAAGGACAGTAGAGAGACCTCAGTTGACCTGTACAGTAAGGTCCTGTAAGGACAGTAGAGAGACCTCAGTTGACCTGTACAGTAAGGTCCTCTAAGGACAGTAGAGAGACCTCAGATGACCTGTACAGTAAGGTCCTGTAAGGACAGTAGAGAGACCTCAGTTGACCTGTACAGTAAGGTCCTGTAAGGACAGTAGAGAGACCTCAGATGACCTGTACAGTAAGGTCCTCTAAGGACAGTAGAGAGACCTCAGTTGACCTGTACAGTAAGGTCCTCTAAGGACAGTAGAGAGACCTCAGTTGACCTGTACAGTAAGGTCCTGTAAGGACAGTAGAGAGACCTCAGATGACCTGTACAGTAAGGTCCTGTAAGGACAGTAGAGAGACCTCAGTTGACCTGTACAGTAAGGTCCTGTAAGGACAGTAGAGAGACCTCAGATGACCTGTACAGTAAGGTCCTCTAAGGACAGTAGAGAGACCTCAGTTGACCTGTACAGTAAGGTCCTCTAAGGACAGTAGAGAGACCTCAGTTGACCTGTACAGTAAGGTCCTGTAAGGACAGTAGAGAGACCTCAGATGACCTGTACAGTAAGGTCCTCTAAGGACAGTAGAGAGACCTCAGATGACCTGTACAGTAAGGTCCTGTAAGGACAGTAGAGAGACCTCAGTTGACCTGTACAGTAAGGTCCTGTAAGGACAGTAGAGAGACCTCAGATGACCTGTACAGTAAGGTCCTGTAAGGACAGTAGAGAGACCTCAGTTGACCTGTACAGTAAGGTCCTGTAAGGACAGTAGAGAGACCTCAGATGACCTGTACAGTAAGGTCCTGTAAGGACAGTAGAGAGACCTCAGTTGACCTGTACAGTAAGGTCCTGTAAGGACAGTAGAGAGACCTCAGTTGACCTGTACAGTAAGGTCCTCTAAGGACAGTAGAGAGACCTCAGATGACCTGTACAGTAAGGTCCTGTAAGGACAGTAGAGAGACCTCAGTTGACCTGTACAGTAAGGTCCTGTAAGGACAGTAGAGAGACCTCAGATGACCTGTACAGTAAGGTCCTCTAAGGACAGTAGAGAGACCTCAGTTGACCTGTACAGTAAGGTCCTGTAAGGACAGTAGAGAGACCTCAGTTGACCTGTACAGTAAGGTCCTGTAAGGACAGTAGAGAGACCTCAGTTGACCTGTACAGTAAGGTCCTGTAAGGACAGTAGAGAGACCTCAGTTGACCTGTACAGTAAGGTCCTGTAAGGACAGTAGAGAGACCTCAGTTGACCTGTACAGTAAGGTCCTCTAAGGACAGTAGAGAGACCTCAGATGACCTGTACAGTAAGGTCCTGTAAGGACAGTAGAGAGAGACCTCAGATGACCTGTACAGTAAGGTCCTGTAAGGACAGTAGAGAGACCTCAGTTGACCTGTACAGTAAGGTCCTGTAAGGACAGTAGAGAGAGACCTCAGTTGACCTGTACAGTAAGGTCCTCTAAGGACAGTAGAGAGACCTCAGATGACCTGTACAGTAAGGTCCTGTAAGGACAGTAGAGAGACCTCAGTTGACCTGTACAGTAAGGTCCTGTAAGGACAGTAGAGAGACCTCAGTTGACCTGTACAGTAAGGTCCTCTAAGGACAGTAGAGAGACCTCAGTTGACCTGTACAGTAAGGTCCTCTAAGGACAGTAGAGAGACCTCAGTTGACCTGTACAGTAAGGTCCTGTAAGGACAGTAGAGAGACCTCAGATGACCTGTACAGTAAGGTCCTGTAAGGACAGTAGAGAGACCTCAGTTGACCTGTACAGTAAGGTCCTCTAAGGACAGTAGAGAGACCTCAGTTGACCTGTACAGTAAGGTCCTGTAAGGACAGTAGAGAGACCTCAGATGACCTGTACAGTAAGGTCCTGTAAGGACAGTAGAGAGACCTCAGATGACCTGTACAGTAAGGTCCTGTAAGGACAGTAGAGAGACCTCAGTTGACCTGTACAGTAAGGTCCTGTAAGGACAGTAGAGAGACCTCAGTTGACCTGTACAGTAAGGTCCTGTAAGGACAGTAGAGAGACCTCAGTTGACCTGTACAGTAAGGTCCTCTAAGGACAGTAGAGAGACCTGACCTGTACAGTAAGGTCCTCTAAGGACAGTAGAGAGACCTCAGTTGACCTGTACAGTAAGGTCCTGTAAGGACAGTAGAGAGACCTCAGTTGACCTGTACAGTAAGGTCCTGTAAGGACAGTAGAGAGACCTCAGTTGACCTGTACAGTAAGGTCCTGTAAGGACAGTAGAGAGACCTCAGTTGACCTGTACAGTAAGGTCCTCTAAGGACAGTAGAGAGACCTCAGTTGACCTGTACAGTAAGGTCCTCTAAGGACAGTAGAGAGACCTCAGATGACCTGTACAGTAAGGTCCTCTAAGGACAGTAGAGAGACCTCAGTTGACCTGTACAGTAAGGTCCTCTAAGGACAGTAGAGAGACCTCAGATGACCTGTACAGTAAGGTCCTGTAAGGACAGTAGAGAGACCTCAGTTGACCTGTACAGTAAGGTCCTGTAAGGACAGTAGAGAGACCTCAGTTGACTTGTACAGTAAGGTCCTCTAAGGACAGTAGAGAGACCTCAGTTGACCTGTACAGTAAGGTCCTGTAAGGACAGTAGAGAGACCTCAGTTGACCTGTACAGTAAGGTCCTGTAAGGACAGTAGAGAGACCTCAGTTGACCTGTACAGTAAGGTCCTCTAAGGACACAGTGTGAGGAGCCCCTTAAAATGCACTGCAAGACAGCACAGAGGACCACACACACACACACACACACACACACACACACACACACACACACACACACACACACACACACACACACACACACACACACACACACACACACACACACACACAAATGAAGGAATCCTTCATTTCCTTCATCAGCTCATTTCATCTTCTCACTCTGGCAAATGTCCAAAAGCACTCCTTTTGGGCTTCTGTTCTGTTCTATGCTTTAAAGCAGGGTTTCTGGTTGGGTCATGATCATCTGGGGTTCCCCAGATGATTAACTTCTCTCTCATCAGTAAACAAACCAACATAAAGTTTAAGAGAATAGAGGGAATGCACATTTCTAAAGTTTTGTTAATTTCGGAATCTGAGTGTGCATCAAGGCGATGTGGACAATAAAGACAGTTCAGAGTTGTTTCGAGGAATAAGCGAGATGTATTGGTACCTTGTACCTCTAAAATGACAAATTAAACATTGGCCAACTTGTCAGATATTATGAGGCAGAACCTTTGAAAATGGTCGATCTACATTTGTGTGTTTTCGTACGGAATGTATTAACCAAATGTATTAGTGTGGATCTCCATATAAGTAAGTGACATCACGGACAGAACAGCCTTTTTTTTTCTTTTTTCTTTTTGACCTATATTAACGCACCCAGTTTAACATTTGCAGCAACGATTGGCACATGTGGCACATCAGAACACTGGTGATCAATCTATTAATTCCGAATGATCAATCTGAATAGCTGGCATATTAACAAAATTCTATGACACCATGTATGTGTATGTATATCGCTTGTCTATTGTGTGTCACTGTCACCTACAGTATGAAGCAACACATCAGAAAAATTGCAAGAAAAACATGAAAATATAAAGTAAAGAAAATGCTGAAGCCAATTTAGAAGGATGAAAACATATATAACCAAACAGCGCTATTTTGATTGACAGGGAAGGTCGCGGATCCAATCAAATAGGTGCCGGATCCACCGGATCCAATCAAATAGGTGCTGGATCCAATCAGAGACAAATTAAGCACTGTGTGTGTGTTGTGTGTTGTGTGTGTGTGTTGTGTGTTGTGTGCCTGCAAAGCCCCCTTTGGCTCCATACAAAGGAGCAAAGGAGGAGAGAAAAGAGGGAGACTTGGCATTTTTGGAAGATCAATCTTTAACCCCTCGAACCCCAGCATCCATCCATATCCCAGGACGGTAACATTAGCCCGTAAGAACAGCCGATCTGCTATTTTTTGACGAACAGATTTGGCGTAGATGATGGGGGTAAAAAGCTGTCCAATTACAAGACCCAACTTGGGTCCAGTTTTACCATGTGTTTTTAAGGGTTTTTTATTTTTTAAGTGGTTAAACACAACTCTTGAGAGACGATAGGGCCAGTGTGCATTTGGGTCCCCATCCGGAATCAATGGGGGTACATTTACAATAATCAGTTTGTCTTAGGAACGCAACACATACAAAAATAATCAATAGAAAAAAGAAAAAAAAAAGTTTTTGGGGTTAACTTCTCCTATAATCTAAGGCTGTCATGATACTCGATACGAACCAAAAATGAATCGAAATTGACGTTCGATTCGGTGTATCGAAATTGAAAGCCGTAATTGCTGATGCTATTCCTTTGTCAATCCCAACATGTGCGTATCCGAGGGAAACTATGTGCTGCTGTTGTTTTTCTGTACATTCAGTGAATTCCTGCTTCCGACTGGGCAAAGCCTCGGCCGAGTTGACAGAGAGCTCTCAAGTGTATTAATGTAGAGTCCAGTCTGCATTACTTTTCATTCACCATCCGTTCCTAAACAATATGACAGCCAACAACCCCATGTATCTGCAGCCTTTACTGCTGTGCCGTCTCTGCCGCCTGAATCTCTGCCTGCGGGATCAATAGCGGTATCTATCTATCCATCCGTCTATTCAACACTTAATTTAATATGTATAGACTTTTTTCTTTCTTCCCGACCACATGGGACTGCAGCTGTAGTGTAAACGGCTGCAGCCTGGGAGAGACGATGAATGGCTCAATGTCAGAAGAACTGAGCCTGTGTTTCCTTTAGCTGTTGACATTATCGATCATTGACATTATCACTGATTTGCTTACAGAGAGAGAGAGTCAGTCAGTCATTTGTTAGGCAGTGTGTCATGCATGCTAGGGATGGGGTCAGACTATGTAATCGCCTCTGTCGGGTGGAAACCTCATATTTCCGAATACTGTTAGTCAAAACACGACGCTTCGCGCTGCGTGTCATGCTTGAAGATCTGCTACTTTTGATGCTTTTGTGTGATGCGGCAGTATGATCAAGAAGAGCGTTAATTTACAGAAGAACTACGAGTTAGAAGACGGAGATAAGAGGTTTCTTCCTGACAGAGATTATGATCAGTGCATCAGGGTGTTCAGGACTGTATGAATGAGAGGCCTTGATTTGCCAGCATTTCGCCATTACGTTTTCAGCTCCAGAATCTGGTTTCTATCTCCCTGGCACCCAAACACACACACACACACACATTTTTTTTTAATTAACAACTTATTAAGTAGTGCAAACTGGCTGACCTCCAGGCTCACAATGCATTTTTAAATGATTTGAAAATTATAAAAAAAAGAAAACATTTTAGGAAAAATGTAAAATCACTCACAAAGAACATCTACAAGTTCACAAAAGAATCTACAAGCTCACAACGTATCACATCAGCTTGTAGATATGTTATTTTCACGTTATTTCACTTATAATAATGGTTCAGTGATATTTTTCCAAAAGTCTAAAATAATCGTGATTATTGATTTGAAGACGTATCGGCCCAGCCCTACTTTCTATCATTCAGAGAGCTTTGTAGTGTATTCCTGACATTCAGGCTTACACACGCGCACGCACGCACGCACGCACACGCACGCACGCACGCACGCACGCACGCACGCACGCACGCACTCACGCACGCACGCACGCGCGCACGCACGCACGCACGCACGCACGCACGCACGCACGCACGCACGCACGCGCACACACACACACACAGAGAGACAGTCACGCAAGTGCAGAGTCACTCAAGTGCAGACTAACTCTCTGAAGACATCCTTTATCATCCAGGGTAGGTGAGTGGGTTGGTAGGTACTGTAGGTAAGGTGAAGTGAGTGTTGAGAAAGCATTCTTCACTAGCAGTCCTGTGTTCTTTGTAGCGTTTGTTCCTCTCCTCTCCTCTCCTCTCCTCTCATCTCCTCTCCTCTTCTATCTGTGTCCCTGTGGCCATCATTAGAACAAGCTCTATATCTGACATTACCAACTAGGGATGGGACGATAATCCTTATTATCGTTTATCATGATAAAAAACTCTCACAATAATCGTATCGTGGAGATTGACTTATATCGTATAATTATCCTCTGCCATGCACTGGGATCAATTTGCCCATTTATTCGTCGAGCTGCATTTCCAGTACCATAGAGTAGATAGATAGATAGATAAATAGATACCTTTATTATCCCAAGGGGGAAATTCAGTAGATGCTCTATTGGTAAAACAGACCTGGAATAACATACTTGATACAGTCCTTTTTCCCACTCTTTACCAAATCTCTTTGCCACAAAATAGCCTATAATGCGTGTAGCACACACAAGCATGTAGCACACACACACACACACACACACACGCACGCACGCAAGCACGCTCGCACACACGCCACGCGTGCACTCGCACAGCAATCCTGAAATGAACTGCTACACAGTACACACACACACACACACACACACAGCCACACACACATGCACCACTGCTCACTTCAAACTTGTGTTTGTTTGTTTTTTAACTCAACTACAGCAACATGGTGGTCTTTGAAATGAAAAGGTTTTGAGACCCACCTGTATTGTATAGCAGACAGGGGTTGACACTAAGGTCTCAGAGGCACTTGCCCGTCGGGCAAGTACAGGTCATGTTCTACTTGCCCTCAGGTCATGGCCACTTGCCCTCATAATTGTAAAATCGTAAAAATTTGAATTACCGTTCATTTTAACGTATTTGTTACCTTCTACTTGCAGTGATGTTGCTAGATTTTCAATATAATGGGTCACGGGACCCACAGGTGGTCATTCAAATAGGTCCCAGAAAAAAATTATGGGTCCCCAATAAAATGTCTTTGAGAGTTGTGAGCTTGTAGATCATCTATTTTCCAAAATTTGCCTCTTTCTTATATTATTTTACAATTTGGCTAGTGTTTGTTTTTATAGTATAGTTTGATTACTTTTGATGCAGCAATGGTCCATAAATTATTACTTCGTTGTCATCTAGGGACCCCCCCAAAATCATTTGGGGACCTCTGGGGGGGTCTCGACCCACAGGTTGACTCACTTGACTGAAGTGGAAGGGAGAAGCGAATGTAGTTGTAGTAGATGAATGAAAGTGGAGCAGAGATATTTTAAAGTGTTTATTGCTCTGGTGTTTTCTTTTTACAAACTAGGATTCTCTTCGAATGCTTTATGCTTGTGTCGCGGCAACGTGAACGATCTGAAAACAACGTTGCACGTCGGAGCGGCTCTTGGCTCGCTCCGATGCCGACTACAGTGTGCGGTTCGCGGCTGGCATTTCTGCATGGCTCGCTGCAAAGAGAGGCGGCCACGGCACGTCGCGACAGACACTCTTTGGAGAGAGGATTAATCCTGCAAACGTATTCACTTTTGCGCGAATGAAACCCACTGATGTATACCTAGTTGCAGCTGTGTGAGCATCGTGTCTTCATCATAATGTGATCTTGTAGATTAGCTGTTTTCGACGGAGGCACGGAGAACGCACGTGTTTGGGGGGACTGGGGAGTAGTGGAGTCAGTAACGCCGAAAAATAAGCTGTTAACTTCAAGTCATGATGCAAAGGTCCCCTTTGGTATGGAAGTACCTTATGGCCATAGGAATGAATTTATCCAAAGAGACAAGTTAGATCACCCTTCATTTTCTTTTTATAGCCATTTTAAAAATGGCCACCGACAATAAACCACTATTACACCAGACCCCATATCTTTGCTTCTGTTAGAGCTATGATAATAATATTGGTGTCAAAGTGTACATTTTTGGGGTCTAGGAATTCAATTAAATAGGTTTCAAAGCAAAAAAAAACAATACTTCACTAATTAACATGACAGCGGGGAGTAAAATATGCAAATTTCATGACAAATAACACGTTTTAACACGGTAACTTACCCCCCCCACCCCTCCCCCTAAACTTTGATTCACCTTTCCTTTGGTATGGAAGTACCTTAGGGCCATAGGAAAGAATTTATCCAAAGAGACAAGTTAGATCACCCTTCATTTTCTTTTTATGGCCATTTAAAAAATGGCCGCCGACAATAATCCCCAATATACCAGACCCCATATCTTTGCTTCTGTTAGAGCTATAATAATAATATTGGTGTCAAAGTGTAAATTTTTGGGGGCTAGGAATTCAATTAAACAGGTTTCAATACAAAAAACCCAATACTTCACTAATTAACATGACAGCGGGGGGTAAAATATGCACATTTCATGAAAAAGAATATGTTTTAACAGGGTAACTTACCCCCCGTCCCTCCACCTAAACTTTGATTCACCTTTCCTTTGGTATGGAAGTACCTTGGGGCCATAGGAAATACTTTATCGAAAGAGACAATTTAGATCACCCTTCATTTTCTATCTATAGCCATTTTAAAAATGGCCGCCAACAATAAACCACTATTACACCAGACCCCATCTTTGCTTCTGTTAGAGCTATAATAATAATATTGGTGTCAAAGTGTACATGTTTGGGGTCTATGAATTCATTTAATAGGTTTCAATGCAAAAAAAAAAACAATACTTCACTAATTGACATGACAGCGGGGGGTTATGCAAATTTCATGAAAAATAATATGTTTTAACAGGGTAACTTACCCCCGTCCCTCCACCTAAACTTTCATTCACCTTTCCTTTGGTATGGAAGTAACTTAGGGCCATAGGAAAAAACTAATCCAAAGAGACAAGTTAGATCACCCTTCCTTTTTTTTAAAAAATAGCCATTTTTAAAATGGCCGCCACAATTCAAAACAATACAGCAGAACCAATATATATATCCTTCTGTTAAAGCTATAATAATAATATTAGTGTCAAAGTGTACATTTTTGGGGTGTAGTAATCAAAGGTTTCAATGAAAAAAACAATATGTTTCAACAAGAGTAAAATATTCAAAGAAAAATACGTTTTAACAGGGTAACGTTACATTTTCTCCCCCTTTGGCAATGAAGTAGGCTACAGTACCTTAGGATAATAGGAAAGAAATTATCCAAAGAGACAAATTAGATCACCCTTCATTACTGAAATATACACGTTTAAAAAAATGGCAGCCATCATTTACACTTACAGCAATACCTCACAGCCTATATCTTTGCTTCTGATAGAGATATCATTTCTGAGGTAAAGGAATCCAATTAAATTGGTTTCAAGACAACAACAAAAAACAATAGTTATCTCATTACCCTCAAAATGGAGGTGAAATAATTAATCACATTTCATTAACAGTTAACAAATCATTTACTGATGCAAACTTGGACACATCATCAGTGTTGTTTCCTGGAGTCACTGGGTGTTTTGGGTCCTGCAAGAGTCAGCCTCCTCAGGCGACCCGAAGCTGATCAGACCTCGTTATGTATCCAAGTGGCATGCTTCTGTCCCCACTGCTCTCCCCTCTTAATCTGGAGGCTTTTTCTGCTGCATCCACATTGTTGCCTAAGGCTCTTCTTTGTTGGCAACTGTTATGCACAGTGGCGTAGCTGTGTTTAGGGAGTGACTGCCAGATTATGTCAGGTCTCAATCTGGACTGGGTGATGTGTGGTGGAATTTTCAGCTGCCTCTCCAGGTCATCTGTCATCACTCAGTCTCGGGCTGTGGAGAGCAAACCAGCAGAGCAGTTCTTTGGTGTTTTCTCTGGCCTTTTCCCTTCCTTGACACAATGAATGGCCTTAGCTGTGGCTTGGGAGTATTGGATGCACTTGCTGATTGCTTAAGCGATGGATTTCAGGACCTGGTGGTGCCTCAATAGAAATAACCCGGCTCTCAGGCCTCACCCAACGCCTTGGAGCAGCTGCTCAGGATATGTACCTGTGTGCTCATTATGTGTAGTGCAGATATTCCTGTCCCCGTGCCGAAACAGAGCGTGAGTTTATTGGTCTTCCTGTACAGCCCGATTTTGCTTAGGCTGCGTGGCAATCCCAGCCATCTTCATCCAGCCATCAGATCATAGATGAGTAGAGGCCAGAGGATTTTTGGGTGCATTTCATGCTGGTAGACACAGGCCCTCCAGGTCAGCACTGGTTGCCTTGATGGAATCTCTGTCATTCAGAGTGCGGTTGAAGACATTTCCAAAGCTCATCACCGGCTTCTCAATGACTGATGGGATCTGGTGTTCTCCCAGACTGAAGCGAATTTGTCTGACATTCCCCTTCTTTTGGATATTTTTTCCCTTACCAGGTATATTCCAGCACATGCCATTGCTCACAGTCTTGGACCATCCAAGGCAATGGCACTGCCAGCATTCCATGCTTTAATGGGGAGCAACACAGCATGCATTTGGCAAGGGCAAGAAGACAGTCAGGCAGTTCAGGCAGTCCTTGCCTGAACTCACCTTACCTCTTCAGCTGCTCTCTGGCCCTAGCCCAACCACTGAGATGATCTCCACCCACACACCCATTCTCTAGAAATGTCTCCAGAAGCTGTATGGTGTTTCCGGGGACGACATTAGGATTGTGTCCTAATGCTCAACTCTCCCTCTTCCTTCAAAAAGGAAGATAATTTGATCACATGCCACCAAGCAGTGATGCACTCCATTGGAAGTGCAAGACAGACTGTATTATTGTAGCTCTAACAGAAGCAAAGATATGGGTTCTGGTGTAATAGTGGTTTATTGACGGCGGCCATTTTTAAAATGGCTATAGATAGAAAATGTAGGGTGATCTAACTTGTCTCTTTGGATAAATTGTTTCCTATGGCCCTAAGGTACTTCCATACCAAAGAAAAGGTGAATCAAAGTTTAGGGGGAGGGGTGGGGGGTAAGTTACCCTGTTAAAACGTGTTATTTTTCATGAGATTTGCATATTTTACCCCCCGCTGTCATGTTAATTAGTGAAGTATTGTTTTTTTTTGCTTTGAAACCTATTTAATTGAATTCCTAGCCCCCAAAAATGTACACTTTGACACCAATATTATTATTATAGCTCTAACAGAAGCAAAGTTGGGTTCTGGTGTAATAGTGGTTTATTGTTGGCGGCCATTTTTAAAATGGCTATAGATAGAAAATGAAGGGTGATCTGAATTGTCTTTTTGGATGAATTGTTTCCGATGGCTCTAAGGTACTTCCATACCAAATGAAAGGTGAATCAAAGTTTAGGGGGAGGGGTGGGGGGGGTAAGTTACCCTGTTTAAACGTGTTATTTTTCATAAAATTTGCATATTTTACTCCCCGCTGTCATGTTAATTAGTGAAGTATTGGGTTTTTTGCTTTGAAACCTATTTAATTGAATTCCCAGACCCCAAAAATGTACACTTTGACACCAATATTATTATCATAGCTCTAACAGAAGCAAAGATATGGGGTCTGGTGTAATAGTGGTTTATTGTCGGCGGCCATTTTTAAAATGGCTATAAAAAGAAAATGAAGGGTGATCTAACTTGTCTCTTTGGATAAATTCTCTCCTATGGCCCTAAGGTACTTCCATACCAAAGGGGACCTTTGCATCATGACTTGAAGTAAAAAGTGCGTTACTGACTCCACTAGAGGAGGGATGGACTGAGAGGGGAGAGAGAGAGATAGACGGAGCAGCACTCTTGTCCTGTTAAAGTTTCTAAAGACGGATAATCTCATTATATTACTCAAAATGTGTGCTTGCCCGGTCGGGCAACCTGGTAGCAACCTTCACCTGCCCGAACATTTTATTTGCTTGCCCCGGGCAGTCGGGCAAGCGTTAGCGTCAAGCCCTGGCAGACATGGAGTCCACACTGGGCCACTGACGGTGGCACACTCCACACTTGAAAGGAAGCAAGGAAATACTTTTTGGTTGTTCCTTTTGGGCCAATGTATTACGTTATTTATTAAGTAGCTGTCTTCTGTCTTCTTTTTGATGTTGCTACAGTATGTGAATGTCTATTCCTGTTGATTACTGTGTTCTCTATCTCGGCTACATGAAAATGAGTGTCTGCCCCTCAATTGTACGCCGAGCTGAAATAAAGGTTTTGATGATGATGAACCAAAATTTCACAACGGAATCTCTCTCTCTCTCTCTCTCTCTCTCTCTCTTTCTCTCTTTCTCTCTTTCTCTCTCTCTCTCTCTCTCTCTCTCTCTCTCTCTCTCTCTCTCTCTCCCCTCCAGGCTGCAGAGTCGGGGATAGTGAAGATTAAGACCATCGCGGCGAGGAGCACTGACATACTAGCAGGTGAGCGATGATGATGGAGTGGGAGTGGGAATGTTCACCCAGTGAGAAGGTGGTCCGATCAGCGATTCTCCCAAAACACTGTATATCTTATCTATAAATCAACAAATGTCTCTGTCTGTCTGTCCCTTTCAATCCCATATATGGAGATCCCAATATGATGTCAGTCATAGTACTACTGAAGTCCCCCCAATGGGCATAGCACTAGTCCATATATGGAGATCCCAATATGATGTCAGTCATAGTACTACTGAAGTCCCCCCAATGGGCATAGCACTAGTCTTTATTATGTGCATCAATAAACAGAATTAACAAAACCAAATGAAACGGTGCAGAGTGACATAGTGTGTCTATATAGATGCACTACTTGCACCAGCGCCATAGCATATAATATAGACAGATACCGTAGATGGTGTGGTTTCTATGATGTAGAGACATTTATAAAACAGTTTACAGTTTACAGTTTAGGCATTTAGCAGACACTTTTAATCCAAAGCGACTTACAATAAGCAGAAATACATTTCTATAATACAAGATAACAAGTCAGAACATCAACAACAGTATAACAAATGCATTTGAATATCAATCTAAAACCATAAAATCAACGTTGACTAGCTTCCTGTATGGTCATTGAGTGTTTCAGTAGTGCTATGGGTTTAGGTGGAGTCTGAAAAGGTGAGTCTTCAGTCCACGGTGGAAGCTAGCGAGTGAGTCTGTTGTTCGTGCGACAGGAAGTTTATTCCACAGCAGGAGGGCAAACTGTCTCGGACGAGTGGATTTCTGTCCTGGGGTTTTTAGTGAGGGTTCTGTCAGCATCCCTGTGTTGGCTGATCTAAGTGAACGGGTTGGGGTGTAGGGGTTGATCAGGTTTTGGAGGTATGGAGGCGCCATACCTTTGGCTGCTTTGAAGGTCAGCATCAGTGTTTTGTATTCAGTGTGGGCCGCAACCGGGAGCCAGTGGAGGCTGCGGAGAAGGGGGGAGACATGTGAGAACTTAGGCTGGTTGAAGACCAGTCGTGCAATAAAGGATAGAGTCGTACAATAGAGGATTGCTCACTGACCTTCATCATAGACTTTTCCAGCCACAGATGCTGAGCACAGCATAGAGGGAGTAGTAGACTAGAGCAGTGATTCTCAACCTGTGGGTCGGGACCCCCAGGGAGGTCTCCAAATTATTTTGGGGGGGTCCCCAGATGATTAACTTAATGTCCAACATTGTTTTCTCACTCAACAGTAAACAAACCAACGTAAAGTTTAAGTGTACAGAGGGTATTTGCACATTTCTAAACTGACAATTTAAGGAGGGCGAGGGGAGGGGGAGGGCACCTGTCAGCAGGGAGTAGTCCTCCCGGTGGGGGCTCCTCACTCTCGGTAGGATGCAACAGCGGTGACTACACAGAAATGTGTTTGGGGAGAAATGTATTGCCGCAATTATTAAATTCGGGAGAAAAAGGAGCTACAAAATAATTGAGCCCAGCTGATATATCATTCATTATGCAACCTTTTTTCGAGAGAGGGCAAGATCATTTAGCGACCTCCAACCGGGTTGCAACCTGGTCGGTAGTTTTCAGCGACCGGGTCGCTAAATCTGCCGACCGGGTCCCTAAATCTACCGACTGGGTCGCTAAATCGACCGACCGGGTCGCTTATCCACTGACCGGGCTGCTAACCCTAACCCTAACCCTAAACCTAACCCTAAACCTAACCCAAACCCTAACCCTAAGCCTAACCCTAAATCACCAACCAGGTCGCTAAATTAATGCCCAGGTCGCTAATTACCAACCGCCGGTCCTGGTCGCGTCCTGGGCGCTAATTCTACCGACCGGGCCGCTAAATCATCAACCTGGCCGCTAAATCACCGACCTGGCCGCTAAATATACCGACCTGGTCGCTAAATCTACCGACCGGGCCGGTAAATCACCGACTGGGTCGCTAAATCTACCGACCGGGCCGCTAAATCACCGACCAGCCCGGTTGGTATATTTAGCGACCCGGTCGGTAGATCTAGCGACCTGGTCGGTGAATTTGCAGCCCAGTTGGTAGATTTAGCGACCCGGTCGGTGAAAACTAGCGACCAGGTTGCGACCAGGTTGGAGGTCGCTAAATGATCTCGCTCCTACTGCTTTTTTCTTCAGTATATCTGCAATTGCGCAGTCGATGTGACTCGAGAATTTCTAACTATTTTCAACCTTCTTTCCCTGTTTTGGGCATCATCGCTTGAAAGGTTTCAGAAATAGCAGCTCTCTCAAGTTGTAAGCTTGCAGCTTGGCTGTTTGGCGTCGATAAGGAAACAATTGTTGTGTACAGTACAGTATTATGTTACAGATTAAACAATTTACTCTTATCACTTGAACGCATATTTACTTTAAGAATCAAAGAACAATCTGGTGAGGTGTCCTTGAAGGTGTTTCGTAGAGTATATCACTAAGATAAGACTTGATCTACGGTTGATTCATTACTGGGGAGAAATGCAGTTCAGATTGTGTATCTCAAACTTTTCAGGCTGCGACTCCCAAGAATAATCATTTTTCTTTGTTTTGTTTTTTACTGTTGAGTGATAAAATAATGTTGCACATTCACACAACAACGATTCAGCGAAATCATCTAGGGACCCTCAAAGAAATAATTTGATAATGGTCCTGTTGCTACAATATCTCACGAAAGTGAGTACACCCCTCTCATTTCTGAAAATATTTAATTATATCTTTTCATGGGACAACACTGAAGAAATTACACTTTCATACAATTTAAACGTACTTCTTTGGTCGACCATGGCGAGGCCTGTGCTGAGTGGAACTGAGCACTAACATCCAGCAGCTCCTTGATGTTGTCTTGGAGGATTTGAAGAGGGTTCCAGTGGCAACCTGTGAAGCTCTGGTGAACTCCATGCCCAAGAGGGTTTAAAGGACCTACACCATGAATTTTCACTTTTGGAGCTGTGTGAAACACAGGCTCCCTATACGTGGCTGTGTGGGTCTGTCTGTGTGTCTGTCTGTGTGTATGTAGCCTGAACTTCCTAAACTTCGGCACGCCACTAGTCCCACAGTTTTTGCACCACACACTCGCGCCATATGTCAAATTGACCGGCTTCATCGGGAATCGTGTGCTATTACTTTTCTAAGAGAAAAGTTGTATCGTTTAATTGATATTAATTTATTAGTGAATTAATTTTCCCCATTGACTTATAATGGGAATGGCAAAAACTCACATTCAATTATTTTTTTTCTCGCAAACCATAGGGGCTACAGTTACAAAACTTGGAGAGGAGATTTATAATGATATCAAGGATTAAATAAATAAAAAAATCGTCACTCGGCCTCATGGTGGCGCTATAACAGTCCACTTTACGTTTCGGCCTGTAACTCTTGAACCGTAGGTCGGAAAATTAAAATTCCCATCCTGGCGCCCATTTGCGCCAGGATAGATTTTCCGCCATCTTGAATTTTCTCCAAAACACACTTTTTGCTCCTTTTCCAACATATTTTCTTCAAATGTCACAAAAATCGGTACACATGATCTACACACACACACACACACACACACACACACACACACACACACACACACACACACACAGCTCCACTTCACACGGGTGTGATTTTTCTATTTTAAAACCTTTTTTTGGGGTCCCACTGGCACCTTCTATCCTCACAAAGTCCTATTTCTGACAATTGTGTCTTTCTCTGGTTTTGGGAAGACAGAGATGAAAAGCTTTCCACGGGTTCTCAGAACAGTGTGCTGTTCTGAGAGTTGATCCGTGTGACGTCACACGGATTCCCGTTTTTAAAAAAAAACATTTTTTTTTTTTCAAAAAAATTCTTTTTTTTCCAAAAAAACTTTTTTTTTTCAGTGGAAAAACCACACTAGATGCACCCCTGAGCAAACAGAGGCCGTTTTGGTATTGCAGCTGGAGAGCCTCATTATAGTAGAGCTAGAACAAACAACAGGAATGGTCAGAGTGTTTGTTGAGGGTTAAAACCTGTCTAAGACTCAATTTTGAGCATATATTTATACAAAAAATATAGTTTTAAAAGCATGGTGTAGGCCCTTTAAGGGTTAAAGAGTTATTTAGAGGAGACAATAACATATACACTGTTATCCAAGCTGTACGCTTACTACTTTACATTGTATCAAAGTGTCACTTCAGTGTTTTTTGCAGAAATTAGAGGGGTCAGGGGTGTACTCACTTTCATGAGATACTGTTACTGTATGTACAGTATAATTATGTAGCACCATATTGTTGTAATTGTTGAATAAATATTTGAAGTTTTTTCAGAAACCATAGAAAGTACTGTATTTTTTTTTACATTGGGGTCTTTTGTACTCAATTCATTGAGAAAGTGCTATGTCCCCCCACCCCAGTCTTATTATAACTCTATGACTGTGACCCTCCATCCCGTGCAGCTCTGAAGGAGAACAGTATTTATTATAACTCTATGTGCTGTGTTGCAGCTCTGAAGGAGAACAGTACTTATTATAACTCTATATGTTGTGTTGCAGCTCTGAAGGAGAACAGTTCAGAGGTGGTGCAGCCCTTCCTGATGGGTTGTGGAACCAAGGAACCAAAGATCACCCAGCTGTGTCTGGCTGCCATCCAGAGACTCATGTCCCATGAGGTGGTGTCTGAGGTGCGTACTGTACCTTTAACCATGTCCCATGAGGTGGTGTCTGAGGTGGGTACTGTACCTTTAACCATGTCCCAGCAGGTGACCATCCATTTGAAAGACAGAGGCTTCCGCGGCAACCTCGCGTCCGGCTTGTCGCCACATACGCTGTGTTTTGTTTTTTTTTTCCTAAAGAAATGGAACAGCTTTTTTTTGGTTTCCGGTTACATCATTGACATGTCAGGTGACGCCCAGGGAACCCCAGAAATAATTGGTGACCCGTAGGTTGGTAAACAGGTTAACCGGTCTAGGCACATTTTCAATGAGGTTAACCCTCTAAGGCCCAAATATAGAAATACTTGAAATAAAAAATTGAAAAAAATCAGATGGTGTTGTAGGAGTCCTAATAAGAGGAAAATCTAATGTTTAAAAAAAAAAAAAAGTTTTTGTAAGGTTTTATAGCCATAAATCATGCTCTAATTTACATATGGGGGATATTTTTCACAATAATAACATATGTACATGTTCTAGACATTCTAATGATCACCAAAAAAAATAATACAGGCATTTTACTTATGTTTTTGTGAGGAATAGCTTCCATGAAAAAGTGAGATGTTGTTCGTCAAAACTCTGGAATGTCAGCGGGTGTGGCGGGTGTGAATGTCAGCCCCTGTGGGGGGTATTTATATGCAAATATTGTGGCCAATGGCATTTTAATACTAAACAATAGAATCCAATGGTGATGTTTAGGTGGTAGGGGGAGCTAAAATAAAATGATTTAAACCTTTTTTTGGATAAAATACAAACGTTGTAATATTACAACAGTGGGCCTTAGAGGGTTAAGGTTAGGAATACGGTTAGGTTTAACCGTTTAGGCATAGTTTACAGAGGTTAGGTTTAGGAATACCAGGCAGAGACCGTTCTACCGTTCCGCCGGATAGACGCCCGAGGCGACTGTGTTTTCCGGTCCATTTGGGATCCTTGGTGGTCCCCCGGCCTTACATTGAGAACCGGTGCTCTAACCCCAATGTAGAAACCAGAACAATCTGCCATAGTCGGTGACCCACAGGCCCAAAAGCAAGGAATAGGGTTGAACCTGTGATGTCATGCCATACTTTTTATTTCAGTTTTATCTAGTAGTTTGGTCATTAAGGTCCACAGAATGAGAGGCCTGCTCTGCCGCAAACATAGCAAAAAAAAGTTATGGTCATTTGTATATTCACTGTCCCATCGACTCCACTATCCACAACTTTCCAACATCCCATCGTGCATTGCGCAGAAGGCGAGCGGCATGAGCGACGTGAGCTTGTTTGCTGTTAACCGGAAGTGTCCCGCAGATAATGCTGCAGTAAAGTCTTGCGGAAACAGATGGATACAGGAAAAGAATATAAAAAATTGTCTAAAATATATATATGCTTTAAGTAGCATGTGAGTGGTCAAACAAGGGATTCTTCATGATTGTGAATCCCTTGCAAGCATTGTTTTGCATGAAAAACATTCTTTGGGCTCAAAAGACAAGTGAAAAAAAGTGATGACTCATCACTTTTCACAGTTTCATTGGGCCATTTTTAGCCCAAGGAATGCTTTCTGTGCAAAACAAATGCTTGCAATGGATTCAAAATCATGAAAAAGCCCTAGTTTGACCCCTTGCATGCTTCTTAAAGCTGATTTTTTCTTTTCTTAATATTTTCTTTTCCTGTATAGTGGAGGCAATGGGACAGTGAATATACAAATGGCCATAACTTCTTTTCGCGTTGTTTCCGGCAGAGCAGACCTCTCATTCTGTGGACCTTAATGACCAAACTAATAGATAAAACAGAAATAAAAACGTATGGCATGACATCACAGGTCATCTCACATTTTGGGTGACTGGGTCTGCGGCTACCAGTACAAAAAAATACAACTGCCCTGAATATCAGTCTGGCCATGCCAGGCTAAATTCTATCGACAACACATTTAATGCCATTTATTATGAGGGGGAAAATGGCCAAAAACTAGGCTTTTCCACATGGTTATGACTTAAATGACTGGAGCAGAAATAACATCTAAAAAGACCCTGTGTCCATTATCACTGTCTCTCTAGTCTCTGTGGCCTGGTTTCACTCTCACTCTGCTGTTATACTGGCTTTAATATATCTCTCACACGGACGGATGACTTTCTTACTCTGGAGAAGGACTTCTTCTATTACTGCAGTGGTTATTAAACTTTCTAATTTAGAAGGATCCCAGTTTGGTATGCATTAACTCTCCCATAACTCCTGAGAGTGTCCAAATGGAACCAAATGGACCCATAACTATCAATAATTTAGCTCAGTGTTTTCTCCAAACTGGTGGTCTGGGCCCCCCTTGACGGGGCGCTAAAAGGACACAAGGGAAGGGGGGTCGTGAGGTCCGGTGTTCATTTCTTTTGTATAAAATGTCATTTCGTTTTAGTCATATTTCAGTCGCCTGAAAAGTTTTAGTTTGCAACTTGGTTGCGTGCTGAACATAGACGATCTACAAGCTCACAACGCGTCATGCCACGCCACGCCACATACAAGCTTGTAGATTTGCTTTTTTCAGAGCGCAACCAGACATAATATGACTTGTCTTTTCGTTCTACTTCTCCAACATTTTAGTCTAGTTGTTATTTGTTCATCAAACTGTCAATATTTTTAGTCTAGTTAGTTGTAGCTCATCATAGCTTAGTTTTAATTGATTTTTCATCAGTGAAAAAAGGTAGTTAACGAAAATGTTGTCATATTTTTAGTCTATGAAATGAACACAGGTGAGCCATGTCTGTTTGGAGGTAGTTAGTCCAACATTTTAGAGGCTCATGTCTGAAACACACATAATATGTGTTTGTTTGCCCGTGCTTGCATGATCTTTTGTTAGATGTATGTTTAGGAAACATATACAATAGGAAACAATGATATATCTATGGACCTGAACTCCACTTTAAATCTCCCAGCTAGAGTCACACCTGTGATCATATCTCTCTTAAAGCCATCAGGCCAGAGCCCTCGGAGCTCGGACACAGATAGAAATGCTTAATGAAATTTAGAAATGCCTCAAGTTACTAACATTTTATGGTAATACGCTGCTAGCATAAATGCTGCTCCGCTGCACCATGATAGACTGATATAGTGTTATTAAGAGCTCAGTGAGCTGTACCCTGCTCTCCAGCTTGGGGTGTCACAAGCTTTTAGGTTGGGTTAATAGAAGCTTTTATAGATTCTGTGTGGCAGGTCAAAACCTGGTTTAAAAACCTTAGGATGATTCTACAGATGCCTTCCAAATCAGTAGTTCTCAAATCTTTTCATGCCAGGCATGGACTCCCATGCTGTGCGCTGTGCGCTTGTATATATGCTATTTTTGAGAAGCACTGTTTTGTTGTTGCTATATGATCTAAAAACGACACGGATGCCTTTCCCGTTTTAATGGGTTATGGTAGCTGCAGTCCATACTCCGCCAGAACAGTTCGGTTCCCGAACCAAAAAAGGCAAATCTACCTCCACAGAACACTTCTGTATTCTGTATTTTGCCCTTTCTAGCGATTGCGGTTGTGTTAATGATTGGACACTAGAGAGAGATTTCAGAGGTGTTTACTGTATACCTTGTGTGTGTGTGTGTGTGTGTGTGCGTGTGTGCGTGTGCGTGTGCGTGTGTGCGTGTGTGCGTGTGTGTGTGTGTGCGTGCGTCCTTCCAGACGGCAGCAGGCAACATCATCAACATGCTGTGGCAGCTGATGGAGAACGGCCTGGAGGAACTGAAGCTGCTGCAGACGGTCCTGGTTTTACTGACTACCAACACTGTGGTCCACGACGAGGTCCTCTCTAAGGTACAATACCTAGACACACACACACACACACACACACACACACACACACACACACACACACACACACACACACACACTCTGGTCCTGGTTTTACTGACTACCAACACTGTGGTGCACGACAAGGTCCTCTCTAAGGTACAATACCACTACACACACACACACACACACACACACACACACACACACACACACACACACACACACACACACACACACACACTCTGGTCCTGGTTTTACTGACTACCAACACTGTGGTCCACGATGAGGTCCTCTCTGACTAAGGTACAATACCACTACACACACACACACACACACACACACACACACACACACACACACACACACACACACACACACACACACACACACATAAAATAAAAGAACAACAATGTGTTTCCGGTAGTTTGTTCCGGCCACTAGAAGAAACTCCACCATGATCTAACGTTATTTCCGTAACAATGGGAATCAATTGCTTTATTCTCGCTGTAGTCGCACTACGGGTTAGAATAAAAAATGACCACCATTATTATACCAAAAGACATAAAACGATGATAACAATTTAATCCAACTTTAAACATTTTTAGTAGGTGCACGGCCGCCTGTATTCCGCCTGATGACTACAACATGACGTTAAAGGACAACTCCGCCCTAAATCACTTCTAGGCTCATTTTCCTACTTATATTGATCCAAAAAGACTGTCCATGGGGTCTATTAGGCACAAATGCCCCTGTTGTCCAGTTTCCCCAGAAGAACCCAGCAGCTCTCATAGCATAGAGTGGAGCATATAAGCCTATCGCTTTTACACTATTTGTTGTGATCAAAAGTGTTTTTATTTTTCATGAATGTGGTACTAGTTGTCATTACAAACACATCCATGCCATCGTTGTCCCACACTAGCCATCACACTCTGCTAAACAGATGTTATTCTTATTCTTATGTGTTTTGCCAAGTCCCGGAAAAGATGCCCTGCGATTGGCCAGTACAGTCACTTTGATTGGCACTTGTGCCGAATGCTCACCCCAAAACATTATTTATGAGAGTGTGGTGGCTTGTGTGGGACAACCAAGGCATGGATGTGTCCGTAAGGACAACTAGTAACACATTGATGAAAACGAAAATCACGTTTGAACACAACAAATAGTGTAAAAGCGATAGGCTTATAGGCTCCACTCTATGCTATGACAGCTGCTGCATTGTGCTGGGGAAACTGGACAACAGGGGCATTTCTGCCTAATAGACCCCATGGACAGTCATTTGGGATAAATATAAGTAGAAGAATTAGCCTAGAAGTGATTTAGGGCGGAGTTGTACTTTAAATTATTTCCACTCCCGACTGGATCAGAAACCTCACAGGCATTGACACTAAGGCTTGCCCACCTGCCCCTGGCAGGTAAATACAACGTCAGGGCAGGTGGAGTTTGCTTTCAGGTTGCCCGACCGGGCGAGTGCTCATTTGAGAGGGGACTCAAACATCTATAAACACAACACGAGATATCTGTCTAAACAACGGGACGTGGCCAGAGTGCTCTGTCTTCTGGTCTGTGGAATGTAAAATAAGAGCACTGTTAACCTATAATGTGCTGTTTTTAATGTGGCTACTGTGTGAAACCACAGACATATTCAATCATAGCTATACAGTGTAGGTATTTGGATTTGGAGGTATTGAGGTGTGACATTTGTTATCGCACAAGCCCAGAAAGTAAAGAAATAAGTGTTAAATTGAGCTGTAATTCAAATCTTACCTATCATTTTATAGTGGACGATTTACTTTTCGGGGCAAGTGGGCATGACCTTTGGGCAAGTAGAACATGACCTGTACTTGCCCGATGGGCAAGTGCCTCTGAGACCTTAGTGTCACCCCTGCCTCACAATGCTACTGATCTCAGACTAGTTTGTTGTAGTCACGACATCTCTGAAGCACGGAACAAAACACCCACAACATTAGTTCTGATCCCGGGGCCTTTCCCAACGTCTGAATGATGTCATCATATTGACATCATGTTGTAGTTCTGGAGTCTGGACCAACCCCACAGTAGGGCATTCACCAAATATTAGAATATTCGAATATCCAAGTCACTATTCGACGTTGTTCACCAAAGCCGAATATACTCTTATTTTTTATTTTTTTTATCTCTTTAAAACATATATAGTTTATCATAAGAATGAGTTGTCAATGCCCCTGGTGGATGAATTTGTTAATGCTCTATACCAGGGGTTCTCAAACCTTTTTAGGCCGTGACCCCCAAAGTAATTTGAACTGGGGACCCCCACCCTGACAAGCACTTGGAATTGTAGGCATTACATTTAATGTGACTCGGTTCCGCAGATAAATATTGTGAAAATAGCAGATTTACATGCTCACAACGCAAGGCGTTGTGAGCATGTAAATCTGCTATTTTCCCAATGTTCGCCTCTTGCTTACTTAATATTTGACCGTTTGGCCAGTCCTGTCGAATATTCGAATACTTTGAGGTTGAATAATTTGAATACTATACATTCGAACATTATTCGTGAATGCCCTACCCCACAGACGCCTTTCTTCTTGTGGATTTAGCATTGGGCTTAACAACACGTCACGTCCATCCTCTCTGAGTTTCTCCTTACCACACTGATAACTGCTGACTCCAGCATTACGTCATTCCTGCTGTCCACTCTTTGCCCTCTGTGTTAATGGAGGGCGGTGGTTGTTAACTCTTACTTAATGGTTTCATTCATCTAATTAGGAACTCATTTGAACCACATTAACCCGTGTCCCTTTCTTTGGGCACGATTTTCATACTCTTCCAAAGACGGTAACATCATTTATATTGAAAATAGCCGATCCGAAAGCTCACAACGTATTGCGATGCGACGCGTTCTCAACTTGTAGATCGGCTATTTTCATTGTCACCATACAATGAAGTATATAGGGCTTACAGGGCCTCTATTAGCCTACAGTAGCTACTTGGTGGGAGGGAGAAAAAAAAGCCGGTATAGTCCATGTCACCAGGAAAGGAGAAACCGACCACTTCATTACAGTACTCTATATAGCATACCTCGGTCATGAACTATTTCCATATACAGTATACAACCTTTTCCTCAAGTCTAGGGGAACCTTTCCGTGGAGTATAGGAGTTACAGTATGTCTAATTAGAGTGCTGGCTAGCACAGCCACAGTCAGGTTGTTTCTACTATTTATTAGATATTATATACAGTACAGTTGGACGGGTCCAGCATACTGTACTTTCCCCCAGAAAAGCACACTTTAAAGAATGTTACGCTTCTTTGGGAATTGCGGCGCCCTTTTAAAACGTTTCTTTTTTAAATGTATTTAAACACTTTAAAAGTCATTGGACAGGAAAAGAACTCCATGTCAGGAGGTCACAGCGAGCCAAGTCTGTTTAATCAGGAACGGAAACGGTCTTGAAAGAAGTTAGAGTTATGGAAAATCCTGACAATTCTCCCAGTGATTTTTGTTTCATGGGGAAGTGATGTTTTGTTCCTGGGTCATTTTGTCTCCTAGCAGCCGAGGAGCGATCAACGGATAGACGACGGTGATATTAATACGCTGATTAAATAAAGATACTAAGATGGAGATCTTGGCAGAACTTTTAGACTAAATAAAAAAAAAAATGTCTGGGCAGTGTAACGGAGGTGATCCGAACCTCCCTACCTGGCTTCGAACCTGGGTCTCCCGCGTGAAAGTCCAATATCTTAACCATTACTCCAAAGGGATATCCCTATGGAACGAGGGAGATACTAGACTTTTGAGGCTTCAGGCTGGGGCTGTGACTTTCTCCACAACAGCAGCAAATGTGTAATAAGTTGTTACACATTTGCTGCCCAGACATCTTTTTTTTTAATATATAGAGAGAGAAAGAGAGAAGATAGAGAGGGACATGTTATTACTAATAACATGTCTCTCTCTTCTCGTCCAGGCCATCTTGCTGTGTTTCAGTAACTGTACATGTTAATAACATGTCTCTCTCTTCTCGTCCAGGCCATCGTCCTGTGTTTCAGTAACTGTACATGTTAATAACATGTCTCTCTCTTCTCGTCCAGGCCATCGTGCTGTGTTTCAGTAACTTTACATGTTAATAACATGTTTCTCTCTCTTCTCGTCCAGGCCCTCGTGCTGTGTTTCAGTAACTGTACATGTTAATAACATGTCTCTCTCTCTTCTCGTCCAGGCCATGGTGCTGTGTTTCAGTAACTGTACATGTTAATAACATGTTTCTCTCTCTTCTCGTCCAGGCCATCGTGCTGTGTTTCAGTAACTTTACATGTTAATAACATGTCTCTCTCTCTTCTCGTCCAGGCCATCGTGCTGTGTTTCAGTAACTGTACATGTTAATAACATGTCTCTCTCTCTTCTCGTCCAGGCCATGGTGCTGTGTTTCAGTAACTGTACATGTTAATAACATGTTTCTCTCTCTTCTCGTCCAGGCCATCGTGCTGTGTTTCAGTAACTGTACATGTTAATAACATGTCTCTCTCTTCTCGTCCAGGCCATCGTGCTGTGTTTCAGTAACTGTACATGTTAATAACATGTTTCTCTCTCTTCTCGTCCAGGCCATCGTGCTGTGTTTCAGTAACTGTACATGTTAATAACATGTCTCTCTCTCTTCTCGTCCAGGCCCTCGTGCTGTGTTTCAGTAACTGTACATGTTAATAACATGTTTCTCTCTCTTCTCGTCCAGGCCATGGTGCTGTGTTTCAGTAACTGTACATGTTAATAACATGTTTCTCTCTCTTCTCGTCCAGGCCATCGTGCTGTGTTTCAGTAACTGTACATGTTAATAACATGTCTCTCTCTTCTCGTCCAGGCCATCGTGCTGTGTTTCAGTAACTGTACATGTTAATAACATGTTTCTCTCTCTTCTCGTCCAGGCCATCGTGCTGTGTTTCAGTAACTGTACATGTTAATAACATGTCTCTCTCTCTTCTCGTCCAGGCCCTCGTGCTGTGTTTCAGTAACTGTACATGTTAATAACATGTTTCTCTCTCTTCTCGTCCAGGCCATGGTGCTGTGTTTCAGTAACTGTACATCTATACTATAATTTTGCGAATGTCTGAGTGAGTGTCTGTCTGTCTGTCTGTCACAGCGTTTCTCCTCAGTGGCTGGAGCAATTGATCTGAAATCGCATCACCATTAGCATATGAACACACCTGACATAACTGTGAAGCCCGTTTGTCACTTTCACAAATCATATGCTGTATATTAGCATTTTTATGGTGTAACTACTATCTATTCTGCATCTAGCATGAGGCATATCTATTCTGCATCTAGCATGGGGCAACATGTTTAACCAGCTCTGTGTGTGTGTGTGTGTGTGTGTGTGTGTGTGTGTGTGTGTGTGTGTGTGTGTGTGTGTGTGTGTGTGGGCGGGGGGGGGGTTGTTGGCTGGCCCTCTTTCAGATGTTGTCATGTAGATCGGTACACAGTATCTCTGTAGCCTTAAACGAAACGGGTATTTCTTACATTGATGCTCCTACATATTATCATGCAAGCACCAGAAAGTTACTTTCCATCCCTCATATACTGTGTGCACAGTGCACACCCCATAACCCACACACTGCACATCATTTCGGAGCTCATATCTTTGAACGGGTAAGGACTAGTGTTAATAACATGTTTCTCTCTCTTCTCGTCCAGGCCCTCGTGCTGTGTTTCAGTAACTGTACATGTTAATAACATGTCTCTCTCTTCTCGTCCAGGCCATCGTGCTGTGTTTCAGTAACTGTACATGTTAATAACATGTCTCTCTCTCTTCTCGTCCAGGCCATGGTGCTGTGTTTCAGTAACTGTACATGTTAATAACATGTCTCTCTCTCTCCTCGTCCAGGCCATCGTGCTGTGTTTCAGTAACTGTACATGTTAATAACATGTTTCTCTCTCTTCTCGTCCAGGCCATCGTGCTGTGTTTCAGTAACTGTACATGTTAATAACATGTCTCTCTCTCTTCTCGTCCAGGCCATCGTGCTGTGTTTCAGTAACTGTACATGTTAATAACATGTTTCTCTCTCTTCTCGTCCAGGCCATCGTGCTGTGTTTCAGTAACTGTACATGTTAATAACATGTTTCTCTCTCTTCTCGTCCAGGCCATCGTGCTGTGTTTCAGTAACTGTACATGTTAATAACATGTTTCTCTCTCTTCTCGTCCAGGCCATCGTGCTGTGTTTCAGTAACTGTACATGTTAATAACATGTTTCTCTCTCTTCTCGTCCAGGCCATGGTGCTGTGTTTCAGTAACTGTACATGTTAATAACATGTTTCTCTCTCTTCTCGTCCAGGCCATCGTGCTGTGTTTCAGTAACTGTACATGTTAATAACATGTCTCTCTCTTCTCGTCCAGGCCATCGTGCTGTGTTTCAGTAACTGTACATGTTAATAACATGTTTCTCTCTCTTCTCGTCCAGGCCATGGTGCTGTGTTTCAGTAACTGTTCATGTTAATAACATGTCTCTCTCTCTCTCGTCCAGGCCCTCGTGCTGTGTTTCAGTAACTGTACATGTTAATAACATGTCTCTCTCTTCTCGTCCAGGCCATGGTGCTGTGTTTCAGTAACTGTACATGTTAATAACATGTTTCTCTCTCTTCTCGTCCAGGCCATCGTGCTGTGTTTCAGTAACTGTACATGTTAATAACATGTCTCTCTCTCTTCTCGTCCAGGCCATCGTGCTGTGTTTCAGTAACTTTACATGTTAATAACATGTCTCTCTCTTCTCGTCCAGGCCATGGTGCTGTGTTTCAGTAACTGTACATGTTAATAACATGTCTCTCTCTCTTCTCGTCCAGGCCATCGTGCTGTGTTTCAGTAACTGTACATGTTAATAACATGTTTCTCTCTTCTCGTCCAGGCCATGGTGCTGTGTTTCAGTAACTGTTCATGTTAATAACATGTCTCTCTCTTCTCGTCCAGGCCATCGTGCTGTGTTTCAGTAACTTTACATGTTAATAACATGTCTCTCTCTTCTCGTCCAGGCCATCGTCCTGTGTTTCAGTAACTTTACATGTTAATAACATGTCTCTCTCTTCTCGTCCAGGCCATCGTGCTGTGTTTCAGTAACTTTACATGTTAATAACATGTCTCTCTCTTCTCGTCCAGGCCATGGTGCTGTGTTTCAGTAACTGTACATGTTAATAACATGTCTCTCTCTCTTCTCGTCCAGGCCATCGTGCTGTGTTTCAGTAACTGTACATGTTAATAACATGTTTCTCTCTCTTCTCGTCCAGGCCATGGTGCTGTGTTTCAGTAACTGTACATGTTAATAACATGTCTCTCTCTTCTCGTCCAGGCCATGGTGCTGTGTTTCAGTAACTGTTCATGTTAATAACATGTCTCTCTCTTCGTCCAGGCCATCGTGCTGTGTTTCAGTAACTGTACATGTTAATAACATGTCTCTCTCTTCGTCCAGGCCATCGTCCTGTGTTTCAGTAACTTTACATGTTAATAACATGTCTCTCTCTCCTCGTCCAGGCCATGGTGCTGTGTTTCAGTAACTGTTCATGTTAATAACATGTCTCTCTCTCCTGGTCCAGGCCATCGTGCTGTGTTTCCGCCTCCACTTCACCAAGGACAACATCACCAACAACACGGCGGCGGCCACCGTCAGACAGGTGGTCACCGTGGTGTTCGAGAGGATGGTGGCCGAGGACGAGCGTTTCAAAGGTCAGACATACTTTATCATCAGAGAACGTGGCATTTAGTTTATTGTGTTGTTTTATTGCAAGTACGCTGTGACAATAAAACCTTAACGGGTCATTTCCATGTGTCTAGTTCGAGGGAGATAAAGGGATGAGGGATGGCCCGCCAGGCTAGTGTTTAGTGATGATGTGGGAGTGTCAGCGATATTCCACTGAATTCATTTTCTGACCTTTTTGTGGCCTTCAAATCCAGTCTTAGTGCACTGATCAGGGCAATGTTCACAGAGTACCTTTTCCTCACTGATCTATTTTCAAGGCGTTGCCGCGCGGTGAAAAATGTCTGCAGCCGGTGTGTGTTCCTCTTTAGTCTCTAACAGTGCTGTAGTGCTTTTCTTTTTCTTTTTTTTGGGCGTGACTATTATCATGCCAGACCCCTGAACAGTGAGAGTGACAAGTCTTTTTTGCGGTGCGCCTTGCTTTGCTAAAACACCCAGGCCAACGATCCCAACTCGTCCCAGACTCTTCTCCCTCCTGGCCTCCCAAACTGTGGAATGAACTCCCAAATAAGAACTGCAGACTCACTCCCTAGCTTCCGCCGTAGCCTAAGACTCACCTCTTCAGACTCATACCGCAGCACTTCCCTACCCTCCTTGTTTTTAGATGACTATTTCTATGCAATTGATATATTACCGTGTGCTGTCCTTGCCTATTGTAAGTCACTCTGGATGTAGAGCGTCTGCTAAATACCTACACTGTAAATTGTAAGTCTGTCTGTACCGTCCATCCACCCTATGGGCAATGCTTTATTTTTAAAGATATTTTTGGGGCCTTTTGGCCTTTATTTTATAGGTTACAGTAAAGACAGACATAGGGAACAGGGAGAGAGAGGGAGATGGGGAGAGACAGTCCGTCAGACACACAGCAAAGATCGTTGGGTGACAGGAGTCTGTCAGGCTACACTTCAGTTCAGCCTATACAGCAGGTGCCTGGACCGTGCACCAGGCCCCCTCTAGGCAAGTGTAATATACTGTAATATACTGTATATAATATACTGTAGGATGACAGCCATTAGCAACAGCTATATGGCTGCATCTTGGTATTGGAAGATACCCTCCGGTGAAGTGTCCCTGAGCAGGACAATGAACCCTAACTACTCCCTGGGTGCTGTGTTAACGACACCCACTGCTGCTGTTCTGTTCTGTTCTGGGTGCTGTGTTAACGACACCCACTGCTGCTGTTCTGTTGAATGCAGTCCATATGTGATGCATGTACACATTGTACAGTGACCAGGAAAGGCCCCAGAGGAGTTGTGGGGACTAAATTAGTTTAATTAATTATTCATTACTAGCCCTTACCTGTTCAAAGATATGAGCTCCAAAATGATGTGCAGTGTGTGGGTTATGGGATGTGCACTGTGCACACAGTATATGAGGGATGGAAAGTAACTTTAACTGGTGCTTGCATGATGTACTGTAGGAACATCAATGTAAGAAACCCGTTTTGTTTAATGGCTACAGAGATACTGTCCCCCCCCCAGCCCGCCCGCCCACCCGCCTGCACACACACCCGCCTGCCTGCACACACACACACACACACACACACACACACACACACACACACACACACACACACACACACACACACACACACACACACACACACACACACACACACACACACACAGAGCTGGTTAAACATTTTGCCTCATGCTAGATGCAGAATAGATGTGCCTCAAGCTAGATGCAGAATAGATAGTAGATACACCATAAAAATGCTAATATACAGCATATGATTTGTGAAAGTGACAAACGGGCTTCACAGTTATGTCAGGTGTGTTCATATGCTAATGGTGATGCGATTTCAGATCAATTGCTCCAGCCACTGAGGAGAAACGCTGTGACAGACAGACAGACAGACACTCACTCAGACAGACAGACAGACATTCGGAAAATTATATGTTTGATATCGTTGCTGTCGGGCAGAAACCTCTTATCTCCATATTCTAACTGTTTTTCTTTTTGTAAATTAACGCCTACTAGCGTCGCACAGAGGTATCAAAAGTAGATCCTTGTAGAGCTTGTAGATCTGATGCTTTGGTTTTATGAATTTGAATCCTGAAAAGTAACAGTCTTGAACATACAGTGGGAGGTTTTCACGGGACAGAGACGGTATTTAACTGTGTGACTCATTTGGAGAACCACGCTGACTGGACAGGGTGGAGAACCACACTGACTGGACAGGGTGGAGAACCACACTGACTGGACAGGGTGGAGAACCACGCTGACTGGACAGGGTGGAGAACCACACTGACTGGACAGGGTGGAGAACCACACTGACTGGACAGGGTGGAGAACCACGCTGACTGGACAGGGTGGAGAACCACACTGACTGGACAGGGTGGAGAACCACACTGACTGGACAGGGTGGAGAACCACGCTGACTGGACAGGGTGGAGAACCACGCTGACTGGACAGGGTGGAGAACCACACTGACTGGACAGGGTGGAGAACCACGCTGACTGGACAGGGTGGAGAACCACACTGACTGGACAGGGTGGAGAACCACACTGACTGGACAGGGTGGAGAACCACACTGACTGGACAGGGTGGAGAACCACACTGACTGGACAGGGTGGAGAACCACACTGACTGGACAGGGTGGAGAACCACACTGACTGGACAGGGTGGAGAACCACGCTGACTGGACAGGGTGGAGAACCACACTGACTGGACAGGGTGGAGAACCACACTGACTGGACAGGGTGGAGAACCACGCTGACTGGACAGGGTGGAGAACCACACTGACTGGACAGGGTGGAGAACCACACTGACTGGACAGGGTGGAGAACCACACTGACTGGACAGGGTGGAGAACCACACTGACTGGACAGGGTGGAGAACCACACTGACTGGACAGGGTGGAGAACCACGCTGACTGGACAGGGTGGAGAACCACGCTGACTGGACAGGGTGGAGAACCACACTGACTGGACAGGGTGGAGAACCACGCTGACTGGACAGGGTGGAGAACCACGCTGACTGGACAGGGTGGAGAACCACGCTGACTGGACAGGGTGGAGAACCACGCTGACTGGACAGGGCGCACCAATATAAAATGTAATAAAAGTTGTTCCGTTGTCGCTTCATCTGGGAAAAGCTTTTCAGTCCACGGCGCTCAGGGCCAGCTGCATGTACTGACCATGCACCGCTGCAACTGTGTGATGATGAATGATTCACCTTGGCTGGCCTCACTAGGGCATTCACCAAATATTTGAATATTTTTATTTTTGTTTATAAAACTTGGCTAGTAGGAAGTCATAAGAATGAGTTGTCAATGCCCCTGGTGGATGAATTTGTTAATGCTCTATACCAGGGGTTCTCAAACATATTTGAACTGGGGACCCACACACTGACAAGCACATGGAATTGTAGGTATTACATTTAATGTGACTCGGTTCCGCAGATAAATATTTGTGAACATAGCAGATCTACATGCTCACAGCGAGGGCGTTGTGAGCATGTTGATCTGCTATTTTCACATTGTTAACCTCTTTCTTACTTAATATTTGACAGTTTGGCCAGTCCTGTCGAGTATATTCGAATACTTTGAGGTTGAATAATTCGAATACTAAAAATCACTATTCATGAATGCCCTACTCAACACTAGTGCATATAGTTAAATGAACACAGTTTGTTGTGTCAGTGTAAGATTCACACAGCAACGCTTGCTTTTGGGCTGCATAGTTTAGTGTGTTGTGGTGACAAACCAGCATCAAACTATCAACACTATAGGACTCCTGGGAAAGCAGTAAGTACCCAGGCCAACAGGACTGCTTATATGTTACATGACACAGCAGAGCAGTGGATTACTAAACTCTTTCTGCTCCAGATCCAAAAGAGACATTTTGGTGTCTCCTCAGGAACCCAAAGTTGCAAAATGACTGAAATTAGTTTTAAAAATATTACATTTGAGTACTACTATAAAGGGGAACCGGTCACGTCGCCAAAAATCCAACTCGCCAAATTGTCCACACTCATTGGGCAGGCTTGTCAATGCTCCTGGATTCGCCAGGATGATTGGCAATTACATCTACTATGTTAAATATTTTCTGGGGGAGGACCCCCAGATGATAAGTAATTATTAAGGATGTCTTACTTTGCTTCAGTCATCAAATCTGTACACCTACATCTGGCATTTTAAGGCTGAAATTGTACCCATGCTAGTAAAGCAAGCCTGATAAAAGTATCAAACATGCACACAATTCAACAGAACACAGGACAATATATATCTGTTAAGAAGTTTTGGGGGGAGGACCACCAGACCCCTGTTGGGGAGTTCCGTGCACCCCCTAAAAATAAATCTCCTGGATTCTCCTGGACTGACAGTCCAATGTTGACAGGCCTGCTCATTGGCGAGGTGTCCTAGGCGAGTTGGATTGTTGGCGAAGTGACCTGTATTCCTATAAAGGGTATGAGGGTGTCGCCATCGTACCCGGAAGTTATGCGCGAACGCCTCGTACCGAGTGGCACATTTCTGGGCAGCACACACTGTAGCGACGGACGACAGCTTCCATTCATTCTGAACACCTGTCAAAAAAACAAACATCTAAAATGGGAAGGAGCTGCAAACATCCACTCAGCTGCATGTGACCATGTCTCTTTTTTTTTTGTTATCAATTATTTTTATTTTCCATAATCAAAAGAAAAATGCAATTAACAGACAAACAACACAAACAATAGCAAAACAAGAAAAGGAAAAGAAAACCCACCCACCCCCTTTCCCCGGACCAACACGGAATGTACAATAGTGCATGCCTGTGCTAGGCTGTTACCACTATATAGTGATTTCTCGAATCATAGCCTTAAGCTATCTGCAATGTCCGACCACATATTAATGTTTTCTTCTTTTGCTCCGTGTAACCTTGCTATCGACTGCTCTAAATATACTATATCTAGAAAGGTTAAGGCCCACTGGCGAAACGTTAACGTATGAGGAGGTTTCCACCGCGTAGCTACCATCTTCTTCGCCGCCGTTAATCCAGCAAAGAAGATGCGCTTGCGTATATTGTTTAGTTGCAACTGTGAGACGTCATTTAATAAAAATAAAGAAGGAGAAGATATGATATTGATACTAAAAATAGTTGAAAGTTTTGAGGCAACCATATTCCAGAATGACGACACATTTGGGCATTCCCAAACCATGTGAAGGAAGGTACCAATACTATTTGAGGCGCAGAGAGTGCAGTTGGGATTATTCAAAATCCTCATAGCACATAGTCTGCGGGGAGTTAAATAAGTCCGATGAACAAAATTTAAATGAATTTGTTGATGGTCTGGATTTCTAGAAGATAGCCTAATGTTAGACCATACTGTGTCCCAACAAAAGTCAGGGTCCAAATTTGGTACATCATTCCTCCAAACAGTATCAACAGATAGGGGCCCATAACTACAGTCTAATAAAAAACCATAGAGGGTGGAAACCAAACCTCTTGTTCTGTTACCATCACAGATAAACTCATGGAAGGGGTGCAATCTAAGGGGAGCTTGCCATGGGACCCCATAGGTCCTCATGGACGTTCTCAGTTGGAAGTAGAAAAAAAGGGTATTTCCAGGCAGATTGAAGATGTCACACAAATCTCGAAAAGGTCGTAAACCATTTCTATGTGACCATGTCTCTGAAAGTCCTGCCAGGCACTTGATTGATTGATTGATTGAAGACTTTATTAGAAGTTTGCATAGGAAAAGGTACAGTTTCATGACGGTACAGTTCACTGGTACAAGGTCTACTAAAAGGAGATCCATGAAAAGACTAAGCTTATTTCCACAGGAAACCATTTACGTATCTCATATAACATTGAATGACAGACGAATAGAACACAGTACTATGCAGTAGATATGTAAATAAAAATAAAATGAATGACTTAAAGTACAATGTGCTGCTGTCAAAAGTGTCCCCGTTGTCTTTGCGGCTCTCCAAGGCTTCAGTGGTGTCTCATTCTGTATTTACCCAGCGACAAGATCAAGTACAGTATGTAAATGTCACCAAAATTGATATCTGGCCATTTGTTAATGTCCACGGAACCACTGGTTCTTCGATAAGTCGTAAGGATCACTGTCGAGTCCAACTGACTTTAATTTAAGCGAACACTCGTTTGTTTCATTTCTTCTTCTACTACACCGCTCCATGCTGCTCAGTGTTTTTCCTCTCTGTCTAGCAGAGGGGAGCGTGTCCCGGTGGAAATGTGCATACACTCTAGTCCAGTGGTTCTCAATCTGTTGGGGCTGCAGTACCCCCTTACCAGTGTTGTACCCGAACGCGTTCATGAACACGTTCATATTTTGGGCGAACGTGAACTGAACGTTCTTTGTTTTCGCTTGATGAACGATATTGTCAAACGCGGTCATTCTGACGCCCGTGAACGGCGTTCGTCGGCGTTCGTTGGCCGTTCATGCGGCGGTCCGCGCCTCCGCGGTCGTCTGTCCTCTCGTCTCTCTTTTCATTCACATGCTCCAATAGCACGCACTGCACGCAGCTCCTCGTGAACGTTGATATGTGGTGCTGTCTGCAGCTGCACTGTGAATCTCCTCCTCGTTACGTCTCGCAAGTAAAGCCTGACTATACTTTGTCATGTGTGTTGCACGGCGAAAATAGCTGATCTGCAAGGTCACAACGCGTCGCATCCACGAGACAACGTGAGCTTGTAGATCAGCTATTTTTGAAAAAGTCATGAAAATGTGTGCAAATCTTTGAATATATGTATTTTCAAAGCGAACGTTTGTAACTCAAATTTTGCTTCTGGGTGGTCCCTGGAACTAGATATTTTGAGATGCGGGTCCGTGGCCAAATAAATATAATTTTGGGGGTCCTTCACAGGAAAAGGTTTGAGCACCACTGACATAGTAGTCTCTCTAGAACAGACTAACTGAGCTCCAGTTAAAGGGCTTATGCCAGTTTAAGGGTTACTGTCACCTTAAGAAATTATATTAAAACAAGTTAATATTTTTATGATGTCATTGTGGGAATAATTTACTGTACATACTGTACTGGTCAGCTGTTGCTCGGGTTGAGGGGCAGACTCTCCCCCTCACCCCTAGCAGTCACTAAAAACAAGGAAGTAACTCTACACAAAAATGTATTTTATATCTAAATCTGTGTATATACAAATTATATTTCCACACAAATGTGGTTGTTACATCAACATTGTTCATGTGAATATGTTTGTTTATGCTTATGTGTTGAGAAAAAAAAGCGCTAAATCAGCCAGTTGTTATTGTTATTGACCAGCGCTCTCTGCAGGGGAGAAGAGGTAGAGAGACTGTGTGTGTGTGTGTGTGTGTGTGTGTGTGTGTGTGTGTCTCCACACCCAAGCCCCCGCCCACACAGAGAGATCACGTTACAGAGAGCGAGAGAGACAGTCAGTCACAGACATTGGGAGGAGAGAGAGTGAAAACTAGCGTCAATAATAAGTCGCTGATTTAGCGTTTTTTTTCTCAACACATAGGCATAAACAAACATATTCACATGAACAATGTTGATGTAACAACCACATTTGTGTGGAAATATAATTTATATATACACAGATTTAGATATAAAATACATTTTAGTGGGGATGGTGGAAAGACTGGTGATGCGAGGTTAGTCAGACACACGTCACGTGCAGTTTCGAAGTGTATTCAGAGAGACCACGTGACCCACAGTCACCCACCGTTTACTACTATGACTTAAGGTGACAGTAACCCTTAAGCTGGCATAAGCCCTTTAAGTGAAAAGGAGCTTTTCTTTGACGATGGCTGGACAGATTGCTGACATAGAAACATAGGTTTTTTCCAAAAATCTTAGAAGGATTCAAAAGACACTTATAGAATCGGGTCAAAATTCTAATTTTCACGATTTTTCAAAAATAGCAGATCTACAAGCTTGCAGCGCGGCACTCGGTGCCGCGCTGTGATCTTGTATATCTGCTATTTTTTTTATATTTAAAGCATAAAAAAATGCTTATTGCGTCATAATGTGTTCAGGCCTAAATGGGTTTAAACCTATTTGCTCTCTCTCTCTCTCTCTCTCTCTCTCTCTCTCTCTCTCTCTCTCTCTCTCCCCCCCCCCCCCCCCCCCCCCCACCCCCCCCCCCCTCCCTCCCAGGTATAGGAGAGCAGCCCCCTCCCGTCCAGGGCAACACCAACAGGAGGTCAGTCAGCACACTGAGACCCAGCGCCAAGGACGCCTACATGCTCTTCCAGGTATGGCCATCGGGGAAGACAGCTCTCCATGCCACTCTGATGTGCTCTCTGTCTCTCTTATCTTCTGTTATGTCACAATGATGAACCAAGGACTTGGTTTTAGTTTTGACTAAGTGGATATTATGAGAGGCAGGGAACCATACAGGCAAGATTATAGAGAATATATCGTTGTTTTTGGGCAGAAACCTCTAATCTCCATATATTAGCCCTATTCACGACCCGCCCACTCAGCATCCCCCGGGTGCTGAATCACGTTTTGAAGGGGAAAATCCTACTATAAGCCTATAGAGTTAACACAGAAATCGCAAATTTAATGCAATTTCCGAATAGTAAAGTATAAAATACGGCTAGCATGATCAAGAACACATGATAGTAAAAGGCACAAAGCATTATAATTTACTTTACCGTTCGAAATAACGATTTGTTGGCTTTAAGTCCAGCTATTTCTGTTATAGTTTCCCCTTCTAAATTGATGTCAGCACCCGGGGGATGCTGAGACATTTGCTGGGTGGGCGGGCCGTGAATAGGGCTAATTCTAACTCTGTGTTTACTTGATCATACTACAGCGTCACACAAAAGCATCAAAAGTAGCTGATCTACAAGCTTCCTAATATTCCTAAATGAAGAGTCTTTGCCTATACTGGCGGCTATGGTTCAGGAGGTACAGCAAGTCTTCCAGTGATGTGTGGGTCGGTGGTTCGAATCCCGGCTCCTCCAGTCCACATGTTGCAGTGTCCTTGGGCAAGGCACCAATGAGTTGGTCATTGTTAGCCTGCCACCGCTGGTGTGTGAATGTGGGAAGTGAGGATTGATTGATTGAAGAATTTATTAGAAGTTTGCAATAGAACAAAAGTACAGTTTCATGACAGTACAAATCACTGGTACAAGGTCAACTAAAAGGAGATCCTAGAAAGCCGAGGCTTATTTCCACAGGAACCACACTTTAAGTATCTCATATGACATTGAAAGACAGACGGATAGAACATAGTACTTTATCTAGGATAATATCAGTTTCAAAAGCATAACATCAAATACAAAGGCAGAAAAAAAGTAAAAGGGGGGGGGGGGGGCATGGGGTCTATTTACAAGTCACGGGTAGCAGCTGTCTGAAAGTGACTTTTCATACCAATTTTGAAGGAGGCTAGGGATTTGCTCTCCTTTAAGGCTTGTGGAAGGGCGTTCCACATGTTGATGGTATAGCAGGAGAACGAGTTAGCGCCTTGTTTAGTGTTAAATCTACGTTGATGATGATTAGTGGAGCTGCCTCTGGTGTTGTGATCGTGAACATCCTTGACCTTTAAGAAGTAGTTTGCCAGGTACATGGGTATCTTGGAGGTGTAGTGAATCTTGTACACCAGGCCCATTGCAAGATGCTGTGTGTACGCTGGCGTCAACTGTTCACTGCTTCACCTCCAAATGTATGAATGAAGCGACCGTTGTAAAGCGATTTGAGTTTGCAAATTGCTTATAAAAGTGCTATAAAAATGCCATCTATTATACTGTGAACTGACTTTTTCCTGTGTGCGTGTGTTCGTGCAGGACCTGTGTCAGCTGGTGAACGCAGACGCCCCCTACTGGCTGGTAGGGATGACGGAGATGACCAGGACGTTTGGACTGGAGCTGCTGGAGTCTGTGCTCAACGACTTCCCCAAGTCTTCCTACAGGTCAGTTAGGGAAAGGTACTCACGTACTTAAGTAAATGTATCAATACTGCAATATAGAAATACTCTGTTAAAAGTCGCCTGGGATTCCAAATTTCCGCCCTGAGATTGGGAGGCCAGGGTTCAATTCCCCGGCCCGGGTCTTAACTAGGGTTGCAACGGTACTCGGTGTTACCGGAGTTACCGGTGAGCGTGCACAACACTGAGTACTTTACTTGGGGTACACACCTCCATTCCGAAACCCCACCATTCCGAAGATTGACTTCCATTATTCGGAATGGTGGGGTTTCCCATTGTTCTATAAGACCCCACCATTCCGAAAATCAGAAACACCACCATTCCGAATATGCAGTTTCATTTTCACCCACCTCCATCCACCCCCACCAACCTCCACCCACTTTGGTCGGATAGTTGTTGTTGTTGTTGTAGCTTGAGGTAGCATTGGCTGCTACTGAGTGCTCACAAGACGACAAGACACACAATAGTGGTTGAAACGGTGTTACCGATAACCGCGGTGTTGACACGGACGATATTTTTGGTGTTAAAAATCTCATAGCGTTGCAACCCTAGTCTTAACCAAAGACTATAAACCAGTAAGACTCCCTAATCGGGAGATAAGCGACGTCAGGTCTCATACACAAACTTCAGAAGGCAATCGTAGCCAATCAGGAGGGAATATGGGAAATGGGACAGATCCATGTTGGTGACATGACTTTAGAGATACTGTGTACCGCTTTGCGTGATTTTAGGGCAAAATCTGTAGGAGCATTGTCCAAAAATGTTTCAGCCTGATGGTGGTGCTAGAGGAGGGCCATGTGAGAAATGAGGGGCGGAGGGTGTGGTTTGGCATCCAAGGAGTGTGTGTGTGTGCAAAGTTTTGCATGGATAGGGGCATAGGACCCAGTGCCTCACTGCTTGGCAGGACTGAGGGTAAGTCCCTGCGACTGTCTCTGTTTCTCTCTCTCTCACTGTCTGTCTGTCTCACTGCCTGTCTCACTGCCTGTCTCTCTCTCTCACACTGTCTCACTGTCTCTCTCTCTCTCTCTCTCCCTCTCTCTCTCTCTCTCTCTCTCTCTCTCTCTCTCTCTCTCTCTCTCTCCCTCTCTCTCTCTCTCTCTCTCTCTCTCTCTCTCTCTCTCTCTCTCTCCCTCTCTCTCTCTCTCTCTCTCTCTCTCTCTCCCTCTCTCTCTCTCTCTCCCTCCTCTCTCTCTCTCTCTCTCTCTCTCTCTCTCTCTCTCTCTCTCTCTCTCTCTCTCTGTGTCTCACTGTCTCTCTCTCTCTTTGTGTCTCACTGTCTTTCTCCCCCACAGCACCAGGAGTTCAGCTTCCTCCTGAAGGAGCGTGTTTGTCCCCTGGTCATCAAGCTGTTCTCCCCCAACATAAAGTTCTCCCTCTCTCTCTCTCTGTGTCTCACTGTCTCTCTCCCTCCCTCTCAGCACCAGGAGTTCAGCTTCCTCCTGAAGGAGCGTGTTTGTCCCCTGGTCATCAAGCTGTTCTCCCCCAACATAAAGTTCTCTCTCTCTCTCTCTGTGTCTCTCTGTCTCTCTGTGTCTGTCTCTCCCTCCCTCTCAGCACCAGGAGTTCAGCTTCCTCCTGAAGGAGCGTGTTTGTCCCCTGGTCATCAAGCTGTTCTCCCCCAACATAAAGTTCTCCCTCTCTCTCTCTCTGTGTCTCACTGTCTCTCTCCCTCTCAGCACCAGGAGTTCAGCTTCCTCCTGAAGGAGCGTGTTTGTCCCCTGGTCATCAAGCTGTTCTCCCCCAACATAAAGTTCTCCCTCTCTCTCTCTCTGTGTCTCACTGTCTCTCTCCCTCTCAGCACCAGGAGTTCAGCTTCCTCCTGAAGGAGCGTGTTTGTCCCCTGGTCATCAAGCTGTTCTCCCCCAACATAAAGTTCCGTCAGGGCGTTGGCAGCGCGGCCTCCCCGGCCCCCGTGGAGAAGCCCTACTTCCCCATCTGCATGAGGCTGCTGAGGGTGGTCTCTGTGCTCATCAAGCACTTCTACAGCCTCCTGGTAAAACATCACTGCAGCAGTTCATTTGGTTTGGGTCATATATCTGTCGTCTGAAAAGTTTTAGTTTTTTAGTCGTTTTTAACCCATTTAGGCGTAGAATTATTGAATGCTTTAACCAGTGAAAAATAGCAGCTATCTGCTATTTTTAAAAAATCATGAAAATTAGAATTTTCCCCCGATTCTATAAGTGTCTTTTGAATCCTTCTAAGATTTTTTGAAAAACCCCATCTATGTCAGCAATCTGGCCAGCCATCGTCAAAGAAAATGTCCTTTTCACTTTAACTGGAGCTCAGTTGGTCTGTTCTTGAGAGACTACTATGTCAGTGGTTCTCAAACCTTTTCATGTGAAGGACCCACAAAATGATATGTATTTGGCCACAGACCCCCCCATTTCAAAATATTTAGTACCAGGGACCACCCAGAAGCAAAATTTGAGTTACAAACGTTCGCTTTGAAAATCCATATATTCAAAAGATTTAATTTTAGTCGCCTCAATGTTGTAAGATTTTAGTTGATTAAATCTAAAGTTGATTTTGTCAACAAACAAAAAAAAAGTCCCTTGATGGTGTAGTAAAGGTCTTTGCACACAGGCATGTCTATCCGCACAGCATTGCACACCAAATCCAATGCGTTTTATTCATCCAGCAAACGAAAAAATGCTACTGTCCTTTGTGCAAAGGGCTTTATTTTTTATTTTTTTTAACAATGTTTATTCTTTTTTTTTTTTCTTTTTTTTTTACAGACATACAAAACAACATAATACAAGACAATAATAGATCACATAGAGACAAAACAAGCAAAAAAAAATACAACAACTTACAAAAAGAACAACCAAAAAACCTGACACTAACACGACACATAAGAGTATTAGATAATTCAAAGAGCACATATACTATTTACACTATTTACACCCAGAGTCCCACGCCACAAGGCCGGACAAACGACCGCAGAGGGAATGCAGCTACCCCACACCTGGTTCCTCCATTAAATACGAGAGATCATTGCCCTTGACATATGTACTGGATAAAATTCCCCCATATTTTCTCAAATAGCTCTTGTTTGTTCTTGAGAGTGTATGTGATCCTTTCTAATGGAAGGCACAAAGACAATTCCTTAAACCACTGAGCGATGCTAGGTTTCCCTGTCTTTTTCATGATAGGGCGATAACCCTTTTGGCTTGCAGGAACCCAAGATCCAGAAATGTAATCTCGTTGCTTTTTATCCTATGGCCAATCAGGTAAAGGCCTAGTAAGAAGAGTTTTGGATCTAGCTCAATGTTAATAAGTAGTATCCGTTGTAGCTCCTTTCTAACCTCCTCCCAAAACTCCTTTATTCTTGGACATGCCCACAAACAATGGAACAGAGTGCCTTTATCATCGTTACATCTGATACAAGTGTCCGGGATATTAGAATTACATTTGTTCATTTTTTTCTGGTGTGATGTACACCCTCATCGACCAATTATATTGCAGCAGTTTTAAACGAGTATTACTAGTCTGTGCCTGAGCCTCCTCACAGGCTGTGTTAAACTCATCCATTGTTAGTTCCCCTTGTAAATCAGAGTTCCAGGCATTAAATCTAGATTCAGATGTTTCGGGCGAGAAGTCTACCAGGAGGGTATAAAACCCAGATATGATGCCCCTTTCAAAGGGATTCCTGATGAGAGCTCTTTCTATTATCGACAGAGGAGGAATCGTCAGAGACTGTGCTTGTTTAACCTTTATAAAGTCCCTGAGTTGGAAAAATGTAAACAGGTGTGTTCTAGGAATATTAAATTTAGCCATAAGTTCTTCAAATGAGTCTTATTTTTGCCAAAAACATCTTTTAGTTGTTTGATTCCTTTTCCAGCCCAAAGCTTAAAACCTCCATCCGCCTGCGAAGCCTGATTTGATACTTGGTTGCATGCTAATAATACCCAATCTGCAAGCTTGTAGATCTGCTATTTTCAGCAACACTAGAGCGAAACCAAACATAAAATGACTTGTCTTTTAGTTCTGCTGAATCTTTTCTCCACTTGTCCTTCCCTAACATTTAAGTCTAGTTTTTATTTGTTGACGAAATTGTCAATAGTCTGAGTTTTAGTCATCTTAGCTAAGTTATTCTTAAATTTTCAACAGTGAAAAAAAGTAGTCAACCGACATTTTTCATCACAGCCAACGACCCTGAATTTGAATCTTGAAAATGAACTCTTTTGGTATGAGGTTTCCACACGACAGCGACAGTAATGTGTGTGTGTGTGTGTGTGTGTGTGTGTGTGTGTGTGTGTGTGTGTGTGTGTGTGTGTGTGTGTGTGTGTGTGTGTGTGTGTGTGTGTGTGTGTGTGTGTGTGTGTGTGTGTGTGTGTGTGTGTGTGTGTGTGTGCGTGCGCCGTGTGTGTGTGTGTGTGTGCGTGTGCGTGTCAGGTGACAGAGTGTGAGATCTTCCTGTCTCTGCTGGTGAAGTTCCTGGATGGAGAGAAGCCCCAGTGGTTGAGAGCAGTGGCCGTGGAGTCAGTGCACCGGCTGTGTGTTCAGCCTCACCTGTTACGGTAACAGCAGGTCGTCCAATGATCCGTGGGTTGGCGGTTCGAATCCCGGCTCCTCCTGTCAGTTTACAGTCTAGGCATTTAGCAGACGCTTTTAATCCAAAGCGACTTACAATAAGCAGATAATACATCACTATAATAAACAAGGTAATATGTCAGAACATCAACAACAATATAACAAATGCATATGAATATCAATCTAGAAAAACAATATAATCATTAAAAAAATGTTTCTAAAAAAAAAGAAAACAAAAACACAGCTAACTAGCTTCATGTATTGTCATTGAGTGTTTCAGTAGTGCTATGGGTTTAGGTGGAGTCTGGAAAGGTGAGTCTTCAGTCCACTGCGGAAGCTAGGGAGTGAGTCTCTAGTTTTAAGTGCGGCAGGGAGTTTATTCCACAGTTTGGGTGCCTGGAGGGCAAATTGTCTCGGACGAGTGGATTTTTGTCCTGGGGCTTTTAGCGAGGGTTCTGTCAGCATCCCTGTGTTGGCTGAACTGAGCGAAAGGGTGGGATCCACATGGCGCAGTGTCCTTGGGCAAGACACTGAACCTCACATTGCCTCCAGTGAGTCGGTCGGTGCTAGCCTGCCACCATTGGTGTGTGAATGTGTGAAGTGAGGGCGCTGGCGCCGACTGTTCGCCGATTCACCTCCCAATGAATGAATGAACCATTGTAAAGTGCTTTGAGCACTTAGAAAAGTGCTATAAGAATGCAATTGATTAAAAGCCATGTTTGTGTGCTCTCTCCCTCTCTCCCCTCAGGTCGTTCTGCCAGTCGTACGACATGAAGCCTCACTCCACCAAGGTGTTCAGAGATATCGTCAACGCTCTGGGATCCTTCATCCAGTCTTTGTTCATCATCCCCAACACTGGCAACCCTGCTGCTGCCAACCCAACCACTGGTGAGTTCATATCTCTCTCTGTATCAACCCAACCACTGGTGAGCGACTACAGTGCATGCACGCACCCAATGGAACATCATTATGAATATAAATGTAATTTCTGATTGCCTTTTTAGGCTTCGTAATCAAAAATTGCACAGGAATGATATGATGAATAACCTACTGTAAGTATACAAAGAAATTGACATATTTCATAATTTTAAACTTGTACAAATTTCAGAAGTAGCAGGCTTACAACGCAAATAGAAGGCTTACAACGCTTCACGGGTGACGCGTTGTAAGCCTGTAGATCTGCTATTTCTGTTTCTGCTTTCATTTGGCCAATGTTTGACCAGTTTTCATATTATAGTTTGTTCATTACTTTTGATGCAGTAATGTTCTTCTTACTGCATCTCCAAGGTGCAGAAAAATAACTTTTCACAGGCACCTCAGAATTTTCACAATTTCGTAGTTATTGCCTACCCTGTTCCGAACAAAGTGTGGAGGTTGGTTGTTGGACTATGTTTTTGCCCTAACTTGTCGTGCATCCTTCTTCCCCCCTCCCTGTGCCCTCCCTCTCCTCCCTGTGCCCTCCCTCTCCTCCGTGCAGGGGGGTCGGCGTCGGGGGCCCCGGGGCCCGTCCAGGGGGGCCAGGGGACGGGCGGGGTGGGCGGCAGCCTGACCACCCAGGCTGCCTTCGAGTACCGTGGCACCTGGATCCCCCTGATGACCGTCAGCGTGCAGGGCAGCGCCAAGGCTACCTAGTGAGTACTGTCACCATGCACGCACACACACACACACACACACACACACACACACACACACACACACACACACACACACACACACACACACACACACACACACACACACACACACACACACAGTCACACACCTTGTTAGTCTCCGTCATTTTCTGTCAATTTAGGCATATACTGTAGCAGAGGTGTTTTATCCAGATATGACAACAAAAGGTAAATGGTGCATTTATATAGCGCCTTTATCCAAGGCGCTTTACAATGATTGTGCATTACATTCACCCATTCACACACACACACACACACATTTATTACATTCACCCATTCACACACACATTCATTAAATTCACCCATTCACACACACATTCATACACCGATGGCAGAGGAAACCATGCAAGGCACCAACCTGCTCACCGGGAGCAATTAGGGGTTCAGAGTCTTGCTCAAGGACTCTTCCACACTAACTCTGGGGGAGCCACGGATCTGGTGTTAAACACACTGTCCCTGTATCAAGCGTCATGTGTTTATTGGCATCATAATGAGCCATGACTTCAGCTGATGTCACATGAAGAACCACTGCCTCCGTCACACTGCTTTAGTGACACTGCAGTGTTTCCCAGTCGCACTGTTTCGGTGGTGACACGCTCCAGTGTTTCCCAGCGTATCTGTTTTCAACTCACAGGGGGCAAAAGGATGGGAGCCATCAGATCTTCCCCACCCCACACCCTGCCAGGAGCTTACCCCCCCGGCTCTGTCAGCGTCAACGCTGGGAACGCTCCCGTCTTAATTAATGAAGGGTGCTCCACTGCCGACGTTGTGCTTGGACGGCGGATGCCCAATTCGCCCCTGTCCATTTTTTGACGCCTACACAGCACCGTCTTTTGGGTGGAGCCCAAACGTCAGCCTTAACGTCACTGTCACGTTGAAACCTTGTATGTCCAAAACCATTACTTTTCAGGAAAAGAAGAAAAGAAGAAAAAAAAGATCCAGTGTAGTTATTATTCAGTCACAAGCTCTTGTTATCAAGAAAAAATGGGATACAAGTTTTCTGCTTGACCGTAAGGATAAACAGTATTGTTATGAAGACAGAAGGAGATACAAGGTTTCTGCCTGGCAGTACGGATGAACAGCATTGTTATAAAGACAAGGAGATACAAGGTTTCTGCCTGACATTAAGGATGAACAGCAGTGTTATAAAGACAAGGAGATACAAGGTTCCTGGCTGACCGTATGGATAAACAGTATGGTTATAAAGACAAGGAGATACAAGGTTTCTCCCTGACATTAAGGATAATCAGTATTGTTATAAAGACATAAGGAGATACAAGGTTTCTGCTTGGCAGTAAGGATAAACAGTATGGTTATAAAGACAAGGAGATACAAGGTTTCTCCCTGACATTAAGGATAAACAGTATTGTTATAAAGACATAAGGAGATACAAGGTTTCTGCCTAACATTAAGGATGTTATAAAGACATAAGGAGATACAAGGTTTCTGCCTGACAGTAAGGATAAACAGTATTGTTATGAAGACATAAGGAGATACAAGGTTTCTCCCTGACATTAAGGATAAACAGTATTGTCATCAGTCTTTGCAGCTCACTGTTTTACAAGGTCTTAAAAGACAGGAAATTGCAGCGATGGCCAGAGGGCCAGAAGCCTTGCTTTACGACAGAGAGGTTTTTATTTATTCTATAATTGGGTCTTTCCTCTGAAGGTAATGTGATCTGCTTGTTGGGTAATCCAGTACTCTAGAGTAGTATATCATTTATGTTGCTGGATTCTTGTCATTTTTTAGAAGGGAAGTCCTATTATGTTTTATATTACACACTGTAATGCATATTGAATTAAGGCGGAGAGACGATACCCCATGTGGTTTAGAAAGAGATCGTTGTGCGTGTGTGCATGTGTGCGTGTGTGCGTGCGTGAGTGAGTGAGTGTGTGTGAGAGTGCGTGTGTGTGAGTGCGTGTGCATGTAAGGCGTGCATGTATGAGACTGACAGCTTGTACGCGACCAGACTGGGATGTAAACAGAAGCAGATGTCCAGACAGATGTACCGTATGACGTGCAGTGCACAGGAGTTCAATCACGCTTTTGAACAGTGGTGGAAAAAGTACATGTTTTACTTAAGTTGTTATTTTTCTGTTCTGAATGAAAGAAAATACTATCGCCAATACATCTAGGACAGGGGTCCTCAAATACAATCTTGAAGGTCCAGAAATATTTTTTTGAAACATGTCCGGGTCCGAAAAAAAGGCGAAGGCTAAATAAGGCGGATACATTTATACAGTATGTACTGTATGTATGTATGTTTCATTAGAATTGGTTATTTTAATTATTATTATTATTATTATTAAGGAACTTTGGAAATCTCAGTTGGAACTGTTACCCCTGCTACCCGATGCCGGATAAGCGGTTGAAGATGGATGGATGGATGGATGGATAATTATTTATGCATGTAGAGTAGGCTACATTATGTACCATTTAATGTGTAGCAATAAAACACTGGCTTATAGTTTAATTATTGGAAACTAAAGAGCCTAAATGCAATATTAGTCTTGTCGTTCAGAATGGAAAATAAAGTGGAACTTAGCATGAGGGGGAGAGGATTACTTGACATTCAGTTGACACACGTACTGCACAAGCCAGACTGTGCTGATTGCCTATGTCAAATGACCGGTCAAATCAGGGTCAACGAGTCATAGTTATTAATCTAACACAGCCTAGGATAGCTGGCAATAATATGCGACGACACATCACATTGTTAAAGACGCATGATCACGCATCGCGACCATTTCTCGTCTATGCAAGCAGTTGGAGCCTTACATCATGGATTTTAATATGTTGCTGTTGTCCTCTCCAATTGAACAGCCAAAGGTAGTAGAAGATCTCTAAGTTATTAATCCAGTGGGAGCAATGGTTTCCAAGAGGTTTTAGCAACTTTGTTCAGGCAGCGAGCGGCATGAGTGTGTGGAGAGGGGAGGGGAGGGGGGAGCAGCATGGAGAGCAGACTGTGTCGGAGGGAAGGAAAACCTTTGATCTACAAGCCCACAGCACGTTGCATCCTTGACGCTTTGTGGGCTTGCAAATTGGAGGAGGGGTGTGTCTTGTGAGCCTGTGTATGTGTTTGAGCGAATGAGCACATACACACACCCACGCACACACAAACACACATCACACACAGTCAGTCCGATACAACTGTGCGGAGATTTCTCAGAAATGTGCCGTGGTCCGGTCGGAGGTGCGCCGCGGTACGGACATGGACCGCGGTCCGCCTATTGAGGACCCCTGATCTAGGACATACTGAGTTTCCGAAATAAGGTTAAAATCAGTAACATTTTGGGCACATAGGGATTCTTGGTGTCATCGTAGGCACCCACTGTGTTGTTTATACAACAAATAAAACCAACAAATAAAAATACTAATCTTTGTGGTCCCCCCTCCCGTGCAGCCTGGAGATGCTGGACAAGGTGGAGCCTCCGTCCATCCCAGAGGGCTACGCCATGTCGGTGGCCTTCTCCGCCCTGCTGGACCTGGTGAGAGGAGTCACCTCCATGATGGAGCGGGAGCTGGCCCGGGAGGAGGCCGAGCAACATGACTTCAGAGAGAACAACCCCGAGAAGGAGTGGACCCCCACAGCTGGTGAGTTCAGAGAGAACCACCCTGACCAGGAGTGGACCCCCACACCTGGTGAGTTCACACTAGAGAACCATCCTAAGAGGAGTGGAACCCCACACCTGGTGAGTTCACACTAGAGAACCACCCTGACCAGGAGTGGAACCCCACACCTGGTGAGTTCACACTAGAGAACCACCCTGACCAGGAGTGGACCCCCACAGCTGGTGAGTTCACACTAGAGACCCATCCTAACAGGAGTGGACCCCCACAGCTGGTGAGTTCACACTAGAGAACCATCCTAACAGGAGTGGACCCCCACACCTGGTGAGTTCACACTAGAGAACCACCCTAACAGGAGTGGACCCCCACACCTGGTGAGTTCACACTAGAGAACCACCCTAACAGGAGTGGACCCCCACAGCTGGTGAGTTCACACTAGAGAACCATCCTAACAGGAGTGGATCCCCACACCTGGTGAGTTCACACTAGAGAACCACCCTGACCAGGAGTGGACCCCCACACCTGGTGAGTTCACACTAGAGAACCACCCTAACAGGAGTGGACCCCCACAGCTGGTGAGTTCACACTAGAGAACCATCCTAACAGGAGTGGACCCCCACACCTGGTGAGTTCACACTAGAGAACCACCCTAACAGGAGTGGATCCCCACACCTGGTGAGTTCACACTAGAGAACCACCCTGACAGGAGTGGACCCCCACACCTGGTGAGTTCACACTAGAGAACCATCCTAACAGGAGTGGACCCCCACACCTGGTGAGTTCACACTAGAGAACCACCCTAACAGGAGTGGACCCCCACACCTGGTGAGTTCACACTAGAGAACCACCCTGACAGGAGTGGACCCCCACACCTGGTAAGTTCACTTCAGAGTAGTCTGGGATCACTTCACCTTTCAGGCTTGTAACCGGTCTGGAGCGGAAACCACAGCACATCATGTTGTAGTACTCAAAGGACTACAATTTGGCGGGAACTATCCACCGGAAACAGTTTTAACCCAAAATAATTCCCCTGCGCTCAAGGACATACATTTAGGGCCTACCTAATAAACTCCTTGATGCGGAGTAGTTTTGCTTTTGAAAAATTGGTTTGGTATATGCATCTTTTAGTCCAACTCGTAGCGACTGGCAAGACTACACTAGGCTACTCCAGCATTGTAATAAGGATTGGGGAAACAAACGGAGGGAACCGAATCAAAGCGACGCCGCTTCTTCTAGTCGTTTCCGCGTTGGGCGGAAACCAAACGGCCTGTTGTGAACGAACACCAGGCTTTCCCCCAGAAAGCCTGGTAGGCGAGGTTAGTTCAGAGAGAACCACCCTGAACAGGAGTGGACCCCCACACCTGGTGAGTTCTCCTGGGGGGAGGTGTAGACTAGGTTTTCAAACTTTTTTGACTCTAAAAGGAACTGGTTGGAATAACGTGTTCCTTCCATGCGCTATGTCCAGCCGGGGAATCTCTCCCCTGTCAGGTGAACATAAACTGCTTGGACTCCTCATGCTTAGAAGGAAGCATGAGGTCAGTCCGTTGTCTCCCCAGGTTGGCAGAGGGAGATTACATTAGATACATGGCACTGGGTGAACAACATTGTGGGATAAAACCTTTAAGGGAAAAAAAAAGAAGAAAAAAAAAAAGACTCAGGGCACCCCTGTAAATAACCTTTTCATCCAAGGCACCCCTGAATTACACTGCTCATTTTTAGAATGTTATATCATATTACGTTAACGTTAATATCTACATCCTTCCACCTGAGATATAGTATGTCACGGAGAAATATCTGTTTAAATCAGAACTGACTGAAAATAACATTTATACCACTTGAACCACTTGAACCCCAGTCTCCCTATTCTGGGGGCAAGGTTCACCAGAAATAGCCGATCTGCAAGCTCACAACGCGTCACACAAGCTTGTAGATCTGCTTTTGTTTTTGGTGAAGAGAGTTGAGGTAGATGGACAAAATAACTCGTCAAGTTACTGAAGTGATATTGATGAATTCCAAATATCATCAAAGTATTCTGAGGCACCCCTGCACTGGCATCACAGCACCCTAAGGTGCCACAGCACCCACTTTGGGAACCCCTGGCCAAGTGCTTCTCAAGCTGTAGATGTCATGGAAACTGTCGTCTGTTACTCATTTCTGTTCACAAAAAAATACATTTCATTTTTTAATGTATCCGTGCTCCAGACTGTGTGTACGGAAGCATTTAAAAATGAGTGGGAGACAACAGTCTGTTCCCACAAGACTAGGTTGGACCAAATCATTAACAGCTCAAATGTTGTGAAATGTGACGTGTAGGAATGTTAAACAGCTACGTATGTCTCTGACACCAAATACTTTAATGCCATGTCTGTCTGTGTTTGTCATCTGAAATGCCACTCTTGACTGGAAGCACTCTTCTGACCCCTGGTGGCCACTATTGGACCTGTGCAAGTGTGCATGTACACCTTCAGTAGCACTGTGTATTACACAGCACTAGTTTGCACGATTCAAGATGTACCAAACTCATGGAAACACTTTCAGAGAGTCAAGAATAATTAACTCTCATACATTGAAGTGTGGAATAAAATTGTATTCTGCCTAATAGACAGACAGACAAGGCATTTAGACTTTCCTGGATGATCTATATAAGAGAGTAATTTTGTGTGTGTGTGTGTGTGTGTGTGTGTGTGTGTGTGTGTGTGTGTGTGTGTGTGTGTGTGTGTGTGTGTGTGTGTGTGTGTGTGTGTGTGTGTGTGTGTGTGTGTGTGTGTGTGTGTGTGTGTGTGTGTGTGTGTGTGTGTGTGTGTGTTTCAGGAGGTCATGTGGTGTGGGAGGAGATGGTCAGTGCTTGTTGGTGTGGTCTGCTGGCTGCACTGTCTCTGTTGCTGGATGCCAGGTACACATGTTAAAAAACCCATTCAGAACAGGTACACAATACTGTGTATCATTATTTTATGCTTTAACTACTGAAAAATAGCAGATATACAAGCTCACAGCGCTGCAAGCTTGTAGATCTGCCATTTTAGAAAAACTGTGAAAATTTGAATTTTGACCCGATTCTGTAAGTGTCTTTTGAATCCTCCAATTTCTTTTTTATAAAACCTATGTTTCTATGTCAGCAATCTGGACAGCCATCGTCAAAGAAAAGGTCCTTTTCACTTAACTGGAGCTCAGTCTGTTCTTGAGAGACTACCATGTCAGTGGTTCTCAAACCTTTTCATTGAAGGACCCCCAAACTGATATGTATTTGGCCACGGACCCCCATCTCAAAATATTGAGTTACAAACGTTTGCTTTAAAAATACATAATATTCAAAGATTTGCACACATTTTCATGACTTTTTCAAAAATAGCAGATCTACAAGCTTGTAGATCTGCTATTTTTCAATAGTTAAAGCATTCAATAATTCTTGGCCTAAATGGGTTAACTCACCCACTGCCACATGACACATTTGACGAGTTCTGGAGGCTGTCCAATACGACCATTTAATTAATTAGATTAATTAAAAAATAGTTTCAATTAAATAATCGATTAATAGCCAATCCCTATTTTGGGTATGTTATTATAGGCGATTTCACCAAATAAACAAATACATCAAATAGGTGGAAATAGCACACGATTTAACACATCTACAAGCTCACACAAATAAAAATATAAAAAAGTTTAGGCCAAATATTTTCCTATTTTTGCAGATTGATTTCCTATTATGCCATGCCCAAAAGAGAGAGGCTGCTGTGGTTAAAAAAATAAATAAAAAATAAATCATGAGATGAAGAGAAATGTTTTGAGAGTATCCCCTTTGTAGAGTAGAATCGTGTCTGAAATCCTAAACTTAAACTCATATAAGGTACACTTTTCCATTGGGGGGAGAAAAAGTAAAAAAAATAAAAATAAATAACTTTCTCCGTGGCTTGGCAAAATGATAAAAGCATTGATGTGCACATCAATGCTTTCAGTTGAAGGGGAGCCTCCTTCATCAGTGCACCCTAACCAACAGAACAGCATGCCTGCTGGGACCACAAGTACTTCCATAAAGTATCTCTCTCTTCTACAAAGGAGATCAAACTTTAGCTTTAATCCATTCAGAACGGGTACACATTATTGTGTATCATTATGTTATGCTTTAACTATTGAAAAATAGCAGATATACAAGCTCACAGCGCGGCACCGAGTGCCGCGCTGCGAGCTTGTAGATTCGCTATTTTTGAAAAATTGTGAAAATTCGAATTTTGACCCGATTCTATAAGTGTCTTTGAATCCTTCTAAGGTTTTTTGAAAAACCCTATGTTTCTATGTCAGCAATCTGGCCAGCCATCGTCAAAGAAAAGGTCCTTTTCACTTAACTGGAGCTCAGTTAGTCTGTTCTTGAGAGACTACTATGTCAGTGGTTCTCAAACCTTTTCATGTGAAGGACCCCCAAACTGATATTTATTTGGCCACGGACCCCCATCTCAAAATATTTAGTTCCAGGGACCCCCCAGAAGCCAAATTTGAGTTACAAACGTTCGCTTTGAAAATACATATATTCAAAGATTTGCACACATTTTCACAACCTTTTCAAAAATAGCAGATATACAAGCTCGCCGCGCTGTGAGCTTGTAGATCTGCTATTTTTCACTGGTTAAAGCATTCAATAATTCTAGGCCTAAATGGGTTAAAGAACAGAATCTTAACTGTAGCTGTCTAGTGTCTCCCCTCCCACTGAGCTGCTGGGATTTGGCTTTATTTTCACTGCAGCCAGACACAAAACCAACCTCCCAGAGACTCCACTACCTCCTGACTGTACTGTATCACACTTGTTTAACAACTAAAATTAGATCCTAGTAAGCGCTTCATTGTATCTCATATAACATTGAATGACCGACGGATAGAACACTGTACTATGCAGAGGATAACTTCATTAGCAAAAGAAAAAGATATATAGTTATAAAGGAGAAAAATAAAATAAATAATCAGTATTTACAGAGGAAAAGGGAAGGTACAGGTCTCAAGTAGCAGCTGCCTGTAATTAGCTTTTCAGAGCGGTTTTAAAGGAAGTTAGGGATTTACACTCCTTTAAGGCTTTCGGTAAGACGTTCCACATTTTTGTGGTATTGCAGGAGAACGAATTTGAACCTTTTTTTTAAGGCTGGATTTACACTGGCAGCCAAATCCAGCCTGAATCAGATCTGTGCCACATCCAGATTGGAATCCATTTGGTTTAAATGGTCAGATGTTCACATGGAACCAATCAGATTCCAATCTGGATGTGACACCGATCTGATTCAGGCTGGATTTGTCTGCCATTGTAAATGTGGCCTTAGAGCCAAATCTGTGTTGAACGTGAACTGTTGAACGTGGCTGTCACAATTATTACATAATCGTCTAATCGCGATTATTCAACATAATCACAATTATTTTTCCATGTTGAAAAATGTTCATATATTAAAAAAATAAATACAAAAATAGTGGAAATGGCAGATCTACAAGCTCACAATGCGTCGCAATCAATGTTCTTTTTAAGTGTAAAGTTGTCAAATATGTCAGTAATTTCTTAGTATATTTAGGTTATGTGTCATATCCAACCATGTGCAACTTCAAAGCCTCAAAGCCAAACAGAAATGTAATTGTCAACGACAAAAACACAATTAAATCGTTAATCCCAATTATTTGAGTGACAATTAATCGTTGTGTAAAATGTCATAATCGTGACTGACAGTCCTGACGTGAACCTAAACGATGGATGTTTGTCCCCAGCACGGACGAGACGGCCACAGAGAACATCCTGAAGGCGGAGCTGAGCTTGGCGTCGCTGTGCGGCCGGCTGGGTCTGGTGACGCCGCGTGACGCCTTCATCACCGCCATCTGCAAGGCCTCGCTGCCCCCCCACTACACCCTGACTGTACTCAGCAGCAACACCGCCAACCTCAACAACAAAGGTACTGATCACTGCTCTCTTTATTACCATAACAACCTCAACAACAAAGGTACTCACTGAGGAGGGGTGGCCTTTGGTGATCGGAACCTTTTTATTTTTATTTTACATTAATACTTGAATCCTAGAATCCTTATTCTGAGGGGAGCATTAGAGGGTTGGTGTAGAGGTAGCTCTGATCCATCGCGCCACCTCCAGTGACGCTCTGACAGACCCGTCGGCAAATGAATAGACGGCGTTTTCTCAGCCCCTACCAGCGCTCACCAAACAAAGGTAGTTTTGCGTCGTTGAAAGTCTATTCTCCGTGGTGGTGAGCCCCTCAGCACCCCACCCAATCATTATTTTTGTCATGAAATAAAACGCACCCACCTCGAGCCACCCAACTTCCACCGCAGATACAATGGTTCACAACCCGGAAATAAGTGGCGGTCGAGGTGGATGCACTTTATTTCATGCCAAAAATAGTGGGTGGGATGCTGAGGGGCTCACCACCGTGGAGAATAGACTTTCAACAACGCAAAACTACCTTTGGTTTGGTGAGTAGTGAAGTAGTTCTGTTTATTTTGACTGAAGTTGAGCGCTGGTAGGGGCTGAGAAAACGCGGTCTATTCATTTGCAGACGGGTCTGTCAGAGCGTCACTGGAGGTGACGCGATGGACCAGAGCTAGTGTAGAGGGAAAAAAAGAGCAGACCATGTACAGACAAGGGTATTTATTGACTTCTTCTTTCTGGGTTGCCTGCCACGATTTTCTTACTTTTTGCAATTACAAAAGAACCAATCTTAATCAATGCTACCGTTGCTGAGCTAGAAGAAGAGTTATCTAGCAGTGTTTACATAAGAAGTAAACAGGAAGTGGTCAAAGAGAAATGTGTTGTTCCGGCCAAACAAAATACAGATCCGGTTCCGTTTCTGGTCCAAACCGGAAGCACTATTTTTGGGGCACTTAGGCACCTTGGAAGGGCGATCCGATTTTGGATAGTTTTAATCAAATCGAATTAATCTAAACTTAAAAGCGCTCGGGGAAACTAAAAAAATACAAAAAAATACAAAATATTTACAAACAATACCAATGATGAATGCTGTCAAACACAACTATCTACGACAAAGTTTAATCTGCAACTCAATTTTATATAATATTTTGTGGGGTCTTCAAAATATTGAAGACTCCTGATTTAGGGGAAAACGAGTAGATCTACTATTTTCACTATTGATGTTCATTGACAATTTCTGGGAAATATGTCAACGTTTGGGGGATCGATATATCGGTCGTTTTGGAGCTATCGGAGGGGTATCGGATATCGGTGAATTATTCCACCGATATCCGATGTTAATTGTCTGTAACGTGTCTGCGGAGACAGCATGAAACCCTGAGTTATATAGGCCTATTTGTGGGCAATACCAGAATTATCCAGCAGAGTGCAGTATAATAGTCCAAGACGCAAGCCAACACTATAGTGGAGTTGCTGCCTCTCGTGTGTCATTCACTCACCACGTGTGCTGTATAACTCTGATTTTTCATTTTGGGGTGAAGGAAGGTGTGTAGACCTATGTGAAAATCCACAGAGAAATATAGATGTCTGACTAGGCCTACTATATAACCAATTGGAATGAAATCTGCTCAAACTGTCTGATATACGGATACAGAACCATATATACTAAGGCTATATAATGTCTGGTGGACATTTTTTTTAATGTTTTGTAAAAAAAACATATATATATATATATATTTTTTTTTTACTAAACATCGGTATCGATATCGGTATCGGTGCTCTAGCACTCTCCAACATCGGATATCGGTATTGGACGAAAAAATGGTATCGGTCGGGCTCTAAACAGGAATGGCATGAATCAAACCACAGGGATGTTGTCATCCAGTGTTCCTACCAGAGCACACACAGGACATTTCACCACTTCAACCTTCTAGTCTCATAGTCACTATACAGTATATAATATAGAGAAGCTGACTTGTTAGTACTTCACTTGGACAGCTTTCTTTTCCGATTACACCAAATGTCTTTGGCAAAAAAAGCTAGCTAATCTACAAGCTAAAACGTGTCACAACAAGGCAGTGTTTTGAGCTTGTAGATCTGCTTTGTTTTATTATTATTTTTTTACAGCAAGCAGAGGAGATCAGTGTCAGCCATGTTTGCAGAGTCAAACAGGGGTTTGTGGAAAGCACATCTTTCAGAAAGCCTCCAGTTGGACGGACGCTTTGAGTTAGAGTTTATCTGTCGGGTGGTCTCCGTTGGTTTCTCAAATAATGTTCAGTTAATCTCATTAACCCTGCAGGGTTCCCACGGTCATGAAATTCCTGGAAATATTTTGAAATTAGAACATTTTTGGAATTGATCAAGGGTCCTGGAAGGTCCTGGAAAAAATAGCTATGCATTGTCTTTGGTTATTGATTTTGTTAATACCTCTGAAATGACAAATTCAGCATTGGCCAAATTGTCAAATATTAGAGGCAGAACCGTGTTATACAAAATCCCTCAACTTTTAGTGCTCGTAGGGTTGGAGGGTCCCCAGTTAAAATATGATTTTTAAATTTCAGGGGTCACATCCTGAAAAGGTTGAGAACCACTGGCCGACACCACCTGTCTTTGGGCATTGCACACAGGAGTAAGCGACTTGTTATTGAGCTGAATTATTGTTATATAGTCCTGGAAATCGGGTTGAATATTCTGGAAAAGCTTTGGAAAAGTTTTGGAAATTAATTTGTGTGGGAACCCTGGCTTGTAGACCGGCGATCTTCCGGCTTTAAGCTTACTATATCCTTACCCGTCGCAAAGGGATCCTTGCGTGTGTGTGTGTGTGTGTGTGTGTGTGTGTGTGTGTGTGTGTGTGTGTGTGTGTGTGTGTGTGTGTGTGTGTGTGTGTGTGTGTGTGTGTGTGTGTGTGTGTGTGTGTGTGTGTGTGTGTGTGTGTGTGTGTGTGTGTGTGTGTGTGAGGCAGAACGTGTCTACATATCAGTGGATTCACAGTATGTGAACATATGCACACATTCCCCAGCCAACATCCTGCCCCATAATCCTAATTAGAAGACACAGTGTACCAGCCAGGATCACAGAGTTAGGATCATGCAGAGAGATGCTCTCATCATCATAATATATCACAGATCAGAAATACCTCGTACCTATATATTTCAACTCTTTAGGTTTTTGTATAAATTGATGTCCCTACGTCTAGTAGCATACTAATAGCAAAAACGCTCGACACGACGACACACAAGCTCACAACGTGTCAGGATAAGATGTGTGGTGAACACTAGATCTGCTGTTTTTTTTTTTTTTTTTTTTTTTTTAAGGGGGAAGACCACACATTTTCAATATTGAACTATGTCATTAATACACCTTAGGGGAGTTGTGTGGAAATAATTAAAACAAAAGTTCCCCCTCTTCTGTGTTGCCTAGAACTGGAAGATTGATTTTGGGGTTTGTATTGTAAAGTACAACGGTGTGATGTCATCAAGTTGTGATTTACAATACAAACCCCAAAATCAATCCTCCAGTTCTAGGCAACACAGAAGAGGGGGAACTTTTTTTTTCTTCCTCTAAGGTATATTAACTCATTGAATGCCATTTCAAGATGGCCCCCAAGTACCAGACTGCCACTATCCTAGATTTCTAGTGCACGGATCAATTTTTAGTGCACGGATCGTGCACGCCCATGCACCATATATGCATCATATGTGTAGTACTTTTTAACAGCTTTCAAACAAAAAAATCCGCTTGGAAATCCGTTCAGGCCTTCATGAGTTACAAGCCTTCAAAGTCAGACAAAACAAACACTGCCACCTTCCTAAATTTCGAGTGCACGGATCAATCTTTTGTGCACGGATCGTGCACGCCCATGCACCATATATGCATTATATGTGTAGTACTTTTTAAAAGCTTTCAAACAAAAAAATACGCTTGGAAATCCGTTCAGGCCTTCATGAGTTACAAGCCTTCAAAGTCAGACAAAACAGCCATTTTTGACATTTTAAAAGATGTGTTTGTTATGGGGCTAAACATGCAATTTCACAATTGTGATCATGCCTAATACATTTGAGGCATTTTTAGAAAATTTTTTATAAAAAAAAATTTTGAAAAAAAAAAAAAAAAATTTTTTTTTTTTTTTTTCAAAATGGCTTCCAACTCGGGAAACTCGGGCTGTGGCAGCCTGGGAGTACTGCAATAACTCGTGAAACTCGTGCCTTGGCAGTCAATGAGTTAATGACATAGTTCAATATTGAAAATGGGTGGTCTTCCCAGTGAAATTGGTTAAGTGTGTCCGTGGGTTGTATACATATCTAACCAATGAAAAGTACTAACAGATGCTCGTGACTAAATAATAATAATAATAATAACTACATTATATCCATTGAATGTTTTTTCATTTCCTGAAAAGTGAAGCTTTTAGACATGCAAGGTTTCCAACCGACAGTGACTATTATAATAATATATCAAAGCTATGATAACAGAACCCACATCTAGGCCATATGGGAGATGATGAGAGCTCATTAAGATGACTAATTATTCATGGCTTATAGTCCAGGAGCAGACGCCCACTAACACTCTGTTCCACTCATGGGGATTTGGCTTCCATGTGCAACATGTCTGCTTTCTGCTAAACATGCATGCATACTGAATGCCAGCGTGCACGTAGACACGCACACATACTGTACGTGTTTTTAATCAATTCATGCACACACAACACATGCATGTGGCAGACAGGTACACACACGGGCAGACGGATAAACACACATCTGCCTCCAAGCGAAATGCAAAGGCGTTGCTCTCCTATTTGCATACTATCTGGAAGAGAATTGGTCTTCTATTTGCATACTATCTGGAAGAGAATTGGTCTTCTATTTGCATACTATCTGGAAGAGAATTGGTCTTCTATTTGCATACTATCTGGAAGAGAATTGGTCTCCTATTTGCATACTATCTGGAAGAGAATTGGTCTTCTATTTGCATACTATCTGGAAGAGAATTGGTCTTCTATTTGCATACTATCTGGAAGAGAATTGGTCTTCTATTTGCATACTATCTGGAAGAGAATTGGTCTTCTATTTGCATACTATCTGGAAGAGAATTGGTCTTCTATTTGCATACTATCTGGAAGAGAATTGGTCTTCTATTTGCATACTATCTGGAAGAGAATTGGTCTTCTATTTGCATACTATCTGGAAGAGAATTGGTCTTCTATTTGCATACTATCTGGAAGAGAATTGGTCTTCTATTTGCATACTATCTGGAAGAGAATTGGTCTTCTATTTGCATACTATCTGGAAGAGAATTGGTCTTCTATTTGCATACTATCTGGAAGAGAATTGGTCTTCTATTTGCATACTATCTGGAAGAGAATTGGTCTTCTATTTGCATACTATCTGGAAGAGAATTGGTCTTCTATTTGCATACTATCTGGAAGAGAATTGGTCTTCTATTTGCATACTATCTGGAAGACATTGGTTTCAGCTTGAGAAGGATGTTTGCCTCAGAGGTAATTAACTCATTTACTGCTATTTTAAAACCCTTCTAATGTTCCACACCGGAAGCGCATCTCGTGCGTGATGGTTCACCGATGGTTCACCGATGGTTCACCGATTAGCGTTCGCTCTAGTATCCACTCATGGTAAGCCAGAAAAAAAACAACAGCCCTCCATTTTCCATAGCGAACCAGTTTGGATGCCACGTGGTTGTTAGTGCGGGAAATTAAGTCTATTTTTGGAAGAATTTGTTCGGTTTGTGATACAAGCACCAAATTTTGCACAAAGTTTCCTCTGGACCTACTTTTCCCAAAAAGCACGTTAGCCACTCAATTTCTTTTTGAAAGGGTTGGGGTCCCATTGACTTTCTATACAGTAAATTAATACGAAAACATAAATCTGCTTTATGTGAGAGGTCAAACTAGGGGTTTTTCATGATTCTGAATCCAATGCAAGCATTTGTTTTGCACGAAAAACATTTCTTGGGCTAAAAACGGCCCCCACACTACTGTGAAAAGTGATGACTCATCACTAAACCATAGTTTCGTGGGGCCTTTTTAGCCCAAAGAAAGTTTTTTTGTGCAAAACAAATGCTTGCATTGGATTCAGAATCATGAAAAAAACCCTAGTTTGACCCCTCACATGCTACATAAAACAGATTAACTTTTTTGTATTATTTTACTGTATAGAAAGTCAATGGGACCCCAACCCTTTTTTAGATAAATTGAGTGGCTAACGTGCTTTTTGGGAAAAGTAGGTCCAGAGGAAACTTTGTGCAAAAGTTGGTGCTTGTATCACAAAGTGAACGATTGTTTTACTAATTTCCCAGGCTATAAAATGGAAGTGAATGCGCTCGGAGACAGGATACAGGGGATTGGTTGCCCCGCCCCCCTGATCCGGTCTGGGACTTCTGTTTCTGCTTCACACGGACTCTCCCGACTCTATAGTGAGAAAAAAAACATGGCGGGTCGGCGATCATACTTTTATATTTTTATGATTACAGCATATTTATGACTCGTCATACTCGTCATACACAGTAAATGAGTTAAGCAAACTTCTCCAAACCTGCTCTCACATACAGAGAGACACTTTGTCAGAATGTGTTGTCAGAATGTGTTGTCAGAAGGGGTCCTTGGCCTGAAAACGTTGAAGACCCCTGGCTTACGGAGTTTGTGTGTGTGTGTGTGTGTGTGTGTGTGTGTGTGTGTGTGTGTGTGTGTGTGTGTGTGTGTGTGTGTGTGTGTGTGTGTGTGTGTGTGTGTGTGTGTGTGTGTGTGTGTGTGTGTGTGTGTGTGTGTGTGTGTGTGTGTGTGTGTGTGTGTGTGTGTGTGTGCGCTCCCCAGCCTTCTCCATCCAGGGTCAGAGTGTTCAGATGATCAGCCCCTCCAGTGAGTCTCACCAGCAGGTGGTAGCGGTGGGTCAACCTCTGTCTGCTTCGCCCCAGGGCACTGTGGTGGTGGGTACACGCACGCGCACTTACGCACGCCACACACACATACACACACACACACACACACACACTCAAAGATCTGTAAAAAATTTAAAAGTGATATGATCTTGTGAATCTGTTCTTTTTGAGCGGTGGTCACAACGCTCCTATACGTGGCCTTGTGTGTGGGTATGTCTGTCTGTCTGTCTGTCTGTCTGTCTGTCTGTATCCGTGTCTGTATGTAGCCTACAGTACCTTTTGTGACCACACATGTTAAGGGAGGGGCGCTGTTGTTCAGGCCAGACACACACACACACAAACACAATATATATATATATAGTGTGTATATATATATATATATATTTATTTGTTTTGCTGTTGCGCAGCCTCCATGACCACCGCTCAGTTCACACGGGTGTAATTTTTTAATAGCCAAGGATGCTTTCCCAGTTTTAATGTCTTAAGGTGGTTGCACACTGCACTGCGTGTTTTCGTTGCGTTTTGGAAATCCAAAATCCAAAAGCCAGGGAGAGAGAGAGGAAAGAGAGAGAGAGCAAGGGACTCAGTGCAACAGCTGCGAAAATCAGAAAAAATCAACCCTGGTCCGAAAATAAATACGAAACCGGCGGCAGTGTGCAAACGTGATTGACATAACGTGAGGTTGATTTTTTTATTCACGCAATCCGAAATTCACTTCGATATTCGTCCCGAAAAACGCAGCAGTGTGCAAAGACCTTTACGCCTTAAAGGGGAAGACCACCCATTTTCAATATTGAACTATATCATTAATATACTTTGGATTGATTTTGGGGTTTGTATTGTAAAGTACAATGTGTGATGTCATCAAGTTGTACTTTACAATACAAACTCCAAAATCAATCTTCCAGTTCTTGGCAACACAGAAGAGGGGGAACTTTTTTTCTTTTTCCACACAACTCCTCTAAGGTATATTAATGACATAGTTCAATATTGAAAATGGGTGGTCTTCCCCTTTAAGTGATTATAAAAATGCAGACACCAAGAATATCTCTCAGGCATGATGGATTTAAATGCAAGGAACTTGATCTTGACTGAAAGCATCAGGATGTTGGGTCAAGGTCAGGGGTTACCTACGTGTAAGATTTACTTCTGGAACTGGGATGTTGTGTGACAGTTTGCTGTCTCCTGACGTCTGTCTCTGTCCAACCTAATCCCCGTCAGAGGAAAGCATTATATTACTGAACAGGTTTAAAAACCAGGGAAAGAAACATTGGGTTCCGGTTGGTGTTGCATTGTTTTTGTTGAGTTAGAATAAAACATAGACATACCAAACGATTTTTATACCAAAATAACAAAACCATTATACCAAACTATACACAATTGAAACTAGGGGAATCATTTTGGAAGTGCACGGCGATCTTGTGTTCCACCGTGGGTTATATTATATCGCTCTAGACCGCATCAGTCTAGACATGCTCAGTCGTAAAGCTCTCGCCTTTGGACTGGCTGGTACTGACAGTAAGCCGGGCCAGTAAACCGAAAAAGGAGTCGATCCCGTGCTACTACCTACTGTACCTGCCTGTCTCACTCTCTGTCTGTCTGTCTGTCTGTCTGTCTGTCTGTCTGTCTGTCATCATCCAGCTGACAGCTAAGAACATCCAGTGCATGAGAACCCTGTTAAACCTGGCTCACTGCCACGGCTCTGTGCTGGGAACCTCCTGGCAGCTGGTACTGGCTACACTACAGGTACTACACACACACACACACACACACACACACACACACACACACACACACACACACACACACACACACACACACACACACACACACACACACACACACATAAACGTACACACAGGTACTGCCGACAATTAATAGGAAATTAAAACATACTTTTACTACAGTAAAGTAAAGTATTTACTACAGTTGCATTAGCATCGTCACAATCATGAACACGTATTTTACGATGAATTGTCATAAATGATTTGCAATTAATGATTCAATTGCGTTTACGCGTTTCGGCTGTGAGCCTTCATCAGAGTGAAGAGATGACGGCTCATAGCCGAAGCGTGCAAGTGTTCGTTTGTTGGTGTGTGGCAATACAAATTTAAAATTAAAAAGTGGAAATGTGAGTGCGTTGTCTTCCATTGATTTGACATTTTGGATTTGCTACCTTTTTGGGACTTTTTTCAATTCCTACTTTTCACTCTCTCTGTCTTGTGTGTGTGTGTGTGTGTGTGTGTGTGTGTGTGTGTGTGTGTGTGTGTGTGTGTGTGTGTGTGTGTGTGTGTGTGTGTGTGTGTGTGTGTGTGTGTGTGTGTGTGTGTGTGTGTGTGTGTGTGTGTGTGTGTCTGTCTCTAGCACCTGGTATGGATCCTGGGGCTGAAGCCGGGGACGGGTGGAGCTCTGAAACCAGGCAGAGCAGTGGAGGGTCCCAGCACGGTGAGAACCTGTACTCCTTTACTTAGGGTTTCAGGACGGGTGGAGCTCTGAAGCCTGGCAGGACATCTGCTAAATGCCTAAACTGTAAATTGTGTGTGTGTGTACTGCGTACTAACGGTGTGTGTGTGTGTGTATGTGTGTGTGTGTGTTGTACCACATCCAGGTGTTGACCACAGCCGTGATGACAGACCTGCCAGTCATCTCCAACATCCTGTCCAGACTGTTTGAGAGCTCACAGTAAATACATGTTCTATAGATCTGCACTACAGTCACACACACACACACTACCATGATAGCTCACAGTAAATACATGTTCTATAGATCTGCACTACAGTCACACACACACACTACCATGATAGCTCACAGTAAATACATGTTCTATAGATCTGCACTACAGTCACACACACACACTACCATGATAGCTCACAGTAAATACATGTTCTATAGATCTGCACTACAGTCACACACACACACACTACCATGATAGCTCACAGTAAATACATGTTCTATAGATCTGCACTACAGTCACACACACACACTACCATGATAGCTCACAGTAAATACATGTTCTATAGATCTGCACTACAGTCACACACACACACTACCATGATAGCTCACAGTAAATACATGTTCTATAGATCTGCACTACAGTCACACACACACACTACCATGATAGCTCACAGTAAATACATGGTCTATATATCTGCACTACAGTCACACACACACACACACTACCATGATAGCTCACAGTAAATACATGTTCTATAGATCTGCACTACAGCCACACACACACTACCATGATAGCTCACAGTAAATACATGTTCTATAGATCTGCACTACAGCCACACACACACACTACCATGATAGCTCACAGTAAATACATGGTCTATATATCTGCACTACAGTCACACACACACACTACCATGATAGCTCACAGTAAATACATGTTCTATAGATCTGCACTACAGTCACACACACACACTACCATGATAGCTCACAGTAAATACATGGTCTATATATCTGCACTATAGCCACACACACACTACCATGATAGCTCACAGTAAATAGCCTGATTTCAGACTCAGCTTACGCTTTAGTCTGAAACTGTGCCCTATTCTGAGCGATTTACGGGGGAGGGACTTTTTTGCGAGCGTGCACGCGCGCAAGTGATCGCGACGCACGTTGATCGCGACGCACGGTGATCGCGACGCATGGTCGCGGCGTGTGTGTGTGATTGTGTGTGGGTCTCTGTCTGTGCCAGTGACTGCTTCCACACAGAACTGTACACACTGTACAGCTGTGCACACATTAACATGTATCATATTCACCTGTTTAGTTCCCACTGTTAGTGCTTGTTCAATTAAAAATGGTCTCTCTCTCTCTTTGTGTGTGTTGTAGATATCTGGACGACGTGTCGTTGCATCACCTCATCAACGCTCTATGCTCCCTGTCTCTGGAGGCCATGGAGATGGCCTATGGAAACAATAAGGTACTGTACATACTGTACTATGGAAACAACAAGGTAGTGTACATACTGTACTATGGAAACAACAAGGTAGTGTACATACTGTACTATGGAAACAACAAGGTAGTGTACATACTGTACTATGGAAACAACAAGGTAGTGTACATACTGTACTATGGAAACAACAAGGTAGTGTACATACTGTACTATGGAAACAATAAGGTACTGTACATACTGCATGGAGATGGCCTATGGAAACAATAAGGTGAATCATATAGTATATACACATACATACTACAGTACATGGAGATGGCCTATGGAAACAACAAGGTGAATCATATATATATGTCACGGTTTGTTAGAGAAACAGGACGGTCGAGAAACGGAGCACTCGTGGTGCCGCACGGGGCGGAACAAGCGGTCGCCCACCACAACGTCCTTCAGGCGGAGCCGCTCGATTGTCCACGACATTGCAAGCGGCGCGAAGGCCAGCGGACCTTGGTCCTGCTCTTCGCCCCCGAGCGCCGCAGGCGCGAGTGGCCGCGAAGAGCGGGCCAGGCGAGTTACGAAGCCGTGGTGAATGCAATCGTTATATTTATGCCCAGGCCGTAAGGCCTGGGCAAGCCCACGATAAACGCTCATAGTAAGCTAATGGCTAAGCTAATGGCTAAACACCGCCCAGCTAGGCTAGTAAATAAAGAAAGAGAGTCGCAAACGAGTGACGTCAGCGTGACGTTCACACTAGTGAATGGCTGTCTATGGGCTGTCGTCGCCATCTGGTGGTGATTAGTGTGTGGTGAACGACAAAACAAGCGCTCTTACTCTTACCGTCCTGAGTTACTCAAACATACTGTAACATATATACACATACATACTACAGGACATGGAGATGGCCTATGGAAACAACAAGGTGAATGGATGGATTTTTATGTTGTCATTGAACTCGAGTGTACAACAACATGTACTTGATGGCAAAGGACAAGGTCGCCCCATCTCTTGGCCATTTGGCCAAAGGGATTTGATTCCCCTGGCATCACAGGGATTTCCATATACAGTATGGCAATAAAAGGGTTCCCATGGTTCCCATGAAATCACAGTGATGTCAGAGCTGAGAGTCAAATAAGGGTCATAACAATTAGGTACAATCAATGGAAAAAACCTCTGAAGAAGGTATCTGAACAATTAATTATGTATAAACTTTAGCATGGAAAGTGTTAATGAAAGTGTTAATGAAAATAGCACCGCTCACTTCACACTAGGTGGGATTTTTGTTTTAAAGCATTTTGGAACTTTATTGTATCAAAAGTCCCATGTGTTCCATCGTAAGATGTCAGAGTAGGGGCGCCCGCTGGCCTACTGGTCCAGGCGCATACCACTTAGGCATTGCCACATAGGCATGGATGCCTAGCGGCGTTGCCGGTTCGATTCACGATCCGGACGACCTTTTCCGTGTGTCACTCCCCGTCTCTCCTCCATTTCCTGTCAGTCTAATGTCCTATCAATGAAGGTATCCACCTCTTTCCGCGGGAGTTTACTGGAGATTATTTGGACCACACTTCCGGTTTAACAGCAGACATACAAGCTCACGTCGCGTCGCAGATGCAGCCCGTTGTGAGCTTGTAAATCACACTCGGCTGAGGCGCCGGAAGCTCGGTACAACGTCTGCGCAATGCATTATGGGGCGTTGGAAACCTTTGGATAAAAGCCCCAAAAACGAATAAAAAGAAAATTCCCTCATTGACCACCATGTTATCCTGTATTTCAGGAACCTTCTCTGTTTGCGGTGGCCAAGCTGCTAGAGACGGGCCTGGTCAACATGGACCGCATCGAGATCCTCTGGAGACCCCTGACCGGTCACCTACTGGAGGTAAACATCTACCAGCTTCTATCTATACTGTTACTTCTGTATTATTACTCTGACCGGTCACCTACTGGAGGTAAACACTGTCACCTTACTGCTGTACCATTTTAACTAGTTGTATTACTGTCACCTTACTGCTGTACCATTTTAACTAGTTGTATTACTGTCACCTTACTGCTGTACCATTTTAACTAGTTGTATTACTGTCACCTTACTGCTGTACCATTTTAACTAGTTGTATTACTGTCACCTTACTGCTGTACCATTTTAACTAGTTGTATTACTGTCACCTTACTGCTGTACCATTTTAACTAGTTGTATTACTGTCACCTTACTGCTGTACCATTTTAACTAGTTGTATTACTGTCACCTTACTGCTGTACCATTTTAACTAGTTGTATTACTGTCACCTTACTGCTGTACCATTTTAACTAGTTGTATTACTGTCACCTTACTGCTGTACCATTTTAACTAGTTGTATTACTGTCACCTTACTGCTGTACCATTTTAACTACCGGTAGTTGTATTACTCTGACTGGTGGTAAACACCTAACACCTTCTGTGCTACTCTTTATTACTCTGACTGGTTACTTACTGGAGGGACAACCTTCTTTATTATTATTTCTTCACCTTTTTAAAGATGATACACCATGCATTTAAAAAGTATTCATGTCATATTGTTTATGTCCCAAAAACGTTTTTCAAAAAAACTTCAAAAACGGCCGTTTATGACGTCACAAACGGCAGCAAATCTGGACAGCCTGTTTTGAGAACCCGTGGGATGCTTTTAACCTCCGCCTTCCCAAAACCAGAGAAAGACACAACGGTCTGAAATGGGACTTTGTGAGGATAGAAGGTGCTAGTGGGACCCCCAAAAAAAAGGGTGTATCACCTTTAACTTGTTTTGTAACTATTCACAATTATTCTGTTGCTGTCTGGCAGAAACCTCTTACTGTATCTCCATGTATTTTCTTATTTCATAACTCAACGCCCTACTTGATCATAACTGCAGCGTCACACAAAAGCATAAACAATAGCGGATCCACAAGCTGGAAACACTCTGAGTGAAGAGACAGACTCAGGCTCAGGCTCACTAAAGCCTGAGTAGACGTTTAAAATGACCTCAAGCTTGTTTGAAACTATATCCATTTAACTGTGTGTGTGTGTGTGTGTGTGTGTGTGTGTGTGTGTGTGTGTGTGTGTGTGTGTGTGTGTGTGTGTGTGTGTGTGTGTGTGTGTGTGTGTGTGTGTGTGTGTGTGTGTGTGTGTTAGGGCATTAACGACTTGTGATTTTTGCAAGTCGACTCGACGCAGTCAAAAGTTGAGTTGAAGTCGACTTTATTGTTTGATGACGTCATCACATCACACACCAATTATTTTGGCGGGGTCCGCGGATGATTAACTTAATGTGAAACATTGTTTTCTCACTCAACAGTAAACCAACATAAAGTTTAAGTGTATAGAGGGTATCTTCACATTTCTAAAGTGCCAATTTAAGGACTTTGTAAGACCTCTAAAATGGTAAATTAAACATTGTCCAAATTGTCAAATATATAGAGGCGGAAATTGTGAAAATAGCCGATCTACATGCTCACAACGCCTCGCAATGCGAGGTGTTGTGAGCATGTAGATCTGCTATTTTCACAATAGAAAGTATTTTTTTTTTCTTTTTCAACTTAGACTTTCGACTTTCTCTGGTGGTAGTCGACTTGTGTAATGAAGTCGACTGAGTCGACTTGTCGACTTTTTCGTTAATGCCCTAGTGTGTGTGTGTGTGTGCGTGTGTGTGTGTGTGTGTGTGTGAGTGAAGAGACATGTCTACTCAGGCTCAGGCTCACTAAAGCCTGAGTAGACGTTTAAAATCACCTCAAGCTTGTTTGAAACTAAGTTAAATATCCATTTAACTGTTCTGTGTGTGTGTGTGTGTGTGTGTGTGTGTGTGTGTGTGTGTGTGTGTGTGTGTGTGTGTGTGTGTGTGTGTGTGTGTGTGTGTGTGTGTGTGTGTGTGTGTGTGTGTGTGTGTGTGTGTGTGTGTGTGTGTGTGCGCGCGTGCGTGCGTGTTGGGGGTGGGGTGAACATTTGGACAACGTACATGCATATCTTTTCAAATGTGTCTTCTTTCTCTATCTCCCCTCTTGTTTGCACTCCTGTCTGTTTTTGCAGAAGGTAAGCTAAGATTCTCTTTCATTCACTTCTCCCTCTCTCTCTCTCTCTCTCTCTCTCTCTCTCTCTCTCTCTCTCTCTCTCTCTCTCTCTCTCTCTCTCTCTCTCTCTCTCTCTCTCTCTCTCTCTCTCTCTCTCTCTCTCTCTCTCTCTCTCTCTCTCTCTCTCTCTCTCCACCCCCCATTGCTGGAGTCGAGGGATTTAAATGTCATCGTTTTGTCTGCATTGCCATCACTCTGCTAATGCGTTCAATCTGTTGTTCTTCTCTGTGTTCTCTCTCTCTCTCTCTCTCTCTCACACGCGTGTCTAATCATGACATTGCTTTTGATTCAGCACAGAAGCAAAGGCCAGGCTACTCTACCTGCCCAGCTGTACGCTACTGCAAATCGTTCGTTTGCAAATCTTGCACAGACAAGACTTTGTTTTGTCTCTGTTCATAACAAATACAGCACCCTGGTGTTTTCTTTTAGGGAGAAATCTAGCCAAACGTCATTTAAAGATATATGAGCCATTAAATGTGTTTTTCTAGTAGCGAATGATGGTATAGATACACATTGGTATGTCAGGATAACTATAGATTGTAAAAATCACGCAAAGCGGTACACAGTATGTCTAATGTCATGCCATCAACATAGATCTGTCCCATTTCCCATATTCCCTCCTGGTTGGCTACCATTGACTTCTAAAGTTTGTGTATTTGTGTACGCTTACTGTATCTCCCCATTAGGGAGTGTTGCTGGTGTATAAGACACATATGATACATTATGATACACTAGTGATGATTCTTCTGTGTGTGCATTCCCTGGCTAGGCAGTAGGGCATTAACGACGTGTGATTTTTGCAAGTCGACTCGACTCAGTAAAAAGTTGAGTTGAAGTCAACTTTATTGTTATTTTGGGGGGGGGCTATTTTCACAATAGAAAGTATTTTCGACTTTCGACTTTCTCTGGTGGGAGTCGACTTGTGTAATGAAGTCGACTTGTCGACTTTTTTGTTAATGCCCTAGTAGGCAGTGATGGAGGAAACCCATACACGAAAACCGAAGTGAAATCACTTACCCTACTTTTAAGTCTTACTTTACGCTTTCAACATTTTAAATGGCAACGTGTCAAACTGCTACATGTTGGTGAGCGTGTAGATCATTCCACAGTTTAGATCATTATGGGACGATTGCTTCCCCAACTAAGAGTCCTACTGTACCACTCAGCTGTGTATCTATACCGCGACCACAGTTTTCCTGGTGAACCTGAGCGCAACGGTGGGGGCGCGGGAGTGTGGGGAACACGCACCACTGACTATTGCAGATGATGGAGAGGTTATAATATAGCTTTATGTATTGATAGGCACTCTTGCCGATTTAGTAAGAGACTCGTCACCAATCAATCAATCAACCAATTGCAAGATATTTAAAGGTAATTTGGGGCCATGATGATAACCTTTTCTTCCCACTACTAGACTAAGGATTTATATTGTCTGTGTTATTATTTACAACCACAATTATTCCGTTGTGGCAAGATCGCGGTTCCACTCGTTTTACTAGTAGGCCTACTAGAAGCCTTTTCAGAAGTTGTTTTCCATTTAATGATTTCCTTTATCCTCATCTAATCTTGCGCTAATGCACGCAATTGTTTTCGCCAAGTTTTAAAGCCTAGTAGGCTTTTCAGAAGTTAATTTAATGTTTTCCATTTAATGATTTCCTTTATCGCCATCTTCCGCTAATGCACGCAACCGTTTTCGCCAGGTTTTAAGGTCTTATTTTAGTTGTTTCTCATAAGCTCGCGACCCTCCTTGCCCATCAGCCCCCACCGTTGCACTCAGGTTTACCGGGAAAACTGCGGTCGCATCTATACCACACCTTTATGATTATGCTGTCTGTCTGTGTCTGTCTGTGTCTGAAGAATAGCCTTTGGCACACCAGGGGGGTTCAAATGGGGTTCCCCCACCCCTCCAGTGGGACCCCCAGTGAGACCCCCACAGAGAAACGTAACCCCCCGTCAGCAGCCTCTTGCTTTCTCTGATGTCTTTCTTTCATCCCCGCGGACATGAAAAAGGTTTCTACACTCTGTTTGATATCTTTCTCGTGTGTGTGTGTGTGTGTGTGTGTGTGTGTGTGTGCGTGCGTGTGTCCAGGTGTGCCAGCATCCCAACTCCAGGATGAGGGAGTGGGGGGCCGAGGCTGTGACGGCGCTCATCAAAGCGGGCCTGGCCTACAAGCACGACCCCCCTCTGGCCCAGAACCAGGTAGGCCTACTGTACCGTACAGCTACTACAGCTTGCCTTAGGGCATTAACAACGTGTGACTTTGTTTTACTGAGTCGACTCGACTCAGTAAAAAGTTGAGTTGAAGTCGACTTTATCGTTTGATGACATCATCACATCACACAAGACCTCCCAATTATTTTGGGGGGGGTCCCCAGATGATTAAAGGGGCACTCCACCACTTTTCAACCTATCTTCATATAATAGGTCCTCACTAATGTTCATGATAAAATATCACAATTCTTTTCTACTCAGTTTACATTGTTTTCTTACTCAACTGTAAACAAACCACCATAAATGTTAAGTGTATAGAGGGTGTCAGCACATTTCTAAAGTGGCAATTTAAGTTATTTTTAATACCTCTAAAATGACAAATTAAACATTGACCAAATTGTCAAATAGAGGCAGAAATTGTGAAAATAGCCTCTAAAATGGCAAATTAAACATTCGCCAAATTGTCAAATATATAGAGGCAGAACTTGTGAAACTAGCCTCTAAAATGGCAAATTAAACATTGGCCAAATTGTCAAATATATAGAGGCAGAAATTGTGAAAATAGCCGATCTACATGAGAAACCTTATCTCCAATTTTAACTTTATTTTTTTATTTTTTTGCATATTAACGCCATATTTGATCGTACTAAAGCGTCACACTAGGTCTGTTCCCGACTAACTATTAGTATAGTCGAGTCCGATTGGCCGAATATATAGTCAACTGGCAGGTGACTAATACTGTAGGCAACTTACAGGAAAAGTGCATGTTTTGACTGAGAGATCGGCTGTCGAATGAGTCTCATCAGTCTTATTGCATAACATGAAAATATGTATTTAACACATATGGTGCCAACCCCGAGTTTCCCGAGTTTGTATTGGTACCACCGCTGTGCCAACCCCGAGTTTCCCGAGTTTGGGCCGTTTTTGAAGAAAAAATATTTTTTTTCAAAAATGTTTTTTGGACCTCCAGAAATCTGTTAGGCATGATCGCGATCGCAAAATTGCATGTTTAACCCCCATACCAACCCATTCTTTCAAACATGGCAGCCATGTTTGTTTACATCTGAAGAAAACATAATGGCTGATAAATCATGAATGCCTGAACGGATTTCCAAGCGGATTTTTTTGTTTGAAAGCTGTGAACAGTGGGCACACACGTGGTGCACCATCTAGGCATGGGCGTGCACGATCCGTGCACTATAAATTACATGGAAGTCTATGGAGACCATGGCATCAAGGGACATTGAAGAGAAAAAATCATGGCAACTAAAAAGTTAAAAACACAGCAGTTTGCAACAACCTTAAAACCTGACTGTGTCCTCTCCTCCTCTCCTGTGTCCTCATACAGCGTCTGCAGCTTCTCCTGCTCAACCCCCTGAAGGAGCTGTCCAACGTGCTGCATGCAGACATCAGACACAAGCAGCTGGAGAGCGTCCTGCAGATCCTACAGAGCCAGGGAGACGGCCTGGGCCCCGGCTGGCCCCTGGTGCTGGGGGTCATAGGAGCCATCCGCAACGACCAGGGGTGAGTGGTACTGGGAGTCATAGGGGCCATCCGCAACGACCAGGGGTGAGTGGTGCTGGGGGGGTCATGGGGGGGGGCCATCCGCAACGACCAGGGGTGAGTGGTGCTGGGGGGGTCATAGGGGGGGGGCCATCCGCAACGACCAGGGGTGAGTGGTGCTGGGGGGGTCATAGGGGGGGCCATCCGCAACGACCAGGGGTGAGTGGTACTGGGGGTCATAGGGGCCATCCGCAACGACCAGGGGTGAGTGGTGCTGGGGGTCATAGGGGCCATCCGCAACGACCAGGGGTGAGTGGTACTGGGGGTCATAGGGGCCATCCGCAACGACCAGGGGTGAGTGGTGCTGGGGGTCATAGGGGCCATCCGCAACGACCAGGGGTGAGTGGTGCTGGGGGGGTCACCGTGTTGAAGACGCGAACAACACACATATCAATCTGATGCATGCTGTTATAACAGACTCTTCCATAACAGTACACCCTGCGCCCCACTGCAATGACGGCTGTGCATCTGCCAGGTGTTCTTCTCAGATTCACCCTCCAGTGGAACATTTTCACAATGTGGTGGGGGGGGGGGGGGGGCATCTGCAACGACCAGGGGTGATTGGAGCAATACTTAAAGCACAAGCATTTAAAGTATTTAACCGTCCTAGACGGTGGAACTGAAACTACTTCTTCTTTTTAAAGATTTACAGAAGTCACGTCCTCCTAGTACAGAGAAGTGATCTTCTTCTCAGTACAAGGAACAAACTGAAGGTCAAGAACAGGCCACAAAGTTCTGATCAGGACAAGAACAAAAGAACAACAATCCTCTACTTGAGCTCTTGACTCATACGATAGGCTTGAATTATCAATTAATTTATGAATTATGAAATGTGCACATCTTAGCTTACAAGAGCTCTTTAATTACAATTGAGATAGGAATACCGTCCAAACACATTATTTTGATATCATCATTCTCAGGCAGAAACCTTGAATCGCCATATTTAAATGTTTTATCCACAAGTTGCCTAGTGAGCTTACTGGGGAAAAGGGTGTGTGTTAATGTGGGCTATACTTACTTAACAAAGCACCATGCAGAGATTTGATGAGGTTATATTATTATGTTATATTTAGGGCTGGGACTTTAACTGATTAATTGCGATTAATTAATTACAGATAATTAACGCGAGTAAAAAAATTAACACATTTTAATCACACTTAGTTTTTGCACCACAGAACCTTCAGTTTCGGGCATACCGATCATAGCGATGCACCAACCAAGAAGAGACAACAAACGCAAAGGGAGAAGTAGCCGATCAGAGCGTTTTGCTTGGCCCAGTGGTTGTAAAATTTAGATTAAAAAATCTCACTTGTTGATTCACTCGTACAACAAAATGTGTTTTACTTGAAAAGAATTGCTTCTTGGGTCAAATATTAATATGCGATTAAAATGCGATTAATTGCGATTATTCTTTTTTAATCGAATCCCAGCCCTAGTTATATTGCTTAGTTGTGAATACATCTGCTAGTTTGAGTCCTGAGAACAACCACCAGTTGTAGATAAGGTCAGGAGGTAGGGAGTATAGGATGGAAGGTCACAGCTGGCAGCCAGTCAAGTGGTGCATTTGTTTTATGGCCGTGTGAAGGAGATAAGGAGTTCTTGGCTTTTAAACTAGCTCAGTAGAGAAGAATGTGTTATTGTTTTTGCTTAGCCAATTATGAACTGAGAATCAGGGTAGAGCAAGTCAGTCTGTCCTGTCTGTGTCTTGGTGTAGGACGTACATGCACATGTGTGTGACTGTTACAGCCCTGTAAATAAATAGTTTCTATTATCTTTTAACATTGTTTCTGAGTAAATGTTTGCTGATCTTTTTTTGAGAGTTTCAATTCCGCAATGGAGTCCATACATTAAGTAGGATTTCTACGTCAGATTCAGGCTCACAGCAGCAACAGCAACTAATCGGATTGAAACAGCTAAGAGGAACAGGAAGTGATGCCCACCTATCACACAAAGGCTCATGGGACAAAGGAAACCTGGGGATACGTTTTCTTTTCATAAAGGAATGCCCTACTTTATTTGTCGCCCAACAGCTAAAATAGCCGATTGTAAATCATTAAAGGACAACTTTATTTTTTTACAACAAGGGTTCATATTTTAGTAATTAAAAAATATAAAAGATGAGTGTTAAAATTATTTCATTTACTTGTTTCTATTGTTTTAGAGATTATTATTTCAGTGGTCGGGGGCATGCGTACAAGTGGCTAAATATGTCATTTTACACAGAATAAGCCCATTCCCAAGATACAACGCAACCCATGGTTGGATGTGACTTATGGGGGCTAGAAGTGTTAATGTAAATAGCAATACAGAGACATATTTAGCCACTTGTACGCATGCCCCCATGCGTACGCATGCCCCACATTTTAGCACGGTAAACGTGATAACCTAACCTAGGCCGATCCTAATCCTAACCTAGGACGACGGTAGCCTTTCTTACTGGAACTTTAGTTGCACTGACTCTGACCTCTAAGGACCTTCCAGGGAGGGTGCTCTTGTGCGTCTTGCTGTGTCACCCTCTCTTGTTTCTTTCTTATATCGCACTGACCTTTGGACACTTGGACACACCTTATACTGCTGTGCTGCCTCTGGGCAACTGATTTTCCCCCTTGGGATAATAAAGGTATCTATCTATCTATCTATCTATAAAACAATAGAACAAAGGAAATAAAAACATTTTAACACTCACTTTTTCTTTTCTCTAATTACAATCTAAAATATGAACCCTTGTTGTAAAAAAAAACAAAGTTGTCCTTTAACGAGCACTGTTTCTAAACCCAATGGACCAGCATTATTATCCACTCCACACTATCATAACTAACATTGATGACGTATCCTGCTGTCCACTCTGTCGTGTCCCTGCAGTGAGTCTCTGATCCGCACAGCCTTCCAGTGCCTGCAGCTGGTGGTGACAGACTTCCTACCCACAATGCCTTGCACCTGCCTCCAGATCGTGGTGGAGGTGGCAGGAAGCTTCGGTCTGCAGAACCAGGAGCTGAACATCAGCCTCACCTCCATCGGCCTGCTGGTGAGAGGAGAGACCCTTTTATTGTTATCTATCTATCTATCACCTCCATCAGCCTGCTGGTGAGAGGAGAGACCCTTTTATTGTTATCTATCTATCTATCACCTCCATCGGCCTGCTGGTGAGAGGAGAGACCCTTTTATTGTTATCTATCTATCTATCTATCTATCTATCTATCTATCTATCTATCTCCTCCATCGGCCTGCTGGTGAGAGGAGAGACCCTTTTATTGTTATCTATCTATCTATCTATCTATCTATCTATCTATCTATCTATCTATCTATCTCCTCCATCGGCCTGCTGGTGAGAGGGTGGGTTTTAAAAAATATATGGACGGTGGAAAGCCATTGGTTTCTATGCTGCGCAAATGAAGCTTTTTTGGTCGTTGTATGGGTGACACCATCATTGTAGAAATCAACTTTCATTGGTATAAATTTTACCATCTCGAATGCTATTACTAATAATAATAATAATAATTTAATTAATTAATAAACCCAAGGTGCAAAAACTCTATCTACCTGTTTCCGCTTCCGGTTAAGAGCAGATACAAGCTCACGTCGCGTCGCAGATGCAACCGTTGTGAGCTTGTAGATCACTCTCGGCTGCGGCGCTGGAGCTGCCTGCACATTCTGCGCAATGCACGATGGGATGTTGGAAAGTTGTGGATACAAACAACTAAACAAAAACTTAAGTGCCATAAGCCTGAGTGAATAGGCTATTGGCTGCCAACAGTCACGTGCAACCGCAGGGATACATACATGGGCCGAAAATAAAGCACACGAAGAAGAATCATCACAAGCCAATGATCACAAGCCCCTCCTACAGCATAACCTGCTATAACATCAATTATAACATACATTGGACCATATTTTCACAAGACGCATATCTTGTTGATTTAAAAGAGGCTTTAAACTATCGTCAGGAACCATAACATATTCATGACAATGTTTATTAATGTAAGAAAATCAAATGTAAAAGTTCGGGGGAAATGGATGGAATCCTTTGGGAAAACGTTTTTTTTTTGCGGCCAACCATAGGAACTTTCAGTTCCGTATCTGCTTCATTTTAGATCGGGACGACTGCACCCCTGGCTTTCACCCAAATAACAGAAGCTTTCCCGACAATAACAGAAGCTTTCCCGACAATAACAGAAGCTTTCCCCCACAAAATAACCATCCTCTCTCTCTCTCTCTCTCTCTCTCTCTCTCTCTCTCTCTCTCTCCTCAGTGGAACATCTCAGACTACTTCTTCCAGCGGGGGGAGCCCATCACGGCGGAGCTGGAGCGCGAGGAGGCGGCGCTGCAGAAGCAGGCCCAGGAGCGGGGGGAGACGCTGCACCGGCCCTTCCACCCGGCGCCCCCCTTCGACTGCCTGTGGCTGTGCCTGTACGCCAAGCTGGGCCAGCTGTGCGTGGACCCCCGGCCCGCCGTCAGGAAGAGCGCCAGCCAGACCATGTTCTCCACCATCGCGGCCCATGGCACCCTGCTGCAGCAGCCCACCTGGCACATCGTGGTCTGGAAGGTAAACCTTAACTCTACTACTGCCAGATTATTTATTTATTTATTGGGTCTGGTGCCATCAAAAGGCGGCTTACCTTTGCGACGTTAGTAGATAGATAGACATTTATTTATTTTTTTATTTATTTTATTTTAATTATTTTTTTTGATTGTGCAACAATGCACTTCGGCAGACCAGGCAGCAGAGGGCGGCGTCATGCAAGAATTAATGTGAATTTGGCCGGTATGGCTTGCCATACATTGAGAGCAGTCTCTGGCCACAGAGCCTCAGGTCCAGAGAAAAACAAAACACGGAAGAGAATTGGTCTCCGTTGCATAATGGATTTTTAAGACCATCACTGCGGGCGATGTGATTACAGTACACGGCGGCGCGACCCCTCATCAGCTTACGGACATCAACAAGGTAAACGAACGAACGGCCATATTGGCGCGGTGCGACCCAAAGAATTGGGGCGAACGGGAACGTCCGTAGCGGTATAAGAGTTAACAAACTGTTCTGTAACTATTAACAACCTGCTGCAGCAGCCCACCTGGCACATTGTGGTCTGGAAGGTAAGCCTTGACTCTCAAATACCTGGAACGCGCCCGCGTCACATTAGATTTGAACCACTTTAACCATTATTTTATGCTTTAACTATTGAAAAATAGCAGATATACAAGCTCACAGCGCGGCACCGAGTGCCGTGCTGTGAGCTTGTAGATCTGCTCACAGTGATGTGTCAGGGGAAACACAGTGTCAGGCGTTACAGACAGACAGACAGACAAGCTGTGACCGTTCACATACTAGTAAGACACCTCAGGGTGACCTGCGACCTCAGGGTTCTTGGCCATCTGGCCAACCACAGCGTTTCTCTGACGATTCTAGTTGTTGTCAACAACTAGAACTGGCCTGAACTGCGCCACCCCCCCCCCCCCCCCCCCCCAAAAAAAATCTTTTTGATTTTTTTTTGATTTTTTTTTTGAAAAAAGAAAAAAAAAAACTTTTTGAAAAAAAAAAAAAAAGAAAAAAAAAAAAAACGTTTTGAAAAAACGGCCGTCGATGACGTCAGCGACGGCAGCAAATCTAGACAGCCTGTTTTGAGAACCCGTGGGATGCTTTTATCCTCCACCTTCCCAAAACCAGAGAAAGACACAACGGTCAGAAATGGGACTTTGTGAGGATAGAAGGTGCTAGTGGGACCCCAAAAAAAGGTTTTAAAATAGGAAAAGTGAAATTTCATCGTGTATCACCTTTAATAATGTCCTTAATGTTGACAATATAGGAATCTCCATATATGGGCATAAAACGTACGTAAGTAATGCCAAGCAGAGCCTTGGTGAGTTAGGGCCTTGGTTTGATGCCTGTGGATCTCCATTTATGGTACCCTAACATTCTCATTTTCGACCTGGAATTTATGACATCAGAAATCTCCATGTATGGACATAAAAGTTTTTTTTTTCTTTTCCTGGGAATGACCATATATAGATTTTTATACCCTGAGAAATCTCGTAGCTTGTCTGACTGTCAGTACAAGAAGTGATGTCACGTGACATCCTTTTTTATGCCCATATATGAGTCATTCTGTACCACATCACTGTGACTCACTGACATCACACTGACATCACTTCCTGTACAGCCAGCCAGACAGAGAAGCCACGAGGTTTTTCAGGGTACTAGTAAGACACCTCAGGGTGACTTGCGACCTCAGGGTGACAACGCGCTAATTCTTGGCCATCTGGCCAACCACAGCGTATAGGAATCTCCATACATGGGCATAAAACATACGTAAGTAATGGCAAGCATGGCCTTGGTGAGTTAGGGCCTTGGTTTGATGCCTGTGGATCTCCATATATGGGCATAAGGGGGTACCCTAACATTGGCATCAACATGTTAGGTGCCGATGTTGCTTTTCCATGCAATCAACTTCAGAGCAGTGATGTGGCACAGAGTGACATTGAGTCACATTGATATGGTACAGAATGACTCATATATGGGCATAAAAGTGATGTCACGTGACATCACTTCCTGTACTGAAAAACACGTGACATCCCATGACATCACTTCCTGTACTGAAGAACACGTGACATCACAATGACATCACTTCCTGTACAGACAGTCAGACAAGCCACGAGATTTCTCAGGGTATATGCGACCTTCGGTCGCAATAATGCGACCTTCGGTCGCAAACTAAACTCCGACCTACGGTCGCTGTAAACGGTAAGACAGAATTCAGATGAGCTTGTAGTGCAATTTCTTCTTTCCTCTTGAGGTGGTCTGAGTTCATTTTGCTTCAAAGGGGTCTGAGTGCATTTGGCGTGTTCACATAGTGTGCGAAAAATCCCCCGAAACGGCCTGAGTTTGTTTTGATGGCTGAAATGGGATATACAGCATACATATATATATGAAACAACCTAGGTTACTGTCCTCAAGAAGTCATGTGCAGTGTTAGTCCACGTAGCCTGGCACGCACTCAAACACACACAGGACTGTGTCCTCTGTGTTTTACTGGAAACGTGTGTTTGTACTCTGTTCATCATTACCCAAAGACACACATAAATGCCCACACCACTGAACCATCTGTACCATTGACAGACAGAGACGAGAGACAAGCGCGCTGTTGCTGGATACATCAGAGCTGAGAGCTGTTTTGTAGGGGTCATTCGCCATTGAATTTGTTAATATCGTTACTCTTCAAAGATGGGAAATCTATTCGTACTGATGAATTGCCCTACATCTGAGATACAGCAGCTGTCTTCTCTGGCGCTGGACATCTGTCCCGTTCCCAGCTACGCGCCAAACTCTCTCATCAACGACATGCTGATGTCGCCCAACTCTTCGCTTCACCTCAGCGACCGCTACCGAGACGTGCAGAACTCGCTGAGCCCGTCCGAGCTGTCCCACTTCACCCGCCGCCTGAGGACCACGTTCGGCCGCGAGGGCAAGGTCACCATGGGCGGTGCAGGGGTGGTGGCCCTGGCACTGGCCGTGCTGTTTGACACGCTGGCCAAAGAGGTGAAGGGACAGTGGGTGCCAGAGTCGGGACCCATCCCGGGTCTGTTTTTGCGAGAGCCTGGACGTGCACCCTTCCCCCTGTCCTAGTAGTGAGCGACTACCTGAGGCTTGTCCCGCATATAGCCAACAACCCAGCCAGGATGAGAGAGGAGACAGAGAAGTGCCTCCGCAAGCTTGAGGAAATGGCGCAAACGCACAAAAAGACGAACCGTGAAGGTTATTTGAGCTGGGTCCATATTGATTGGTTTAACTCCTATTCGGTGTGGAAATTTGGATTTGGTCTCCAACAGCACCATAGGCGTCTCTCAAACTCTACCAGTTCGGTTGATTTGGGGCCATCGGGGTTGTCTGGGCTGATGGAGATGGAGGATGAAATTAAGTCCTCTTTAAACTGTGACTCAAACGCTGGCAACAAAGCATTCGAATACGAAGCACTGGAAAGCGAAGAAATGAGGGGGGAACTTAAACAGTGTGGGATTCAACTTGAAGAGCAAAAGTTACCTTTTTTTTTGTTTTTGAACAACCTACTTTTCCTAATATTGAGTCGGTCTTTATTTCACGGTCAATTGCACCAGGAATTAACAAGGAAGATTTGGAAGCATGGCAAGAAAGAAATCTAACTGTGCCGGAGGAAGATTTTGACCTGAAAGCCAAATCTCATTTGCCCTTGTAGTGCAAATATTGTAAAAAGGAACAGAGCATTGTCATTAAAAAGTATAATCTCAGTAAAATATTAAGATTTAATTGACTGATTGTCAACCGCATTGTCTTGCATGGTATGGTCTATTGGTCTATAAATATGTTACATTTCCTCTCTTCATCCGTGTCATAGTGGGCCGGGCATAACAGTGTGTGCTGTCCTTTGAGTACAAAATGCCAACTGTTATGATTACAGATCAATCTCAGAAATGTTGAATATTTTGTAAAAAAAAAAAGAAAAAAAAGCTTTGCAGAAGCCATAGCACCCCAAATCATAACTGACTTCGCGAACTTCCCACTGGACTTCAAGCAACTCTGACTTCAGAAGGTTGACATTTCTCTAATATAAATCATTGAAAATGATTTTTTTTTTTACAAAAAAAAGTTTGGTATAATTCACTGAATGTGCAAGGTATCTAGAATATATGAACGTTTCAAGAAATATTTGAATGTTTGAAGAATATTTACTTTTACAACATTTTCTGAGATTGATATGTATATCTTAGGCTTGACGTTAATGTCTGACCAGCTACTGATTGACTCAAATATGCATACCTATACAAATATAGCCTACTCTGTTTTATCTGGATACTGCATGCCCGATGATATGAGATTAATATGTTGTTTTCTTGTGTACTTTTTCATATCATACTCTGTTGCTTTCTGCAGCATCTCTCTTATCTCATGCACAACGTGACCAGGAGGCTGCGATACACACTGTCTGTGTGCTTAATCTTTGGGACCACATCGAGGGTCCTTGTGTGTGTGACAATACATCTGTTCCTATGGCTGTCCTGTTTGTCATTGTAAATAAAGAGACAGAGACTGATGATCTGTTAACTGTTTGTAATTTCAATTTGTGTTTTCAGATATTTAACCACTTGAACCGTCAATACCTTTCACTATGTACTTGGTCTGCTCTTTTTCCCCTCTACATTAAAGCTCTTCGTTGTGAGCTTGTAGATCTGCTATTTTTTGGCTAAAGTTCTCAGAATATGGACACTAGCGTTCAGGTGGTTAAAAAAACTTTCTATCACTCAAAGATTCGGAGGACCCCCCTGTGGTAACTCTGAGGACCCCCTAGGGGTCCCGGACCCCCTGTTGAAGACCCATGCACTAAGTGGACCTTGATTTAGCACTGATGACTTGGCACTGATGTCAGGAACACACACACACACACACACACACACACACACACACACACACACACACACACTAATATATTCCAAGACCAACAGATTACACAAACACAGCAAACAACTGTTATGTAGGACCATTTCAGGATATGAAAAACCAATGTGTTCGGTGTCAACTGACCTGCTTAAATGAGGTTAAAGAGCTTTTCAAAAATGCATGGTAACCTTTGGCACCTTTCGGATACCAACATCTCGTATGGCCCATCATGGACTAATATGTGTCTCTCCTGCGCCGCTCTCCACATGACTTCTGCACTGTGTCAGTAAAAGAAAATACAAAGTAAGGCAGCAATTTCAACCCACTCAACCTCTAGTGCCGATCCTGAACTAGTTTGGGATGAATCGGCGCCGTTATTTGGCTGTGGTGCCTACTAGTTCGGGATAGGCACTAAAGTTAAATAAGCACCCGAAGGCCTTACCAAAGCCCTGGCTAAAATTTCCGAGCAGTCCGTCGGCCGCGGAGAGCGGCCCGCGAGAGCGTAACGCCGCCGATTTTTGCCATTGAATCCAATGCATTCTCAGATCTGTGAAGCTCATTTTCTCTGATCTATGCTTTTTATGGAAGAGGACAAGGTTTATTCACAGCTAAATCGCCGAAAATTGGGCTTCTAACAGTAGTGTTAGCCTATGGGTAGTCTCGCGTAGCCAGACAACTATTCCACAATCTCTGAATGCTATATAGAGTCTGGAACAGCAGCTCCCGAACGGCGAGTATCGGAAACGGGCATTACCGTTCAAGAAAATATATTTTAAAATGTCATTTCTGCTAAGCAGCAAGCTAAACATGCTTATATGATTTTTATTTATATAATGATAAATATGTGTGATGTGAGACTGAAACGGAAGTGACGTGGGGGCTTCACTTCCGCTTTATCTCGCACTCATCGTTTCTATTTCCGTCTGCCAGACTGTATGCCGGGAGCATTTGACCAAATCGCGGAGGCAACAGTCTGGCCACGCGAGACTAGCCTATGGGTAACTTCAAGCTAACTTCATCCGGGTCATATTCACGGCCTCTGGCGCCATCGAATGTGTTAAAAGATAATAACGATGGATTTACAGGCCATGTTATCTCAAATGATAAGCAGTCTGACCCCATCCACAACACCTCTGATTTTGGGGGTTGCGGCCTGAAAAAGTTGAGAACCACTGTTTTAGAAGACCTCTATAGCAGGGGTTCCCAAACTTTTTTTGTCTCAGGGCACCCCATGAATATTGTTTTTAATCCGAGGCACCCCTACATTATAATTTCCACTCCCAGCACCTTATATTTATAGCATATCATCGTTGTCGGGTGGAAACCTTGTATGTCCAAAACCGTTCGTTTTGTATTTATCATCTACAAAATGTACTAAACTAGTGGAAACAGCAGATTTTTTTTCTATAAGCACACAATGCCTCGGTGCGAGGCGTTGTGTGCTTGTAGATCGACTGTTTTCACTAGTTTTGTGCGACAGAGGTTTCTGCCTGACAGTAATGATATTTTAGTGATTATGTTGCGAGGAAAATGTTGAGATAATAGCCATTTTGGTTAGAACTGACTGAAAATAACTTTGTACTTCAAGTTTAAAATGATACTATTTTTTTTTTTTCAAGTGTCCAAATGAATTCCAAATATTATCAAATTATCTCGCGGCACCCCTGGACTGCTGTCGCGGCACCCCAGGGTGCCCCGTCACCCACTTTGAAAACCCCTGCTCTATAGCATGGGCCTCAGTTCTGAATGTGCTGTGTTGTGACCTGTAGGTGCTGTTCCACCTGCTGGACTGCGTGCGGAGGTCCTCTAGCACGGCGGACAAGGAGAAGATCGAGTCGGGCGGAGGGAACATCCTCATCCACCACTCCAGAGACACCGCAGAGAAGCAGTGGGCCGAGACCTGGGTCCTCACCCTGGCCGGGGTGGCTCGCATCTTCAACACCAGGAGATACCTGCTGCAGCAGCTAGGTGAGAACTATGAGTTTATTATTATCATCTTCAACACCAGGAGATACCTGCTGCAGCAGCTAGGTGAGAACTATTAGTTTATTATTATCATCTTCAACACCAGGAGATACTTGCTGCAACAGCTAGGTGAGAACTATTAGTTTATTATTATCATCTTCAACACCAGGAGATACCTGCTGCAGCAGCTAGGTGAGAACTATTAGTTTATTATTATTATTTTTTATTTTTTTTATCCCACGATTTTTGTAACCCATTTTTTCACCCGGTGCCAATTGCCTAAGCTGTGATCCTGGGCTCTACTCTCCCTCTGCCAACCTGGGGAGGGCCCCGAACTGAGCTCATGCTTCCTTCAATGCATGAGGAGTGAGCAGGCCGCTTCTTATCACCTGACAGGGGGAGCTTCCCCGGTTGGACGTAGCGCGTGGAAGGAACACGTTATTCCAATCAGTTCCATTCCCCTCCATCAAGCGCCCCGGCTGGCCAGGGGGAGGCTTTATAGAGACCAGGATTACTGCATGTTTTTGTGAGGGTATCTACCCTAGGAGACACGGGGAGAACATGCAAACTCCACACAGAAAGGCCCTTTTCTATTAGTTTATTATTATCATCTTCAACACCAGGAGATACTTGCTGCAGCAGCTAGGTGGCCCGGTCGGTAGCACTGTCGCCGGGGGGCACGCTGTGGGCGCTGGGGGTGTGTTCTCCTCCGTGTTGTGGGGTTGGCCTTTCTTTGTTGAGTTTGCATGTTCTCCCCGTGTCTCCTAGGGTAGATACCCTCGCAAAAAACATGCAGGAATCCTGGTCTCTATACTGCCTCCCCCCTGGCCAGCCGACTCCTCGTGCACTGAAGGAAGCTTGAGCTCAGTTTGGGGCTCTCCCCAAACTGAGCGAGAGCAGAGCCCAGGCCAGGATTACAGCTTAAGCAATTGGCACTGGGTGAAAAATGGGTTACAAAAAAAAAATTGAAATACAAAATAATAATAACCTTGGAACACGCTCATCGACGCATGCAAAAGTGACGCGTTGTCAATGCAACAACCCTGGCAATGCCGGACCAAGGTGAGCTGATAACATGTTGCGACACCATTGCTTGTAATGTGTATACTGCAGGATTGAGATAGATCCGTACCAGCCGTATTCTATTTTCTGCATTATTTATCTTGGTTCTGCATTTATTTGGTTTTGTAAAGGCTGTGCTCTGCCTCGGGGGCAAATATGTCCAAGACCTCATTTCACTGCTTGTCTCTTCGATTTCCTCTGCCACCGGACCAACTTGTTGTGATGTTTTTAAGATGCGCATTGATTTTTAGAGGCAGTTTTAATCATTGATTTGTGGTAACCATAAGGGACCTTTTAAAAAGGAACAAACATCTTTCCTCGAACCAAAAACAATCAACACAAACACAAGGTATTATTGACCTTATGTCCCACTCCCCTCTTCACTTCATTAATATGCATGTTGTACATGCAGTGGTTTACCACAGCTCTGTGGTCCTGTGGTTAGAGTGTCCGTCCTGTGAATATGAGGTCGATGTCCCACTCCCCGGATGGGTCGTACCAAAGACTGGAAAGGTGGTACCCAGTGTGCCTCCCTGCTCAGCATCAAGGGTTGGATTGGCTATTATTGTATCCGTAGGAGATGCCTTGAAAAGGAGTTATTTATTGTTTTCCCGCTGTGTGCGCCCATGACCATTGTACACTCAACGAGCATAATCGCACAGACGAACTGACGAGTGGTCCGTCTCGATTGATGTGAGACTTTTTTTTTTTCTTTTTAAAGATTTGTTTTTGGGCTTTTTGCCTTTATTGGATAGGACAGTAGACTGACAGGAAATGGGGGAGAGACAGGGAGTGACATGCGGCAAAGGTCGGCCGGATCGGGAATCGAACCGGCGACGCCGACAGGCATTGATGCCGAAATGGCAATGCCTATATGGTATGCGCCTGGTCCACTAGGCCACCAGGCGCCCCGATGTGAGACATTTCTAAACGTAACTATTGTAACTCTCTCCTCACTGGCCTCCCAGCATGTGCACTTAAACCTCTCCAGCTGATCCAAAATGCTGCAGCACGACTGGTCTTCAACCAGCCAAAATTCTCACATGTCTCCCCCCACTTCTCCGCTCCCTCCACTGGCTCCTGGTTGTGGCCCGCACTGAATACAATAAACACTGATGCTGACCTTCAAACCAGCCAAAGGTACGGCTCCTCCATACCTCCAAAACCTGATCAACCCCTACAACCTCACCCGTTCAATCAGATCAGCCAACACTGGGATGCTGGCAGAACCCTCGCTAAAAACACCAGGACAAAAATCCACTCGTCCAAGACAATTTGCCCTCCTGGCCCCCAAACTGTGGAATAAACTCCCTGTCGCACTTAGAACTACAGACTCACTCCCTAGCTTCTGCCGTGGACTGAAGACTCACCTCTTCAGACTCCACCTAAACCCATAGCATTACTGTAACACTCAATGACCATACATGAAGCTAGTTAGCATTTTTTAGGTTTTTGGAAACCTTTTTTTTAATGATTAGGTGCATGGTCTACTTATGTTATTGTTTTTCTAGATTGATATTCCTGTTGTTGTTATATTGTTGTTGATGTTCTGACATGTTATCTTGTTTATTATAGTGATGTATTATCTGCTTATTGTAAGTCGCTTTGGATTAAAAGCGTCTACTAAATGCCTAAACTGTAAAGAAGAGGTATGTGTGGACAGGACACAAAAAGTATTATAGCCTACTGTTCATTTACTTGCTGGGCGCTCGGACAGACTCCAGGGACTGTAAACACCCTACATATTGCTGAAATTACACCCCTGGCTGTACTTGTACAGTACATCAATCCGCCTCATGCTACACATAGAGCGGAGAGGCTCCTTGGCCTACTGTACATACTGTACATACTGTACATACTGTATGTGGGCCATATGGCTCAGGTTCCCAAGCTGTAGTGGTGTAAAGTATCCAAGTGCATTTACTCAAGAATAATACTAGGGCATTAACGACGTGTGATTTTTGCAAGTCGACTCGACTCAGTAAAAAGTTGAGTTTAAGTTGACTTTATCGCTTGATGACGTCATCACATCACACACGACCCCCCAATTATTTTGGGGGGGGGGGTCCCCAGATGATTAACTTAATGTGCAACATTGTTTTCTCACTCAACAGTAAACAAACCAACATACAGTTTAAGTGTATAGAGGTATCTGCACATTTCTAAAGTGCCAATTTAACAATTTTTGCAATGTTTTGTATTGGTACCACCGCTGTGCAAACCCCGAGTTTCCCGAGTTTGGGCCGTTTTTGAAGAAAAAACATTTTTTTTTTTTTTTTTTAATTTTTTTTTTTTTTAAATTTCAAAAAAAAAAAAAAAAAAAAAAGGTTTTTGGATCTCCAGAAATGTATTAGGCATGATCGCGATCGCGAAATTGCATGTTTAACCCCCATCCCATTCTTTCAAACATGGCAGCCATGTTTGTTTACATCTGAAGAAAACATAATGGCTGATAAATCATGAATGCCTGAACAGATTTCCAAGCAGATTTTTTTGTTTGAAAGCTGTGAACAGTGTGCACACACGTGGTGCATCATCTAGGCATGGGCGTGCACGATCCGTGCACTATAAATTACATGGAAGTCTATGGAGACCATGGCATCGCGGGACATTGAAGAGAAAAAATCATAGCAACATAAGTGTGGACTTTTTAATATCTCTAAAATGGCAAATTAAACATTGTCCAAATTGTACTTTGACTTTTGACTTTCTCTGGTGGGAGTCGACTTGTGTAATGAAGTCGACTGAGTCGACTTGTCGACTTTTTCGTTAATGCCCTAGAATGTGCTATTCTACCTTTTTTTTGTGGTCACATGTTCAGATACTGGATTCTGATTGGCTTAAAACAGTGGTAAATCAGTCAACAACCTTGAGTTGGCTCATGGACCCCGCCCACTGTTGTGTTGCAGTTGATTGTAACTAAATAACCTTGCAAGTTGCAACTGTGTTTTCTTTCATTTATATGGTAGAAGTGGAAGAAAAGCAATTTACCATTCGAGGGTCGTGGGTTGTTGGCTGATTTACCACTGTTTCAGGGTTGTTTGGCACTCTACTTCGCCTCGTGCCACAACCCTGAAACAGTGGTAAATCAGCCAACAACCCACTCCCTCTCATGGTAAATGGCTTACTTCTACCTTTCACTTCACTTTCAGTATGCTTGCACCGTGATCATATTGGTAAAAGTACAGTAATGAGTGTAAGTAAGCATTTCATGATGTTCACATGGTCCCTCCCTGCTGTGCTTCCAGGGGACTTCAAGGCGTGGGAAGTCCTTCTGGACCATCCAGTCCTATTGGTATATGTACAGTAATGTAATCATGTCATGATGTTCTCTGTGCTTACAGGGGACTTCTTCAAGGCATGGGAGGTCCTCCTAGACCACATCCAGTCCGCCGCCCTCAGCAAGAACAACGAGGTGTCGCTGGCCGCCCTCAAGAGCTTCCAGGTAGGGAGAAATCCGCCCACCGTTTAACGCAATATTATGTTTTTAAGGAGTTGTTACTGTATGGTGTGCGTGTGATATGAAACGGTTACCATAATCCAGATGACACTCGTCAAAGCTACAGTACACACATGAAGGCAATGATGTTTTTGCACTGTCAATGGGCGAGGACCTGTGATGTTCTGCCGTACTTTTTATTTCTGTTTTATCTATTAGTTTGGTCATTAAGGTCCACAGAATGAGAGGCCTGCTCTGCCGGAAACGTCGCGAAAAAAAGTTATGGCCATTTGTATATTCACTGTCCCATCGACTTCACTATACAGGAAAAGAATACAAAAAATAAATGTGCTTTAAGTAGCATGTGAGGGGTCTAACTAGGGGTTCTTCATTATTCTGAATCCATTGCAAGCATTTGTTTTGCATGAAAAACATTCCTTGGGCTAAATTTTGGCCCCCCAAAATTGTAAAAAGTGATGAGTCATCAAAAAATCTTCACTTTTCACAGTTTTGGGGGGCCGATATTTTGCCCTAGGAATGTTTTTCATGCCAAACAAATGCTTGCAATGGATTCAGAATCATGAAGAACCGTAGTTTGACCCCTCACATGCTACTTAAAGCACATTTATTTTCTTTTTTAAATATTTTTCTTTTCCTGTATAGTGAAGTCAATGGGACAGTGAATATACAAATGGCCATAACTTTTTTTCGCGATGTTTCCGGCAGAGCAGGCCTGTCATTATGTGGACCTTAATGACCAAACTAATAGATAAAACAGAAATAAAAAGTACGGCAAGACATCACAGGTATCACCCCTATTCCTTGAGCTTTTGGGCTTGTGGGTCCTTGACTGGGAAAGCATCAGTGTCATTTTAGATGTTAGCCTCGGCTATTCAAAAATAGCAGATCTACAAGCTTGTAGATCTGCTATTTTTGAACATTTATACAAAATATATAGAGGGTATGCGCGTGACATCATCATCATACCTGGAAGTTATGCGGGAACGCCTACTGAGTGGCAAAACACTACTTTCTGTCCTTGACAGCCCAAACATCCAAACAGAGAATCTGATAGCATTAAACAACGTTAAACTCACTTTGCCACTCACTTTATGTGCATACCCTCTATAGAAAGAACTACGTATACCGGTTTAGAAGGCATTTGTAGAAGCAGCCTTAGGTCTTAACTCACTGAACGCCATAAACGTCTTATACGTCTTTGGACCTCGGTGCCATAAACGTCTTTTACGTCTTTTTAATTAATCAAAAGTTTTATCATTTTTTCATAATTGTAATTTCAAAAAAATCGCTCTAGAAGTTGGCCATATGCCTCCGTGACCTGAGCGATACGGCCGATTTGACTGTAGCACCAGTGTAACACAGTCCGGCGGAAAATCGGTATAGCCGAAGATTGGTTCCGGCCGTTTAAATGTTATCTAAAACGTTCGTTTATACACTTTCCCGTGCATCCCTGACGGACTATAAGTACTCAAAAAACGCAGAAAATTCTCAGGATTCCAGCGGTGCCATCCATTCTTCTCTACCTATCCTTGATCGCGATCGCCAGGGTTCCGAAGTGCTTTAGCATGCTAGCTAAAAGGCCTGGCCAAAATGTAAACAACAGGCCCAAACCAAAAAAAAGATGGACGTCTTCTTCCTTCTTCTGTTAGTTGATCAGATAGTAGGAGACCACCCTCTGGTGGTTTTCAAATGGTATTGCACTCCAGATTGCACACAGGGCCCATCACAGCACACACATATGATGATGATCAAGACATCTTACACATGTTCTATTGAAGCCCAAATCTAATGATAGGATATATATATATAAATATACATGTTTTCCTTTGTAAGAGGGGTAGTGTGGCTTTCGATAGAAGCATAGATTTATATATGTAATTTAAGTACAAAATATGATTTTGGCCCCCATAAAAAGGCAAAATTAAGCAAAATGGCTGGCACCAGTTTTGTAGATTTTGAATAAAGGGTGGCATTCACTGAGTTAAAGGACACCTTTAGTTTTTTACAACGAGGGTTCATATTTTAGATTGTAATGAAAGAATATAAAAGATGAGTGTTAAATTGATTTCATTTACTTCTTTCTATTGTTTTAGAGATTCTTATTCCAGTGGTTGGGGGCATGCGTACAAGTGGCTAAATATGTCATTTTACACAGAATAAGCCCATTCCCAAGATACAACGCAAACCTTTCATGGTTGGATGTGACTTATGGGGGCTAGAAGTGTTACTGTAAATAGCGATAAAGAAACTGCTGACTTATTGTCTCTAAAAATACACATTTAGCCAATTGTACGCATGCCCCCATGCGTACGCATGCCCCACATTTTAGCACGGTAAACGTGATATAACGATAGAACGAAGCAAATGAAAACATTTTCACACTCACTTTTTCTTTTCTCTAATTACAATCTAAAATATGAACCCTTGTTGTAAAAAAACAAAGTTGTCCTTTAACAACCATGGTGCCAAACTCGTTCAGTAACGAGTTAAGGCCACTAGGTGTCACCATACCAAAAGGAGTTGTCTCGTCCAGAGACGAGTCAACGAAGGGTTAACTGTACGTGCTGCTGCCTGCCCTCTGAATGACCCGAGTACATACGTCACCCCGTAGCAGAGAGAGAGAGAGAGGAAAAAAAGGCATGCGCTGGTTGCATTGTTTTCCATTCTACTCTGAAACATAAAAAGGGCTTTATCTCTGAATGAGGTAAAAAGAACGCCAGGGAAGCAGAGATCTGATTGTTTTCACGGCGACACTATAACGCGATGGTCGGCTCCCGTTTGGATTTTAGTTTCGCAAGCTTTTGTAAACAAATGGATTATCTTCCTCAATCGTCAGTGGACACCCACGTGCACACGCACAAAGCTTCCGAGGCTCTTAAAAATAAAGTGTGAGTGAACGGCGGCAGCAGCAACAGCTAGAAATGTTATAAACCTGAGCAGCCCATGTGTTAATGGCCAATGTTGATGATTTATGGAGGGGGGGAAACAAATCGTATGGATATCGTGAGCCCAGTATCGTACCGTTAAACGTGCGCATGGTGTCTCCTCTTACCTTCCAGGAGATCCTGCAGATCGGCACGCCGGTCAAGGACCTGGACAAGGCCTCCTCGGACCTGGCTCTGAGCGCCGTCATGGCGGGCGTGGGCGTGGGTGTGGGGGTCCCCCCCGTGGAGGTGAGCGTGCTCATGGACCCCCTCAGCGCTGCCTCGGGCCCCGGCAGACCCCCCGCCCTCCTGGTGCGCTCTGACTCCATGGTGGAGCGGCTGACAGCGCGCTACAGCGACATGCAGGCCCCGCCCCCCGGCCAGGAGGGGGAGGAGTCAGGAGGAGCCCCGATGGACGACTCGGCGCTGTGGTGGTCGGCGTGGAACACCTGGTACCGGACGGGCACGGAGGCTACCAGGCCACCGCCCCCTGCTGGTGGAGGTACAGTATGGCAGCTCATCGCGCCCCTTTGTTGCCCTTGATTATATTCTAGATGGTTGCAGTTATTTTGTTGTTGCTTCTGTTCATTTGTATGAATTCATCGATTGAAAATCTTTCATGTTCAACTACCTTTTACTTTTAATAATCGTGTTAATAAAGTATTCAATCAATCATTTTCAAAAATTGCGAATACAGCTTACAAGCTTACAAGCTCAAATGTGTCACAAATTATGCAGCACATAGTGAGCTTGTAGATCAACTATTTCTGCTTATAAATTACTATAAAATGACTAATAATATGACCTGGTTTGGCCATAGATGGCAATTTATTTTTGATTATTGTCAATTCAATTATATGTACATTTAAGATATTATAATTGAATTAATAGTTTTGGTTTATAAAGCCTAAAAAAAGGTAAATATTATTTCTAGGTTCCAACGTGTAATGCAAAGATTACCTCAACAACGTTTACGAACACTGTAGTGTCACACCAGGGTGATTAAACAAACGAGCCTCTATGCATATCAATACACCATTGTCTGAACCTGTTAACTACGGTAGAGTAGTGTTAAGCGACATGCGCGTGACGTTAACCACTTGAACCCCACACCCCAGGGGGGTCCAGGGGAAAAATCTGCCTAAAATGCATGCCCAAATTGGAACAGTTGCGGACACAAAACTACAATGATTGTGGCTACTCTTGACCCACCACATGTAAGCTAACCGCTGAAAATTCACAAATGCAGTGTAAAACATCACATTTCTATTAACAAATTGTAATGCTGTGATCACTTACTAGGGAAAAGAGGACCTCCGCCTATGGAAAATTTGCATTCTGAATAGTGAAAAAGACTCAAGACCTCATTGGAGACATAATAGTGAATAGAGAAATTGTCCATCAAGGTCTCATCAAGTGATAGGCAAAATCTTATGAATATATTTCAAACTATGTAAACTCTACAGATGTTTTAGTGAGAGTAGTGCTGTAATATTAGTAATGTAAAAGTATAGGGTGAAAAATTATAAAAACTAGTAAAAATAATGTGTAATAATAATGTAATATGAGTAATGCATGGATGAAAAGTACAATGGCAGCTGATTATATATGCTGTAGGGCCCCTGTAGCAGAATCAACATTGACATTGTAATTTGATTTTGTCTCTATTGATTCATTGACCAATGAACCAATGAAGTTGTGTGACTGGTTATGGGAAGCTGGCTTCCCATATGGGGCTTAAGTGGTTAAAAATTGCATTCCCCCAAACCTTGAATCGCCAACACAACGCTGACTGTCATGCTGGTGTCTACCCCTAGGTGGCGGCGGCCCAGAGAAGCTGTCGTTCATCCCCAGCCAGCCCTTCCTGACGGCGCTCATCCAGATCTTCCCGGCTCTCTACCAGCACATCGCCTCCTCCTGGGGCATGGAGGAACTGCGGCAGCTGGGGGTCATCCTCCACGGGGCCGTGTCGGTGCCCATCAGCAGCGACGCCTCGCCCTTCATCCTGCCCTCCTACACCGAGGCTACGCTCACCAGTCTGCAGGAGGCCGTACTCACTGCCCTGGACGTCCTGCAGAAGGTATACCCTATACCCTAACCCTACCCTATACCCTTCATCCTGCCCTCCTACACCGAGGCTACGCTCACTAGCCTGCAGGAGGCCGTACTCACTGCCCTGGACGTCCTGCAGAAGGTACCCTATACCCTATACCCTATACCCTATACCCTTCATCCTGCCCTCCTACACCGAGGCTACGCTGACTAGCCTGCAGGAGGCCGTACTCACTGCCCTGGACGTACTGCAGAAGGTACCCTATACCCTATACCCTATACCCTATACCCTTCATCCTGCCCTCCTACACCGAGGCTACGCTCACTAGCCTGCAGGAGGCCGTACTCACTGCCCTGGACGTACTGCAGAAGGTACCCTATACCCTATACCCTATACCCTATACCCTTCATCCTGCCCTCCTACACCGAGGCCACGCTCACTAGCCTGCAGGAGGCCGTACTCACTGCCCTGGACGTCCTGCAGAAGGTACCCTATACCCTATACCCTATACCCTATACCCTATACCTATACCCTATACCCTATACCCTTCATCCTGCCCTCCTACACCGAGGCCACGCTCACTAGCCTGCAGGAGGCCGTCCTCACTGCCCTGGACGTACTGCAGAAGGTACCCTATACCCTATACCCTATACCCTATACCCTTCATCCTGCCCTCCTACACAGAGGCTACGCTCACCAGCCTGCAGGAGGCCGTCCTCACTGCCCTGGACGTACTGCAGAAGGTACCCTATACCCTATACCCTATACCCTATACCCTTCATCCTGCCCTCCTACACAGAGGCTACGCTCACCAGCCTGCAGGAGGCCGTCCTCACTGCCCTGGACGTACTGCAGAAGGTACCCTATACCCTATACCCTATACCCTATACCCTTCATCCTGCCCTCCTACACCGAGGCTACGCTCACCAGCCTGCAGGAGGCCGTCCTCACTGCCCTGGACGTACTGCAGAAGGTACCCTATACCCTATACCCTATACCCTATACCCTTCATCCTGCCCTCCTACACCGAGGCTACGCTGACCAGCCTGCAGGAGGCCGTCCTCACTGCCCTGGACGTACTGCAGAAGGTACCCTATACCCTATACCCTATACCCTATACCCTTCATCCTGCCCTCCTACACCGAGGCTACGCTCACCAGCCTGCAGGAGGCCGTCCTCACTGCCCTGGACGTACTGCAGAAGGTACCCTATACCCTATACCCTATACCCTTCATCCTGCCCTCCTACACCGAGGCTACGCTCACCAGCCTGCAGGAGGCCGTCCTCACTGCCCTGGACGTACTGCAGAAGGTACCCTATACCCTATACCTATACCCTATACCCTATACCCTTCATCCTGCCCTCCTACACCGAGGCTACGCTCACTAGCCTGCAGGAGGCCGTCCTCACTGCCCTGGACGTACTGCAGAAGGTATACCCTATACCCTAACCCTACCCTATACCCTATACCCTTCATCCTGCCCTCCTACACCGAGGCTACGCTGACCAGCCTGCAGGAGGCCGTACTCACTGCCCTGGACGTCCTGCAGAAGGTATACCCTATACCCTAACCCTACCCTATACCCTATACCCTTCATCCTGCCCTCCTACACCAAGGCTACGCTAACCAGCCTGAAGGAGGCCGTTCTCACTGCCCTGGACGTCCTGCAGAAGGTAGGAGAGGAGAGAAAGTCCTCTCTCTAAAACATGACCCCATCCTGAGGCACGGTAGTCTGCTAGTCTCGCCTGGCCAGACTGCTGACTCCCAGGGGACTGCCCATAAGTCCTACATCCCATTACTCCTCCTACATCTCATTAGTCCTAAGTTGGTTAGGGTTAGGTTTTAGGTTTAGGTTTAGGCATGTTCTAACCTCAGTTTTACTGAGATTAGGGTTTGGGTTAAGTTTAGGCATAGTTTTACTGAGGTTAGTTTTAGGTTTTGGCATAGTATTTTTCACCAGCTTAACTCATTGATTGCCAAGGCCCGAGTTTCCCAAGTTATTACAGTAGTCCCAGGCTGCCACAGCCCGAGTTTCCCGAGTTGGCAGCCATTTTGAAAAAAAATAAAAATAAAAAAATTTTTTTTTTTTTTTTTTTTTTTTTTTTACGTTTTTTTTTTTTATAAAAAAAAAATCCAAATCGCAATCGCGAAATTGCATGTTTAGCCCCATAACAAACACATCTTTCAAAATGGCAAAATGTTTGTTTTGTCTGACTTTGAAGGCTTTTATCTCATGAATGCAGACCTGCCAACCCGTACGCATTTTGTGTACTAAGCACGCATTTTAAGGCTCTGTACGCAGGTACGATATTTCCCCTCATTGCTACGCAATTTCGGGGAATGGGCGCGGCCCGCGGCGTGGTATAACAACACATTCTGCAGCAGCAAACGAGGCAAAGATTTTTGCAACCTGCCGTGTAGTTCCTCCCAGGCACCACTTGAAAGGTGTGTGAATGGGGCGCATGGCGCTGGGGAGCACTAGAACAGAAGATATGCTCGTTTTTTTCGGCAGAAGAAGAATTGAACCGGATGCCATGCGTTTGTTTTGGTTTTCAGCGCGGTGCAGCATGTACACGTACGCTACAGTACTCATCATAGAGTTATAATAAGAAGCTACTCATCTCATCTCATAGCTATCGCCGCCCGGTTTGTACAACGGCGATATTAATACGATTAATTTATAAAGAAGATAAACGGAGAATGGCCGTGTTGTGCGATTCATCGGTGTCGCCCCTACAATGCTGCCGTGCAACGAGTAGTCTGACTAACAGGTAATATATTAAGATAACACTCAGCTAAGGTGAATTCACATGTCAGCAGCCACGATGGTGAGAATGAAATGGTTGTTATGGTGTTGTCGCTCCTCTCCGCGACGCGGTTAGGGTTTTAATCAAGTGAATCAATAATATTATACTATTAAACTGCGGTCGCCCCTGCGACAGCTTGTTGTGTATGAAGCCTGTGTTATACTTCGTCATACGACGGTGTTGCACGTGAGCGAAGTCGGGAAATGTCAAAACTTGTGACCAGGTACAATGAACTGTAGCATACATTGACCATGATTAGGCTTTAGAGTAAAGATCCAAACGAATGAAAATAAAATACTGGGCTCCCTGTTCCACTATCTCTAAATGAGTATGAATGGAGGAATTTAATAGGGGGACTATGTGTATTGTCAAAAACATTAAAGGTGAACAAGTTATTTATCACCTGTGAATATATGAAGACATTAATGGTTTGTTAACAATGAGTAGCCTGTATCCTCTATGAATGAATATACAGACTAGACGGTATTTGATCTATACACAATGTAGGCCTATATATCAATTAATGAATGCACTAGAAACCTACATGAGTTGAATACTTTCAACTTCATGCAAATCATGCACAGAAAGGTGGTTTTATTTAGGCTGCTCAATTAACAATGTTTAACAAAGACACAGGTAAATATTTAAAGGTAAATAGCCTACCTGACAATGTAAAGCTATTTTGCTATTTGAATAACATGATTATGTTGATGTATGTTCATTCATTAAGTCACTGGTGAGACTGTTTTGCTAGTCTATTGGGCTAATTGTTAACTAACTCTGAGCAAGTGCAGTTAGTATATTTTATTAAAGATTTGTCAACAATATTGCCAAAGCAACATTACTGTATTGCCTGGTAATACTAGCCTACTTTTTCTCCAGACCAAATGGCATTTTTATTTAAAAGGTTGTTCTAACATCTTGCCTCCTCCTATTAGTGTAAGTCAAGACATGCAATGTGCTACATTTCTGGTGTGAAATTTTGTTAACATAACTGTAAAGGTCCCACCCAAAAAGGTGCATGGAACCCCCCAAAATATACGCTGTTTTGTGCGGGAAAACAACAAAAATTCGGCGCCGCGCGGGCACTTCGTGCCCGCGCATGAGTACTCAAAAAAATTTCCCAGGGTTGGCAGGTCTGTGAATGCCTGAACGGATTTCCAAGCGGATTGTTTTGTTTGAAAGCTGTTAAAAAGTACTACTCATATGGTGCATGGTACTTGGCGGCCATCTTGAAAAGGGCAATCAATGAGTTAACATTCACCAGATTTGGACTAATGGGATGTAGGAACAATGAAATGTCGGACCAATGCCATGGCACCGACTCCCACAACCTGCAAATGCTCCCGTCATACTGTCTGGGGCAACTTAAGTCTGTGCCATAAAGCGGAAGTGAAGCCTCCTCCCCACTTCCGTATCGTTTTTACAGTCACACATTTATCCTAATAGAAATAAAACATAATCTAATAATATTTAGCTTGCTGCTTTCAGGAGCTGTAGTTCCAAACTCTATATGGTGGTGTTCGGAGATTGTGTAATAGTTGTCTGGCTAAGCGAGACTAGGGGCACAGTGGCACAGTCGGTACTGTTGTCGCCTCACTGCTAGAAGGTCCTGGGTTCGATTCCTGTTGGGGACGCTGGGGGGCGTGTTCCCTCCTCCGCGTCATCAGTGCCCATACCCTAGGTGGGGTTGGCGAAAGGGCCTTTCTGTGTGGGAGTTCGCATGTTCTCCCTGTGTCTCCTAAGCTAGATACCCTCACAAAAAACAGAGGAAAAAAGATAAAATCTGGAGATAAGAGATTAGAGGGTTCTGCTCCTACAGTCTAATGTGATCTCATCGGCCTCCTGGCCAGACTGTATGATGTCAGCATTGTTCTGCCCCCCCCCCCCCCCCTCCCCCCGCTGCATGCCTGTGTTCTGTGTTCCCAGCCCCCCGCTGCGCGCCATCTGTGTGGGACCACTGTAGTCTGTGGTGTATCGCAACTTAAAAACCCATTCAGGCCTAGAATTATTGAACGCTTTAACCAGTGAAAAATAGCAGATATACAAGCTCACAGCGCGGCACCGAGTGCCGCACTGCGAGCTTGTAGATCTGCTATTTTTGAAAAAGTCGTGAAAATGTGTGCAAATCTTTGAATAATTATGTATTTTCAAAGCGAACGTTTGTAACTCAAATTTTGCTTCAGGGTGGTCCCTGGAACTAGATATTTTGAAATGGGGGTCCGTGGCCAAATAAATATCATTCACATGAAAAGGTTTGAGAACCACTGACATAGTAGTCTCTCAAGAACAGACTAACTGGGCTTCAGTTCTAACTGGGCTTCAGTTAAGTGAAAAGGACCTTTTCTTTGACGATCGCTGGCCAGATTGCTGACATAGAAAAATCTTAGAAGGATTCAAAAGACACTTATAGAATCGGGTCAAAATTCAAATTTTCACGATTTTTCAAAAATAGCAGATCTACAAGCTTGCAGCGCGGCACTCGCGCTGTGAGCTTGTATATCTGCTATTTTGTTATATTTAAAGCATAAAATATTGCGTCATAATGTGTTCAGTCCTAAATGGGTTAAGTACATTTACTCAAGTACTGTACTTAATGATAACGATAATGCATGTATTTGTATAGCACATTTCTAGACATGGTCATAAAGTGCTTTACAGAGCAGGGAAAAAGAACAACATGATGAGCATTTAGGGAAAACTACAACAAAAGATCAATGTATAAAAAAACACAGGAGGCATAACATATATACAGACACATAGCAAATTAAGCAAAAATTACATTTAATTCAAAATAAATAAAAGAAGTACATGTTTGAGTTAAATTCACTGGAGTATTTGCAATTTGCAATACTTGTTTACTTCTAATCCGCTACCTCAGAGGCAGTTATTGTACTTTTGCTCCACTACAGTTATTTAGATTGATTATTATTGTTACAAAACATACAGTAAACACTTCAGCCCTAATCATTTAGCCCATCTGAAAATAGCTGATCTACAAGCTCACAATGTGTCACAAATTTGCATCACATTGTGAGCTTGTATATCTGCTTGTATATCTGCTATTAAATTATATAAAAGGTGTGAAATGGGTAGGGATGGTCCGATCAGGTTTTTTGGAACCGATCACCGAGCACCGATCACAAAAGTTTGATCACCCGATACCGATCAATCACCGATCCGATCAAGTTATTATTTATATATTATTTATATTTTCTAAATGTTAATGTTTAAACTTTAATTAATTAATTCACTCATGAATTCATTTATATATTTGCCTTATAGTTATTTACCAGCATTACTATGTATTTATTATCATAGCAGTAACTAATTATTCCTTCAGCACTGTGGAAATCAATACCCCAAAATGGCCTCAAGTGGGCATACTGAACGGCTGGTTGATCGGCTGCACCGATCGGATCGGATCGGTGAATTTACCTTTTGATCTAAACCACCGATTATCGCCGATCACGCTTTGATCGGCCCGATCCGATCCATTGCCGATTGATCGGTAACATCTCTAGAAATGGGACATTCTGCATAATGAGTGCTTCCTTCTTTTGTACATTTTCATACCAATACTTTTGTACTTTTACTCAAGTTGACATTGAATTCTGGACTTTTACTTGTAACGGGGCATTTCTACATTGCAGTATTGATACTTCTACTTAAGTAAATAATGGTACTTTTAGTAGCATAGCATCGTTTTTTTTCCACCATTGACTGTGAGTGTTTGTTCTGTCCCCGTCCGTCCCCGTCCCGTCCCCTGCTGCAGGCCATCTGTGTGGGGCCAGAGAACCTGCAGGTCATGTACCCGGCCATCTTCCAGCAGCTGCTGCTCTTCGTGGAGTTCTCCTGCAAGCCGCCGCAGTACGGCAAGATGGAGACCAAGCACGTGGCCAACGCCAAATACAACCAGGTAGGGAGGGGAGGGGAGGGGAGGGGGAAAGATTAGAGATGTTGCCATACCATTTTATTCACCATCTGAGTCCCATACCTGCAGCTTGTGTATCGGTCGATACTCGATACCATGGTACTGATCCCATACCAAAGCAAAATATATGCTATAAAAAGGTTTCCATTTAAAATCGTTAAAGTTAGTTGGTAACATTATAATAGAACCAATGCTGCTGCTACCATGAGGCACCACACGCTAGGGCATTCACGAATAGAGATTTTTAGTATTCAAATTATTCGACCTCAAAGTATTCGAATAGTCGAATATTCGACAGGACTGGCCAAACTGTAAGTAAGCAAGAGGCAAACATTGTGAAAATAGCAGATCTACATGCGCACAATGTATGTTGTTGTGAGCATGTAGAATTGTAGATCTGCTATTTTCACAATATTTATCTGTGGAACCGAGTCACATTAATACCTACAATTCCAAGTGCTTGTCAGGGTGGGGGTCCCCAGTTCAAATATGTTTATCTTGGGGGTCACAGCCTAAAAAGGTTTGAGAACCCCTGGTATAGAGCATTAACAAATTCATCCACCAGGGGCATTGACAACTCATTCTTATGACTTCCTATCTAGCCACGCTTTATAAACTATATATTTTTTTAAGAGAAAACAATACAAAAATAAAAATACGCGAATATTCGACTTCGGTGAACAACGTCGAATATTGACTTTGATATTCGAAAATTTGAATATTTGAATAGCTGGTGAATTCCCTACCGCACGCACTGTGCTTTGGGCACCATGCTGCCAAAGGCACCAAAAAGTGTGCAAATAGCCAAGCCGATCATCATCATCATAATAACGAATATGTATTTGCTCCGGCTAAATAATCACAGCATGCATGTGAGCGTGCGTTGATGCGATGCCTGATCATCCCTGGCCCCATACAATATATCCTGCAATGGTTTAATTCTTTTGAACTGAGACTGGGATCTTATAGGCTTTGCAAAAGTAAGACTCAAATGTTTTTTTTCCCCCCACCTCACAAGCATTAACCCTGCAAGGCCCAGCGTTGCTTTTTGACAACATTTTTTAAATAATTAAAAAAATATATATATATAATTAGTTTTCCTGTTTGTTTTCACATTAACATCACCATTACATTCTATTGTTTAGTATTACAATGCCATTGGCCAGGATATTTGCATATAAATACCCCCCACAGTGGCTGACATTCACACCTCCCAGAGAAGTTGAAATTCCAGCGTCTGGACGAACAACATCTCACTTTTTAACTGAAGCTATTCCTCACTAAAACATAAGTAAAATGCCTGTAATATTTTTTCCGTGATCATTAGAATGTCTAGAACATGTACATGTGTTATTATTGTGAAAAATATCCCCAAAATGCAAATTAGAGCTTGATTTATGGTTTATGGCAATAAAACCTTACAAAAACATTATTAATTGTTTAACATTACATTTTCCTGTGATTAGGACTGCTACAACACCATCTGATTTTTTTTTTTTTTTTAATTGACCAGTAGATATTAATTCGGGTCTTGCAGGGTTAAAGTAGCAGATCTACAAACTCGAGGTGTGACGCAAAGTGACACGCTTCGAGCTTGTAGATCTGCTACTACTTGAATTTGAATCCTGAAAAGTAATAGGTTTCCACCGACAGAGATATTTATCATTTAGTTCAGCTGCAGTTCACATGCATCTGAAGGAGAATAACGTTTTTCTTTTCCTAAAGGATGCCAAACGTTCTCCAGCTCTTCAGCCAAATGGAAACCTTTCTCTTTTACTTCAGTGTCTTCTTCTGTTCCCTGCTCATTACTGTTGTCCTTTAGGATTCTGTTCTAATGGGGCTGTTAAGTCTGACATCATTTTGTAGGCAGAGGGGAACTTTTGGCCCCAAACAAAGCAAATCTTTTTTTTATTATTTTTACTATTTACAAGTTTTTCTTCTCTTTGTTGTTGAAAGGAAAGTGGTAGAATTATACTTTAGTCGTTATTTTTGTCTCGGATCTGTTGAAATAGCGAACGACAAATATTGACAATAAATCTGCTTGGAGGTCTAGCTACAAAATGATGTCACGGCTTAAAAGCCCCATGGGAATGGAATGCACAGCTGCTCTGTCATATTACCTACTGTACCTCTCATGGAGGATAAGCTCAATGCTGTCTGGCATCCAGCAGCTATTGATTGGCTGGCTGAATCTATGAACATTTTCAAAAGATATCAAAAACTAGTGATCTGAAAAATAGCCGATTTACAAGCTTGTTGATCGGCCATTTTCATGATTTATGCACGACACCCTTGTGTAAAGAAAGATTGATAAATAATAATAATAATAATAATGCGCTTCCTGATAAATAATAGTAATAATGTGCTTCTTGATTAACTAATCAATAGAACAATCGCTAAGAAATAATATATTTGCAGCCCTTCGCTGCTGTCTGTCTGTCCGTCTGTCTGTCTGTCTGTCTGTCTGTCTGGCTGCCATCATCCTAGGCCTTTCAGATATCCGGGGGGGATTGGGGGAAGTGAGATTTCTTTAGTTTTAAAGATTTGATTTAATATTTTAGCTCAGGCCCTAATAACTCCTTTCGTTCGGGCATCTCATGTTTTAGTCGATTAAAGCCAATTTTTTAAAAAGATCCAGCGTAAAACCCAGTTTAATGTGGATATTTGTGTGGTTGTGTTTCTTGTGGTGACAACTCACTGGAGTATAGGTTCAGCTGTTTGCACCGGTGAGTTTTACCATCTCTCCTTCCACCCCAGACCTCCCCCCATACCCCCCCACTACTCTGTATATAACTTACTGTACCACTTAAGCCTGATCTATACTGTACTTTGGTTGTATGACGGTGCTGTACCATGCCAAAATAGTGGGAGAAATATGTGAAAAAGATGTTCACTTTCGGCAGAAAGCGTGAAAATTTGTACCTAGGGGTATTTCTGTGCGCTGAATTCAAAAATTGCCGGGTCCAAGCACTATTCCCATGGTTGTAAAATTAAAGCTCTAATTCCCTTACTATACAAGGAAAAAGACCCCCCCCCCCCCCAAAAAAAAACAATCTTCTTTAAGTAGCATCTGAGGGTTCTAACTAGGGGTTTTTCATGGTTCTGAATCCATTGCAAGCATTTGTTTTGGACGAAAAACATTCCTTGGGGTAAAAATGAACCCCCTTTTTTCCCTGTATAGTAAGTGAATTAGAGCCATCCTTATTTCTCATTTTACAACCAGATCCCATGGGAAAAGTGCTTGGATTCAGCAATTTTTTTGAATTCAGCGCACCACTATATACCTGCAAATGTTAACGCTTTCTGCGGGAAAGGGAACACATTAGCCTATTTTTGTTACATATTTCTCCCACTAAAAGACTAAGCCCATCAACAAGCTCACAACGTGTTGCGTCCAGTGTTTGTATTTAGTTGTAGTCTTGGAGCTGTATTCTTGTCCATGCCTTACCCCTCATCACAATGATTTTCAAACAATTCAAATAGCCGATCTACATTGACACGTTGTGAGCTTGTTGATCTGCTATTTGTTTTAATGTGTGGGGAAAAAACACAGCGACAAGGGAGAATGAATTAAGCATGAAGCTGTGCTGAATGGTGACTACCTTCATTTTGTTGTGTTTTTTGTTACATGAGGCATTTCATCGCATGTACAATATTATTATTTACAATCGGAGGCATTGAGCAATGAGCAGACGCTCTTATATCTGCAGAGCGACTCGCAAATGAGCAACATAATAAGCATGTACTGTAGGATCTTATGTCTCATCTACATCATCGTTCGCTCACTTTGTTTCGCACTCCATTCCCCCCCCCTACCAACCCCCCCCCCCCTCCCATCACCGTGCCACTAACTGGTGTTCTATTTAATTTGTGCCATACACAGTGGTGTCCTGAGCAGTAGCTGTGAAATCATCATATCTTATTATGTTGTCTTTTATATTGTTGTTGTTCTTTTTCGGTGGCGTCCATATTGTGCACATTTTATTAATTTGTTTGCTTTTAAAGGCACACTTTGTTGGACATTTGCACAGTGGTTGTGCTTTATGACCATCATCAGACACTTAAAGTAGATGTAAATGATATTTAGGCCTATATATTATGATTTGGTTAAAACAAAAACCTTTTTGTTTAAACGTGCTATATTGTGATAGTAAGCATTGCCATAGAGCAGGGGTCTTCAACAGGGGGTCCGCGGAGGTACTGCAGGGGGTCCGCGAAATTATTGCTTAAAAAAAAAAAAAAAAAAAGTTTTCAAAAAATGTTTTTTTTTCTTTTTTTTGCCTTTTTACACATTTATGTTAAAAAAATAAATCATGATTCTATCCATTTTGAATAGCTTGAATACATGATTACTATGCAATTGACAGATTGTTGATATTATTGACATTTGTTCTCAGTTAATAAGTAGTATGTTTAGAAATGGTAGTGGTACGGCCCACCCTGCTCGCTGTAACTTGTACTTGTTTAAAATAAAAAATATGTTGTAGCCCCGACCCCCCCCCACCCTACGAGGTGGTAGGGGGTCCCTGCTCCATCTCCCCATCAGTTTGGGGGTCCCCGGCCTGAAAACGTTGAAGACCCCTGCCATAGAGTGTTTGTTCAGTAATAGTAGTCTCCCTGTCTCTCCAGCTCTTTGATAAGCACAGGTTAATAAACATTTTCAGGTCGCTGGGTTGCCAATGTCATCCAATCGAGATTTTTCAACTTCAATGTCATTGTGTTCCTGTTCCAATTTCCTCTTCTATTCTCTTCGGTTTCATCACTTCAAATCTCACTTGTTTATCCTGTGTTAGTTCTCTTTTGTGATTTGATAAAATTGCAGTTTCATTTTCTGGTTTAATAAAGAGCTGGAGAAACAGGGAAACTGCTGTTATTGAACTAACACTCTATACAGCAATGAGTAGTACTCTCAGAATATAGAGCTATGTAACACTTATTTCAACAAATAAAACATAAAACTTACACCACCTTTAAACCTAAAACAGATCACCTCACCGTCATCGGAAATGAATTCAATTTGTGCTGCTGTTTGTTGCTTCATTCATGTGAATTAATGTACGGAGTGTGCCTTTATCCACTTCAATCCTAGCATCCCTATTCTGTGGAAGCAAACATTCGCCAAAAAATAGCTGATCTACAAGCTCGTTGCGATGCGTTATGAGCTTGTAGATCGTCTGTTCTTTTCTGCAAAGAGATTTGTAGAGGGAGAACAACTACAGAGCCGACTCAAGTCCAAGTCTAGAGGGTTTCCACAAACTTTACAGGGATATTTGACTTTCCAACATGTCTGGGGTCGTTTTATCGTCTACTCAGGCGTTTGTGTGTCACCCCAGACAGTTTCTAAGTTGCTTGATTCAGTATTTAGATTATTTGATATTCATTTAATCAGACACGTCCCCTTCCTATGCAAACCCATTGTAACTTCAAACTCCATTTTAACCATGATAGATTCATCTAAAACAGGGGTTCCCAAACTTTTTTTTGTCTCAGGGCACCCCATAAATATTTTTTTTTAATCCGAGGCTAAATTATAATTTTCACTCCCGGCACCTTATATTTATAGCATATCGTCGTTGTCGGGTGGAAACCTTGTATGTCCAAAACCGTTTGTTTATCTATAAAATGGACTAAACTAGTGAAAACAGCAGATCTACAAGCACACAACGCCTCGCATTGTGAGGCGTTGTGTGCTTGTAGATCGGCTGTTTTCACTAGTTTTGTGCGACAGTCTTGTTGAAACTTGGAGATGCGAGGTTTCTGCCCTGATATTTTAGTGATTATGTTGCGAGGAAAACGTTGAGATAATAGCCATTTTGGTTAGAACTGACTGAAAATAACTTTGTACTTCAAGTTTAAAAATATACTAAATATTGTGTCCAAATAAATTCCATATATCATCAAATGATCTTGCGGCACCCCTGGACTGCCGTCACGGCACCCCAGGGTGCCGTCACGTCACCCCAGGGTGCTCCGTCACCCACTTTGAAAACCCCTGATCTAAAACACCAGTCCTTGGTTCTGGTGACCGATATTGTCCTTCCAATGCGTGCATGTTTTTTTTCAATAACTTTTTTCATCCTACTTATAAACGACCGAATGTCTGTCTGTCCGATGTCTGTCTGATATACAAGCATGCTGACATATACTAAACAGTGCCCAAATTTGGAGATAACTGACATCACTGCTACCGCCGCCTGTACTGCACATGCGTCACCGCCATGGTAACAGCCGCATGCTGAAACAATGCCCAAACTTGGAGATGACTGACATCACTGATATGTCTGGGTTCTCCAACATTACTTCTGAGACTCCTACATTCAATCCCTCGTATACTGTGCAGTGTACACCCAGTGGTGCTTTGGGATTTTTTTTTCCGGTCGGACGGTCATTTATTGACGTCACGTGCACGCGCGTGCACGCGCCTCTAGAGGCTATTTAGATAGAAAGGATGTCAGCAGATCTAATGGTGGGAAAACAATAGTTTTCTAGTCTTAATTACATTTGCATTGTTACTTAAGATGTGATGTTCTACTTTCTTTAAATTCATTTAGAAAATACAGCGCTGCAGTAGGATAGAGAAACAAAGTTTGCCTTGAACGAATCTCAAACACTAAATACCACAGTAATGGATGAGGACACACACACATCGACACATGCACATGCAGTCACAGCTGGAAACCTAAGTAGGCTATATATCCATCCATATGAATAGAGGCTTGAGGACGCTCACACATTCACAACTAGAAACCTGTTATGCATAGAGTAGCCACTGATTAAAGTATTGCTTGTAGCCTAGTTATCGCGGATTCGCGGGGTGGGGGGTTGTCGCGGCTCTCGCGGGGGGGGTTATGCTCGCGTTTACACGGTCGTGCACCGTTCGGTGCCGTCCGTGCATGTGGGGAAATATTTCCGGCCACACGGCGTCCGGTCCCGTCCGGCCCCCAAAGCACTACTGTGCACACCCCATAAACCAACCTGCACATCATTTGGAGCACATAGGTTTGAACGGGCAAGGACTACTTATTATATATATATATATTAGGGCTGAGAATCTTTGGGTATCCCACGATTCGATTCAGAATCGATTCTTGGGGTCACGATTAGTTTTTTTCCCCCCCGATTCTTTCAAATCCAAACGATTCGATTCAGAAGCGATTATTTTCCTTTTTAAAATGGAGTTTGAAGTTACAATGGGTTTGTATTGTAGGAAGTGGACGTGTCTGAATGTTAAACATCTAAACATTGAATCAAACGACTTTAATTCTGGAACTTTCGTTCTGTTTGAAAGTGAAATATCCATGTTTTAAGTCTTTAATGCTGCTTTGAATGTGGTGTCACCAAGCAAGCAAGTTGAACCTCTGCTCTCTCAGTTGTTGTCTTCTTCCTCATGGAGCCCTAGCTCTGGTCCATCACGCCACCTCCAGTGACGCTCTGACAGACCCGTCGGCAAATGAATAGACCGCGTTTTCTCAGCCCCTACCAGCGCTCAACTTGAGTCAAAATAAACAAAACTACTTCACTACTCACCAAACCAAAGGTAGTTTTGCGTTGTTGAAAGTCTATTCTCCGCGGTGGTGAGCCCCTCAGCACCCCACCTACTATGTAAAATACATTATCTTTGTCATGAAATAAAACGCACCCACCTCGAGCCACCTAGCAGCCACCCGCAGATACAATAAGCGGAAATAAGCAGCGGTCGAGTTGGATGTACAACGACGATATGCTAGAGAATAGACTTTCAACAACGCAAAACTACCTTTGGTTTGGTGAGTAGTGAAGTAGTTCTGTTTATTTTGACTGAAGTTGAGCGCTGGTAGGGGCTGAGAAAACGCGTTCTATTCATTTGCAGACGGGTCTGTCAGAGCGTCACTGGAGGTGACGCGATGGACCAGAGCTAATGGAACCCTGGGCAGAGTGCGTTAACCTCTCTCTCTCTCTCTCTCTCTCTCTCTCTCTCTCCTCTCTTCTCTCTCTCTCTCTCTCTCTCTCTCTCTCTCTCTCTCTCTCTCTCTCTCTCTCTCTCTCTCTCTTCTCCTCCCACCGTGGCCCCCCAGGCAGAGTGGGTTGCCTTAAACTACGTCCCGTTCGCAGAGCGCTCCCTGGAGGTGGTGGTGGAGCTCTACCACAAGACCTCCTGTCACAAAGCCGTCATCAACCAGAAGGTCCTGCAGAGCATCATCAGGGTAGGTTGATCTGTAGGGCAGGGGTCTTCAACAGGGGGGTCCTTAGAGTTAATAAAGGGGGGCCGCCAAATCCTTGTATGATAGGATAATTATTTTTTTTAACAACTTGAACAGTCACAACCCTATTCCGAGGAGAACTTTTGCCAAAAATAGCAGATCTACTAGCTCTCAACGCCTCGCAGTGCGAGGCGTTATTTTCGGCTAATAGGTTTGTTGTAGAAGTAAAAAAAGAGCAGACCAAGTATAAAGTGAAAGGTCTACAAAGGTTTACAAAGTATCCACGATTTAAGTGGTTAAATGTCTGAGAATACACATTAACATGAATCCAACATAAACTGATGACAGTGGAAATGTCAGTTGCAACTATTACCCCTGCGACCCGATTCCGGATAAGCGATTGTAGATGGATGGATGGAATGTAAAAAAAAAAGAAAGATGCTATTATCATATTGCTATTTGCACAGAGCAGCAGACCGATATTGGTTCGTTATCAAAAGTATTGAGAATTTTTACTAAAAGGATTTTCCTGTTGGTTTTCTGCAATTGTCAATGTTAGCAAATATAACGTTCCAGTTGACGGGGACACATCTCATCCATTTGTTTTTTTTAAATTATCAATACATCAATGCATTTATATGGTATGCTTTATTCCAAGGCACTTTACATAGATTGTGCATTACATTCACCCATTCACACACACATTCATACACCGATGGCGGAGGAAATCATGCAAGGCACCAACCTGCTCACCGGGAGCAACTAAAGGTTCAGAGTCTTGCTCAAGGACTCTGACACACTAACTCTGGGAGAGCCCGGGATCGAACTGGGAACCTTGGAGTTCTCCACCCGGACGCTCTACCGGCCATTCAACTCCTGAGCCACTGCCACTCGACAGTACACAGTCACCCTTTTTTTAGTTTTTCTTTTTTTCTTTTCTGCAGCTAAATGGCTATGACTCATTGAACATTTACATTGTTTCTCTCTGCCCTTAATCATTTTACGCTGATATGGATACTGCTATTTTATGTTTGTTCTTATCTTAGTTTTTATTTAGGAATTAGAAATGTGTCCATGACTAAGGCGCTCTACAGACGGACAGCGGTTGCCGCCGGGGCTCCCGCTTGGATCTCACACTCGCTCTTTGAGTAAACGCTGCGCGGTATTTCACAAAGATGAACACAATCCATCTCTCACCGCCCGCGTACGCATGCACAAACGAGCACGCTCGCGGGGATTTTCACAGGACTGCGCCCGCTCGCCTCGCCGCCTCTAAACTTCGCTGCGCGGACGAAATAGCCGCCCGCCTCTCATTGAAAATGAATTACTAGCAGGCGGTGACCGCGTACCGTCTGGAATCCCCTTAAATCGGGTTGAAAAAGGAGTAAAAAAAAAAAAAAAAACGCACGTTGACTGATCTAAATATTTGACGTTCATGTGAAATCATAACTTACAGTGTTGTGAAATCTGAGATCCAAACACCTGCGTTGGAACAGTTCTCGTTCCCACCATCCGTCCGTGTAAAACAATCTCATAACAACTCTATAGAATGTCCTCCTCACGTCCCTACACCCCTCAGTGTGTCTGCAGCGTGGAACACCCTGCCTGTAGTCCCTACACCCCTCAGTGTGTCTGCAGCGTGGAACACACTGCCTGTAGTCCCTACACCCCTCAGTGTGTCTGCAGCGTGGAACACCCTGCCTGTAGTCCCTACACCCCTCAGTGTGTCTGCAGCGTGGAACACACTGCCTGTAGTCCCTACACCCCTCAGTGTGTCTGCAGCGTGGAACACACTGCCTGTAGTCCCTACACCCCTCAGTGTGTCTGCAGCGTGGAACACACTGCCTGTAGTCCCTACACCCCTCAGTGTGTCTGCAGCGTGGAACACACTGCCTGTAGTCCCTACACCCCTCAGTGTGTCTGCAGCGTGGAACACACTGCCTGTAGTCCCTACACCCCTCAGTGTGTCTGCAGCGTGGAACACCCTGCCTGTAGTCCCTACACCCCTCAGTGTGTCTGCAGCGTGGAACACACTGCCTGTAGTCCCTACACCCCTCAGTGTGTCTGCAGCGTGGAACACCCTGCCTGTAGTCCCTACACCCCTCAGTGTGTCTGCAGCGTGGAACACACTGCCTGTAGTCCCTACACCCCTCAGTGTGTCTGCAGCGTGGAACACCCTGCCTGTAGTCCCTACACCCCTCAGTGTGTCTGCAGCGTGGAACACCCTGCCTGTAGTCCCTACACCCCTCAGTGTGTCTGCAGCGTGGAACACCCTGCCTGTAGTCCCTACACCCCTCAGTGTGTCTGCAGCGTGGAACACACTGCCTGTAGTCCCTACACCCCTCAGTGTGTCTGCAGCGTGGAACACACTGCCTGTAGTCCCTACACCCCTCAGTGTGTCTGCAGCGTGGAACACACTGCCTGTAGTCCCTACACCCCTCAGTGTGTCTGCAGCGTGGAACACACTGCCTGTAGTCCCTACACCCCTCAGTGTGTCTGCACCGTGGAACACACTGCCTGTAGTCCCTACACCCCTCAGTGTGTCTGCAGCGTGGAACACACTGCCTGTAGTCCCTACACCCCTCAGTGTGTCTGCACCGTGGAACACCCTGCCTGTAGTCCCTACACCCCTCAGTGTGTCTGCAGCGTGGAACACACTGCCTGTAGTCCCTACACCCCTCAGTGTGTCTGCACCGTGGAACACACTGCCTGTAGTCCCTACACCCCTCAGTGTGTCTGCAGCGTGGAACACACTGCCTGTAGTCCCTACACCCCTCAGTGTGTCTGCACCGTGGAACACACTGCCTGTAGTCCCTACACCCTTCAGTGTGTCTGCAGCGTGGAACACCCTGCCTGTAGTCCCTACACCCCTCAGTGTGTCTGCACCGTGGAACACACTGCCTGTAGTCCCTACACCCCTCAGTGTGTCTGCAGCGTGGAACACACTGCCTGTAGTCCCTACACCCCTCAGTGTGTCTGCACCGTGGAACACACTGCCTGTAGTCCCTACACCCTTCAGTGTGTCTGCAGCGTGGAACACACTGCCTGTAGTCCCTACACCCCTCAGTGTGTCTGCACCGTGGAACACACTGCCTGTAGTCCCTACACCCCTCAGTGTGTCTGCACCGTGGAACACCCTGCCTGTAGTCCCTACACCCCTCAGTGTGTCTGCAGCGTGGAACACCCTGCCTGTAGTCCCTACACCCCTCAGTGTGTCTGCAGCGTGGAACACACTGCCTGTAGTCCCTACACCCCTCAGTGTGTCTGCAGCGTGGAACACACTGCCTGTAGTCCCTACACCCCTCAGTGTGTCTGCAGCGTGGAACACCCTGCCTGTAGTCCCTACACCCCTCAGTGTGTCTGCAGCGTGGAACACACTGCCTGTAGTCCCTACACCCCTCAGTGTGTCTGCAGCGTGGAACACACTGCCTGTAGTCCCTACACCCCTCAGTGTGTCTGCAGCGTGGAACACCCTGCCTGTAGTCCCTACACCCCTCAGTGTGTCTGCAGCGTGGAACACACTGCCTGTAGTCCCTACACCCCTCAGTGTGTCTGCAGCGTGGAACACACTGCCTGTAGTCCCTACACCCCTCAGTGTGTCTGCAGCGTGGAACACACTGCCTGTAGTCCCTACACCCCTCAGTGTGTCTGCAGCGTGGAACACCCTGCCTGTAGTCCCTACACCCTTCAGTGTGTCTGCAGCGTGGAACACACTGCCTGTAGTCCCTACACCCCTCAGTGTGTCTGCAGCGTGGAACACACTGCCTGTAGTCCCTACACCCCTCAGTGTGTCTGCAGCGTGGAACACCCTGCCTGTAGTCCCTACACCCCTCAGTGTGTCTGCAGCGTGGACTCACTGCCTGTAGTCCCTACACCCCTCAGTGTGTCTGCAGCGTGGAACACACTGCCTGTAGTCCCTACACCCCTCAGTGTGTCTGCAGCGTGGAACACACTGCCTGTAGTCCCTACACCCCTCAGTGTGTCTGCACCGTGGAACACACTGCCTGTAGTCCCTACACCCCTCAGTGTGTCTGCACCGTGGAACACCCTGCCTGTAGTCCCTACACCCCTCAGTGTGTCTGCAGCGTGGAACACACTGCCTGTAGTCCCTACACCCCTCAGTGTGTCTGCACCGTGGAACACACTGCCTGTAGTCCCTACACCCCTCAGTGTGTCTGCACCGTGGAACACCCTGCCTGTAGTCCCTACACCCCTCAGTGTGTCTGCAGCGTGGAACACACTGCCTGTAGTCCCTACACCCCTCAGTGTGTCTGCACCGTGGAACACACTGCCTGTAGTCCCTACACCCCTCAGTGTGTCTGCACCGTGGAACACCCTGCCTGTAGTCCCTACACCCCTCAGTGTGTCTGCACCGTGGAACACACTGCCTGTAGTCCCTACACCCTTCAGTGTGTCTGCAGCGTGGAACACACTGCCTGTAGTCCCTACACCCCTCAGTGTGTCTGCAGCGTGGAACACACTGCCTGTAGTCCCTACACCCCTCAGTGTGTCTGCAGCGTGGAACACACTGCCTGTAGTCCCTACACCCCTCAGTGTGTCTGCAGCGTGGAACACCCTGCCTGTAGTCCCTACACCCCTCAGTGTGTCTGCAGCGTGGAACACACTGCCTGTAGTCCCTACACCCCTCAGTGTGTCTGCAGCGTGGAACACACTGCCTGTAGTCCCTACACCCCTCAGTGTGTCTGCAGCGTGGAACACACTGCCTGTAGTCCCTACACCCCTCAGTGTGTCTGCAGCGTGGAACACCCTGCCTGTAGTCCCTACACCCCTCAGTGTGTCTGCAGCGTGGAACACACTGCCTGTAGTCCCTACACCCCTCAGTGTGTCTGCAGCGTGGAACACACTGCCTGTAGTCCCTACACCCCTCAGTGTGTCTGCAGCGTGGAACACACTGCCTGTAGTCCCTACACCCCTCAGTGTGTCTGCAGCGTGGAACACCCTGCCTGTAGTCCCTACACCCTTCAGTGTGTCTGCAGCGTGGAACACACTGCCTGTAGTCCCTACACCCCTCAGTGTGTCTGCAGCGTGGAACACACTGCCTGTAGTCCCTACACCCCTCAGTGTGTCTGCAGCGTGGAACACCCTGCCTGTAGTCCCTACACCCCTCAGTGTGTCTGCAGCGTGGACTCACTGCCTGTAGTCCCTACACCCCTCAGTGTGTCTGCAGCGTGGAACACACTGCCTGTAGTCCCTACACCCCTCAGTGTGTCTGCAGCGTGGAACACACTGCCTGTAGTCCCTACACCCCTCAGTGTGTCTGCAGCGTGGAACACACTGCCTGTAGTCCCTACACCCCTCAGTGTGTCTGCACCGTGGAACACCCTGCCTGTAGTCCCTACACCCCTCAGTGTGTCTGCAGCGTGGAACACACTGCCTGTAGTCCCTACACCCCTCAGTGTGTCTGCAGCGTGGAACACACTGCCTGTAGTCCCTACACCCCTCAGTGTGTCTGCACCGTGGAACACCCTGCCTGTAGTCCCTACACCCCTCAGTGTGTCTGCACCGTGGAACACACTGCCTGTAGTCCCTACACCCCTCAGTGTGTCTGCACCGTGGAACACCCTGCCTGTAGTCCCTACACCCCTCAGTGTGTCTGCAGTGTGGAACACACTGCCTGTAGTCCCTACACCCCTCAGTGTGTCTGCAGCGTGGAACACACTGCCTGTAGTCCCTACACCCCTCAGTGTGTCTGCACCGTGGAACACCCTGCCTGTAGTCCCTACACCCCTCAGTGTGTCTGCACCGTGGAACACACTGCCTGTAGTCCCTACACCCCTCAGTGTGTCTGCACCGTGGAACACCCTGCCTGTAGTCCCTACACCCCTCAGTGTGTCTGCAGTGTGGAACACACTGCCTGTAGTCCCTACACCCCTCAGTGTGTCTGCAGCGTGGAACACACTGCCTGTAGTCCCTACACCCCTCAGTGTGTCTGCAGCGTGGAACACCCTGCCTGTAAAAACACCCACCTCAGGGACCCCAGCTGTTCAATGGCTGATTAATCTGAACCACTGTCGAGTCCAGGGACCAGCAGAGGTCCAAATGTGGACCCTTATGGGGTCTGTAACTCTTGCGAGTGTACAAATGGAACCAAAAGGACCGCTGCGTTTAAATTTAAACTGTCAGGTCATACCAAAGGCTCTAAAAAATGGGACCCATTGCCTCCCTGCTTGGCACTCAGCATCAAGATTTTGAAGAAGAAAAAAAACACAGTTTTTCAAAAATAGCAGATCTACAAGCTTGCAGCGCGGCACCGAGTGCCTGTGAGCTTGTAGATCTGCTATTTTTCAAATGGTGTCAAACGTGACGCAGATATGCGTTCCCCCATGCAGACTATGAGGATACCCCTGGTAGACTATGAGGATACCCCTGGTAGTCTATGAGGATACCCCTGGTAGTCTATGAGGATACCCCTGGTAGTCTATGAGGATACCCCTGGTAGACTATGAGGATACCCCTGGTAGTCTATGAGGATACCCCTGGTAGACTATGAGGATACCCCTGGTAGTCTATGAGGATACCCCTGGTAGTCTATGAGGATACCCCTGGTAGACTATGAGGATACCCCTGGTAGTCTATGAGGATACCCCTGGTAGACTATGAGGATACCCCTGGTAGACTATGAGGATACCCCTGGTAGTCGGGGGCCTTAGGGAGATAGAATGGTAATTTCGTGCTAATCAGTCTAAAAGCACCAGATTCTGCACAGATGTAGCCCAGGGCATGCATGCTCTAATGATTTAGCTATGGCCCCAGAACACGATGGTTTAGTTCGTTTTGTGGGGGTTTTCTGGGGTCATTTGTAGCCCAAGGAATGTTTTTTTGTGCAAAACAAAATGCTTGCAATGGATTCAGCATCATGACAAACCCCTAGTTAGACCCCTCACATCCTACTTAAATCCCCCCCCCCCCCCAAAAAAAAAAAAAAAAAGCCCAACTTGATTTGGCCGCTGTGGCGACCCCGAAGGTCGCCGACCTTCGGGCGCCCTAGCTAAATCATTAGAGCATGCCCTGGGCTACATCTGTGCAAAATTTGGCGCATTTAGACTACTTAGCACGAAGATACCCTAAGGCCTCCGACTATGTGTCTGAACTGTTTTCTTTTAACCCTGTGATGACTGATCTTCTTCCATCAGACTCTGAGGACCCCCCTGGGTCTGAGCTGTTTTAACCCATTCAGGCCTAGAATTATTGAATGCTTTAACCAGTGAAAAAATAGCAGATATACAAGCTCACATGTAGATCTGCTATTTTTGAAAAAGTCGTGAAAATGTGTGCAAATCTTTGAATATATGTATTTTCAAAGCGAACGTTTGTAACTCAAATTTTGCTTCTGGGGGGTCCCTGAAACTAGATATTTTGAGATGGGGGTCCGTGGCCAAATACATATCATTTTGGGGGTCCTTCACATGAAAAGGTTTGAGAACCACTGACAAAGTAATCTCTCAAGAACAGCCTAACTGAGCTCCAGTTAAGTGAAAAGGACCTTTTCTTTGACGATGGCTATAGCCAGATTGCTGACATAGAAACATAGGGTTTTTCCAAAAATCTTAGAAGGATTCAAAAGACACTTATAGAATCGGGTCAAAATTCTAATTGTCAAGACTTTTCAAAAATAGCAGATCTACAAGCTCGCAGCGCGGCACTCGGTGCCGCGCTGTGAGCTTGTAGATCTGCAAAGCTTGTATATCTGCAATTTTTTTTATATTTAAAGCATAAAATATTGCGTCATGTGTTCAGGCCTAAATGGGTTAACCCTGTGATGACTGATCTTCTCCCTCCAGACTCTGAGGACCCCCCTGGGCCTGAAGTACTCCTGTCCGTCAGAGAGCACGTGGAAGCTGGCCGTGGCCTCCTTGCTCAAGGTGCTGTCCACGGGGTTGCTGGTTGCACGCCAGCACGCCTCCTCCGGGAAGTTCGACACCATGTGGCCCGAGCTGGCCAACGCCTTCCAAGACTTCCTCTTCACCAAAAGGTCTGTCATGTTTTAGTCATCCCATTTTTTTTTTCTTCCATCTAACTAAATATAACAAGATTTCAGTCGACTAAATGTGTAGTTGATTTTGTCTAAAGTAGCAGATCCACAAGCTCTTGTAGATCAGGTCATGACATGTTGCAATAAAATGCATTGTGTGCTTGTAGATCTTCTATTTTCACTTCATGATTGTACTGATGCCTGTGTGTGGTTTGGGATTGATAAATTCCTCCATTAGTGGGAGAAATATGTAACAAAAAAAGGCAAATGTGTTCACTTCCGGCAGAAAGCGTGAACATTTGCACCTAGGGGTATTTTTGTGTGCTGAATTCAAAAATTGACGGTCCCAAGCACTTTTCCCATGGGATCTGGTGGCTCTCATTCACTTACCATACTAGGGGAAAAAAGACCCCCCAAAAAATCTTCTTCAAGTAGCATGTGAGGGGTCAAACTAGGTGTTTTTCGGGATTCTGAATCCATTGCAAGCATTTGTTTTGCACGAAAAACATTCCTTTCCGAGAAATGGACACAACAAAACTTTGAAAAGTGATGACTCATCACTAAACCATAGTTTGTGGGGTCCATTTCTTCCCCAAGGAATGTTTTTTGTGCAAAACAAATGCTTGGAATGGATTCAGAATCATGAAAACCCCCTAGATAGACCCCTCACATGCTACTTAAAGAAGATTTTTGGGGGGTCTTTTTTTCCTAACCCTAACCCTATGGTGAATGAGAGAAAAGTGAATTTGAGAAAAGTGCTTGGGACCGTCAATTTTTTAATTCAGCGCACAAAAATACCTCTAGGTGCAAATTTTCACGCTTTCTGACGGAAGTGAACACCTTTTTCACATATTTCTCCCACTACATGTATTGACTGTTTGGATGTGTTTTTGGGTTGTACTTCACAGCACTCCTCCAGACAACCTGTCCATCCAGGAATTCCAGAAGAATGAGGCCATTGACGTAGAGGTACACATTTTTATGAGTCACTTATTTTATTTTTTTGTTTCCTACGTTTTGTTTTTAATTATTTTTATTTCTTTATTATTATTTTCAAAAAAACATTCCCAAATGTTGTCATGAAAAAGAAATGCAATGGTTTTTCTAAGTAATTCCGTTAATGAATAAAATAAACAATAGAAAACAAATGTAAAAAAACAAAATGTACAAGCTCACAACGCGGTGCGAAGCGACGCGTTGAGATCTTGTAGATCTGCTGTTTTCACTAGTTTGGGTCCCGGGGCAAATGCCTAATTTCTCTTTTGGGTCTTGAGCTAAAAGGTTTGGGAACCACCGGGCTTCTACAGTACTATGTGACTCTATATATATATGACTCATCTACAGTACTATGTGACTCTATATATATACGACTCATCTACAGTACTATGTGACTCTATATATATACGACTCATCTACAGTACTATGTGACTCTATATATATACGACTCATCTACAGTACTATGTGACTCTATATATATACGACTCATCTACAGTACTATGTGACTCTATATATATACGACTCATCTACAGTACTATGTGACTCTATATATATACGACTCATCTACAGTACTATGTGACTCTATATATATACGACTCATCTACAGTACTATGTGACTCTATATATATACGACTCATCTACAGTACTATGTGACTCTATATATATACGACTCATCTACAGTACTATGTGACTCTATATATATACGACTCATCTACAGTACTATGTGACTCTATATATATACGACTCATCTACAGTACTATGTGACTCTATATATATACGACTCATCTACAGTACTATGTGACTCTATATATATACGACTCATCTACAGTACTATGTGACTCTATATATATACGACTCATCTACAGTACTATGTGACTCTATATATATACGACTCATCTACAGTACTATGTGACTCTATATATATACGACTCATCTACAGTACTATGTGACTCTATATATATACGACTCATCTACAGTACTATGTGACTCTATATATATACGACTCATCTACAGTACTATGTGACTCTATATATATACGACTCATCTACAGTACTATGTGACTCTATATATATACGACTCATCTACAGTACTATGTGACTCTATATATATACGACTCATCTACAGTACTATGTGACTCTATATATATACGACTCATCTACAGTACTATGTGACTCTATATATATACGACTCATCTACAGTACTATGTGACTCTATATATATACGACTCATCTACAGTACTATGTGACTCTATATATATACGACTCATCTACAGTACTATGTGACTCTATATATATACGACTCATCTACAGTACTATGTGACTCTATATATATACGACTCATCTACAGTACTATGTGACTCTATATATATACGACTCATCTACAGTACTATGTGACTCTATATATATACGACTCATCTACAGTACTATGTGACTCTATATATATACGACTCATCTACAGTACTATGTGACTCTATATATATACGACTCATCTACAGTACTATGTGACTCTATATATATACGACTCATCTACAGTACTATGTGACTCTATATATATACGACTCATCTACAGTACTATGTGACTCTATATATATACGACTCATCTACAGTACTATGTGACTCTATATATATACGACTCATCTACAGTACTATGTGACTCTATATATATACGACTCATCTACAGTACTATGTGACTCTATATATATACGACTCATCTACAGTACTATGTGACTCTATATATATACGACTCATCTACAGTACTATGTGACTCTATATATATACGACTCATCTACAGTACTATGTGACTCTATATATATACGACTCATCTACAGTACTATGTGACTCTATATATATACGACTCATCTACAGTACTATGTGAATCTATATATATACGACTCATCTACAGTACTATGTGACTCTATATATATACGACTCATCTACAGTACTATGTGACTCTATATATATATATACGACTCATCTACAGTACTATGTGACTCTATATATATACGACTCATCTACAGTACTATGTGACTCTATATATATACGACTCATCTACAGTACTATGTGACTCTATATATATATATACGACTCATCTACAGTACTATGTGACTCTATATATATATACGACTCATCTACAGTACTATGTGAATCTATATATATACGACTCATCTACAGTACTATGTGACTCTATATATATACGACTCATCTACAGTACTATGTGACTCTATATATATATATACGACTCATCTACAGTACTATGTGACTCTATATATATATATACGACTCATCTACAGTACTATGTGACTCTATATATATATACGACTCATCAGTCATTGTTGTCCTGTTCTCACAGCAGAGTTTGCTCATAGATAGATAGATAGATCGATACCTTTATTATCCCAAGGGGGAAAATGTGTTGCCCAGAGGCAGCACAGCAGTATAAGGTTATTTACAAAGTTACAGAGAAGTAAGAAAAAGATAAAAAGAAAAAACAAGAACAGAGTGCAGAGTACAGTAAGTACAGTAAGAGCAAGGTACAACAGGAAAAGGAACCAATAATATATATACATAAAGTGTCTTAAAGCACGACTATCAAAATAATACAGTGCCCAAATCAAAGTGACCATAACAGTCAATGCTAGTTAGTGCAACAAGTATCTCTACATCATGTCAAACACAAGAGAAATATAAAAAAGAAAACTACTAACACAACCTAATAGTGCAGTGTCCAAAGGTCAGAGCGATAAAAACAACTAGCAAAATAGAATAAAATAAATAAATAAACAAGAAAGGGTGATGCGGCAAGACGCACAAAAAAACACCCTCCCTGGAAGGTCCTTAGAGGTCAAAGTCTGTGCAGATATAGTTCCAGTAAAGAAAAAAAGCCTACCGTCGTCCTACGTTAGGAAGGTAGTCCTTGTCAATCGACCGTTGTGTGTCTCGTTGTACAGCTTGAGAGAAGCCGGTACAAAAGACTTTCCTAGTCTCTCGCAGCTCATGTGTTTTGTGTGTGGTTTTGTGCCCCGCTGGTTGCAGGTGGTCCAGCTGATCAGCACAGAGATCCTACCCTACGCCAACTTCATCCCCAAAGAGTTCGTTGGCCAGATCATGACCATGCTCAACAAGGGCTCCATACACTCCCAGTCCTCTTCATTCACAGGTTGGTAACCAGATCATGACCATGCTCAACAAGGGCTCCATACACTCCCAGTCCTCTTCATTCACAGGTTGGTAACCATGGGCCTTTTGCAGCAGATGGAAGAGGTTAGTTTGTGGAGGCTAGCCGTCTATAACCGGGTCTGTCTGTCTGTATCTGTTTGTCTGCGTGTCTTTTTGTCTGGACCTAATCCCGCAAACTATAGGATTGATCATGCAGTGCCAGCAGGCTGATTCAGGCCCCGTACATACAGCAACGCTATGTAGAGAAAACGGCGAGGTCCTGGGATATCGCCGTTGCGTTTTGCCTTTTTAGTCAAGTAAAAATAAAGCTGAGGTTGGAAAAAATTGTGTTATTTAGTTTTTCAACTGATTCTGACAGGAAATTAGGTCTACTAGCCAGGATAGAAAATCTACCATAATCTGCTCACTGCAAATACCCACAGTGGCCAAATCAAGTTGGGCTCCCATCGACTTTCTATACAGGAGGAAAATACCCAGAAAAAAATCTGCTTTAAGTAGGATGTGAGGGGTCTAACTAGGGGTTTGTCATGATGCTGAATCCATTGCAAGCATTTGTTTTGCACAAAAACATTCATTGGCCCCAGAAAACGCCCACAAAACTGATGAAAAGTGATGACATCACTTTTCATCACTAAACCATCATTTTCTGGGGCCATTTTTAGCCTAAGGAATGTGTTTTTTATCCTGGCTAGTAGACCTAATTTCCTGTCAGAATCAGTTGAGAAACTAAATAACACAATTTTTTCCAACCTGAGTGGATTTTTTTCCTAGAATTACTAGACTATTTATCAAGCGTTCATATGAAGCCGAAATGATGTAGTGTCCATGTCACCGTGTGAGCAACAGAAACGCAAAAAGCAACAACGCATGTGGGCAGGATTGCTAGGCTTTTTCTCTCCTACTAATACATAATGAATGCCCTCCTCAGCACTGTGGCTTGATGGCCGAGTGGTTAAGTCTTAGTTTTTTCGATCCATGCACCCCGGGTTCGCGCCCCGCTCGGCCACTTCTTTCCGCCACAGCGGACAACCTTTTTTTTTTTTTAAGTTATTATTATTATTATTATTACATTATTCACATAACTCGGTAACGGCGCTGAGTCAGCTCATCGCCTCCATCATGGATAATAAGGGGGACGCAAGGGGAGAGAAGAGTCAGATTTCCACCCAAATCTGCGGAGCCAGATGGTTCCGTTTTAACCCCCGAAAATGCCGTTGTCGTCTGAACGGAAGGCACATCTGACTTTTCCTTTTGCGTTATTCTCGTTGCAAAAACGCAGTGTGAACGGGCTCTCAATAGATATATTCTTTGCAAATTTTCAAAAATCTACAAGCTAGTCTCATCACAATGCTAATTTCACATGTAGCTTCAAAGCTCTATTTTCCTTTTGGAACTTTGTTTGTGCAGTGGTTAAGTGTAGTGCAGTGTAGTTTAGTCTAGGGTAAACCATCAGGAAAGCTGGTTGATGATGGGAGTTATTGTGTTAATGTTAGTTATTTTATGTGTAAGATGGCCTTTCCTCCGTCCCCCAGAGGCAGAGATCGACGTGCGGATGCGGGAGGACTTCTCCAAGGTGTTAATGTTAGTTATTTAATCTTTCCTCCGCCCCCCAGAGGCAGAGATCGACGTGCGGATGCGGGAGGACTTCTCCAAGGTGTGCTTTGAGACGCTGCTGCAGTTCTCCTTCAGCAACCGGGTGGCGACGCCCCAGGAGGGCTACATCTCGCGCATGGCGCTCTCCGTCCTGCTCAAGAGGTCCCAGGACGTCCTGCGACGCTACGTGGAGGACGAGAGGCTGAGCGGGCGATGCCCACTGCCCAGGTAACGCCCCCCGTCCCCCCCTCATGACCCCTATATGTACATTCACACATCCTCACTAGTAAGGGGATTTTATAAGATATTTGACCAATCTGTGAATTAAATCGTTACCAAGAAATGTCTTCACCAATGTGTTTCTAAAGGTGTGTAATAATATGTACTAAAAGGTTAAAATTCAACTCCCGGGGGAAACCTCATAAAAAAAATGATTTGTGTTTGTGTCCCATTAACTTTACTATACAGGAAAAAAATACAAAAAATAAATCTGCTTTAAGTAGCATGTGAGGGGTCAAACTAGGGTTTTTCATGATGCTGAATCCATTGCAAGCATTTGTTTTGCACGAAAAACATTCCTTGGGCTGAAATCGGACCCACAAAACAATGGTTTAGTGATGAATCATCACTTTTCACCGTTTTGTGGGGGCCATTTGTCGCCCATGGAATGTTTTTCGTGCAAAACAAATGCTTGCAATGGATTCAGCATCATGACAAACCCCTAGTTTGACCCCTCACATGCTACTTAAAGCAGATTTATTTTTTGTATTTTTTTCCTGTATAGTAAAGTTAATGGGACACAAACACAAATCAGTTTTTTTATGAGGTTTCCCCCGGGAGTTGAATTTCAACCTTTAGAAACACATTGGTGAAGACATTTCTTGGTAACGATTTACTTCACAGATTTTCTTATGTTCCCCTTACTATGTCAGAGGCTGGGCAGGCGATGCCCACTGCCCAGGTAACACCCCCCGTCCCCCCTCTCATGATCCAATATGTACATTCACACAGGCTGGGCGGGCGATGCCCCCTGCCCAGGTACAGGCCTTGCACAAGACGGTAGCCTGTAGCGTTGTGTCTGCCAGTGTGCATAACTGTGGAGCGTGCTTTCAAGTACTACAAAACAGAAGCTGAAACAAACGTTGTTGTTTTTGCATGTCTTGTCTCTTTCGTTGCAGGCAACAGGTGACAGAGATCATCTTCGTCTTGAAGGCGATAAGCACTTTGATGGATTCACTTAAAAAGACACAGCCGGAGAACGGTGAGCTTTTAGAACTGTGTGCCCAAAAAACTAAAGAAGAAAAACGCATTTATATCTTTGAAAGAAGACAGTGCAAACAAAGGAGGAGAATGCAACCTACATTAGCATATGTGTCATCTGTTAATTTCACATAATTGTGGTCCTGTACCTTGGGGACCGCTTTCTTTCTAAATGATTATTATTTGTGTGTTCCTGGTCTCGGGGACAGGGTATTTATATGGACCCAACAAGGTTAAAACCCATTTAGGCCTAGAAATGATTGAATGCTTTAACCAGTGAAAAATAGCAGATCTACAAGCTCACAGCGCGGCACCGAGTGCCGCGCTGCGAGCTTGTAGATCTGCTATTTTTGAAAAAGTCATGAAAATGTGTGCAAATCTTTGAATAGATGTGTTTTCAAAGCGAACGGTTGTAACTCAAATTTTGCTTCTGAGTGGTCCCTGGAACTAGGTATTTTGAAATGGGGGTCCGTGGCCAAATACATATCATTTTGGGGGTCCTTCACATGAAAAGGTTTGAGAACCACTGACATAGTAGTCTCTCGAGAACAGACTAACTGAGCTCCAGTTAAGTGAAAAGGACCTTTTCTTTGACGATGGCTGGCCACATTGCTGACACATAGAAACATAGTTTTTTTCCAAAAATCTTAGAAGGATTCAAAAGACACTTATAGAATCGGGTCAAAATTCTAATTTTCACGATTTTTCAAAAATAGCAGATCTACAAGCTCGCAGCGCGGCACTCGGTGCCGCGCTGTGAGCTTGTATATCTGCTATTTTTGTTATATTTAAAGCATAAAATATTGCGTCATAATGTGTTCAGGCCTAAATGGGTTAATTAGGCCGTTTAGACCGTCTGTGAAATGCAAAGAGATTGAAATGAGACGAGCAGTAATTATGTTTTTGAAGTGTCCTTGAAGTAAGCAATTTACCCCGAGTGAGAGGACATTATGCTCTGATAATGTCCTGTGTGAGGGGGTGATCGGACGAGGCGAAGCCGAGTCCGATAACACCCTCACACAGGACATTATCAGAGCATAATGTCCGACCCCGAGTGGTAAATAGCTTTTCTACCACTTTTTTCCGTATACATGAAAGAAAACACATAGTTGTAACTTGCAAGGATATTAAGTTACAATCATTATTGCCTATAAAACTTCCGCGACGACAGCAAATAGTTCCACAAACAACATCTTCTACTCACCACCAGATGACGCCAACTCCATGCAGAGAAAGATGTCTAGCATACAGCTAAGCTAACGTCAGTTAGAAGGACCGTTCCGGCCGTAAATAGAGGCTGTTCGCTTCCAGAAAGGCATAGGTTCAGAGAAAAGGGGCTTTAAAGTTGGCGGATTGCATTGGATCCAAATAAATCGGCGACGTCGTACGCACGTTAGTAAACATAGGACCGCTACGACCGTCATATGTTGGTTGGGGGAAAGGTGTTCCGACTACCTCCTGAAGTCCCCGGATGTACACTGAGGCGCATTGATCTCGTCCTCACACAACTGCGGCGGTTGTTCTGCCATAACCTCCGGAATTTAGCCAATCAGAATCCAGTATTTGAACATGTGACTAGAAAAAGTGGTAGAAGTAAGTGTTTGCATTCAGTGTATACATTAAAGTATGTGACTTTGGCCTTGTTTTTTCTGTAAAGTTGCTTGTAAATATATTGGTGTTTTTCAAGCTTGTTTAAAGTGGAGTTGCTTATTTGGGTGTTCTCAAAACGTTTTCATGTCAAGGACCCAAATGAATGTGTGTATTTTGTGCCAGGGACCCTCATACAAGGTTTGTGTAGTTAGAATGTTTCAAAGATTTATTTTGAAAATGGCAGATCTACAAGCTTGTAGATCTACTATTTTCAAATGGTCGATATAGAGCAGTGTTTCTCAAATGGGGGTGAGTGCACCCCTAAAAACTTTTATTTTACTGTTATGTTTAATGATAAAACATTGACAAATTTATGTGAATGTGCTTCTCCGTAAAGCTTTAAACCAAATGAAGTATTATTACTGTTACTGAATAGAAAACAGACTACTTTTATTTTCAACATATTGACGTATGAACTGGACCTTTTGATGTCAGTAGATTCTAGTCAAAATGTTCAGGAATCAGGAAAAAGGGTACTGAAGCCCAAAATGTTTGAGAACCACTGTCACTCATTCATCCCCTGGGTCACATTCTAAGATAAACAACCCAATGTTATTCTCTGTTGATAACATTGGGTCATCTTAGAATCGTCAAATAAGCATTCTGGTCCAAAAAGAGAATCACGGCACAATGTCTTTAACTCTTCGAGTGCCTATCCCGAACTAGTTCGGCTCTATTTGTCGGCTAGCGACGCAATTTGGAGTGCCGATCCCGAACTAGTTCGGCTCTTTTTGTTGGCAAGCGACGCTGCCCTTAACGTGAGTTGATTCTTGAAAACGTAGGTGGTCCGAGTCTTCCTACGTTTACTAATGTTGATATCGTCATATTCCGCCGATTTATTCAATGTAATCCAATGCAGATGGCCAACTTTGAAGCCCATTTTCTATGAATCTATGCTTTAGCCGAAAAAATTTGCTTCTAACAATAACATTAGCCTAGAGGTAATGGAAGCCAAGGCCTTCCGGCGTATAGTGAGGACACGCACGAAAGTCATGGCGCACGCCACGGCTGCGCAGGGCTTGCGCAGCTACAGCGTTAGTCAATGGGCCATATTCTACAGCTACAGCGTTGGTCAATGGGCCATATTCTACAGCTACAGCGTTGGTCAATGGGCTATATTCTACAGCTACAGCGTTAGTCAATGGGCTATATTCTACAGCTACAGCGTTAGTCAATGGGCTATATTCTACAGCTACAGCGTTAGTCAATGGGCCATATTCTACAGCTACAGCGTTGGTCAATGGGCTATATTCTACAGCTACAGCGTTAGTCAATGGGCTATATTCTACAGCTACAGCGTTAGTCAATGGGCCATATTCTACAGCTACAGCGTTGGTCAATGGGCTATATTCTACAGCTACAGCGTTAGTCAATGGGCTATATTCTACAGCTACAGCGTTGGTCAATGGGCAATATCCCGGCCATTGAGCAGGAGTTGGGCTCCATCTAGTGGTGGCACTGGACGAGTTAATACTGTAATAACTCTCTCTCTCTCTCTCTCCCTCTCTCTCTCTCTCTCTCTCTCTCTCTCTCTCTCTCTCTCTCTCTCTCTCTCTCTCCCTCTCTCTCTCCCTGTGCTGGGTGGATGTCGTTCGCCCCCTCCCTCCCTCCAGTGGACAGCAACACGTGGGCCCAGGTGATCGCCCTCTACCCCACCCTGGTGGAGTGCATCACCTGCTCCTCCCCCGAGGTCAGCTCCGCCCTCAAGGAGGCGCTCATGCCCTTCAAAGACTTTATGCACCCGCCTGCAGGCTGCACAGTGCAGAACGGAGAGTCCTGACCAGTGACCACACCCCCTTGTCTCTGACCACGCCCACCTGTCTCTGACCACACCCACCTGTCTCTGACCACACCCACCTGTCTCTGACCACACACCCCTGCCTCTGACCACACCCACCTGCCTCTGACCACACCCCCCTGCCTCTGACCACACCCCACCTGTCTCTGACCACACCCACCTGTTTCTGACCACACCCACCTGTCTCTGACCACACCCATCTGTCTCTGACCACTCCCCCCTGTCTCTGACCACACCCCCCTGTCTCTGACCACACCCCCCTGTCTCTGACCACACCCCCTGCCTCTGACCACACACCCCTGTCTCTGACCACACCCACCTGCCTCTGACCACACCCCCCTGTCTCTGACCACACCCCCCTGCCTCTGACCACACCCATCTGTCTCTGACCACACCCCCTGCCTCTGACCACACCCCACCTGTCTCTGACCACACCCCCCTGTCTCTGACCACACCCCCCTGCCTCTGACCACACCCATCTGTCTCTGACCACACCTACCTGTCTCTGACCACACCCACCTGTCTCTGACCACACCCCCTGCCTCTGACCACACCCCCCTGTCTGCACTGTGCAAAACGGACACTCCTGACCTTAGGGATGGGACGATAATTCACACTTTGTCAGCCTTCTGATTGGTCCCTGACTGACCAACCAGCAGGCTGTTTCTTCTGCCTTGTCCCGCCCTGGTTCCGCCTTTTTTTTATGTTGATTTCGCTAAAACATCATTTTTGGAGAAATAAAAGCATTTAAAAACATGCCCAGTCACTATACTGCACCTGAGAGGCTCCGTTTTACCGAAACCAAGTTTAAAATGAGAATTGAACACACAAAATAACAATAAGAAGCATCTGAATTTCGATGGTAGTGGATGGAGAGAAAGGATTTTTGTCCAACCAAGACTCAGCAACCAATGGGTGCGAAGAGGGGCAGGACTTGACAAAGGGTGAATTGTTATTATCGTGATAAAAATAACACTCATGCATTAATCGTAAAATCGTCCTCTGTCATGCACTGGGATCAATTCACCTTTTATTTGCCGAGCTGCACATCCGGTACCACTTAAACCCTCAAAACGGACCTGGAAATAACATACTTGATACATTTAAAAAATTGTTCCACTCTCAACCAAATGTCTTTGCCAAAAATTGCCGATCTACAAGCTCAGCTTGTAGACCATCTATTTTTTGGCAAATGTTCCGCCCCAGGTTAATGGATGTTGGGGACATTTTGATTATCGCGATAATGTCGTAATTCACGATTTTCTTTTGTCACAATAATCGTGATGACATCGTCCCATCCCTCATCATAACCACACCCACCAAAAACACAATTTCTTTCCCCTGTTTTTCTCCTTTTTTATATACACAATGAAGAATTCATGAATGTGTCTTGACTCCGAAACGCTCTCTCTCACACACACACACACACACACACACACACACACACACACACACACACACACACACACACACACACAGTATTAGGGCTGAGCTATATATACATTAAATCATAGCAGGTCTACAAGCTTTGAGCTTGTAGATCCGCTACTTTTGCTCCTTGAGTGTGACAATGTATTGTGATGCCGTAATAATAATAAACTTGATTTAAGAAATGCAGCACAAAGTGCTTGGCTGGGCAAAAGGAAATGGTACACATGATTGACAGTTAAACATTGATTTACGGAAAGAGTTAGGAGGTTTGTGCCTGACTGCAACGATGTGGATTTGGTGACGGGAGACGAGACATCATTATGTTATGGGATAAGGTCGCTGTCAGGTGGAAACCTTGTATGTCCAAAATCCATCCTTTTTTTTATTCATGTCTGATAACATGAATTTATGAAAAAACCTAAATAGTTTAGATATGGGGATATGAGGATTTCTGCCCGACAGTGATATGGCAAGGGTTTTAATCACTTAAAGGACCAGGTCACCTCTGGGACAACCAGATCTTATTTTATTGTTGTGTGGGACACGATCAACACAATCCTGAGTTATTTTTTGTGTTCAATCTGTGTTTTTAGATATTTTAGTATTTCAGCCGATTTCAGCATGCTACAACTGGCATCATATGACCAGTTGTAGCATGCTGAAATACTAACGTATCTAAAAACACAGATTGAACACAAAAAATTATTCAGGATTGTGTTGATCGTGTCCCACACAACAATAAAATAAGATCTGGTTGTCCCAGAGGTGACCTGGTCCTTTAAAGGAGTAGTTCACCCCCAACATGACCTTTTTTCTATTGATTAGTCACGCCATGGAGAGTAGAGTTCAATAATATTTTTAGTTTTTTGTCACAAAAATGTGATAACAGTAAATTTACCCCCATTCGTTCCGGATGGGGACCCGTTTCGGGGTAAATTTACTCAAATCAAATTTTTGTCTTAGGAATGTGACAAAAAACCAAAAATATTGAACTCTACTCTCCATGGCATGACTAATCAATAGAAAAAAAGTAATTTGGGGGGTGAACTACTCCTTTAAGGCCTTGTTTTTTTGTTTTTTTTGTTTTTTTTACGACAATAGCTACAAGCTCCCAGTGAGCTTGTACAACTGATGTCTTTTTTTTATCGAGGTATTTGGTCAAAGAGAATCATATAGTCATATTTGATCGCCCAGCCCTAAGAGAGACACACACACACAAACACACACACACACACACACACACACACACACACACACACACACACACACACACACACACACACACATTGTGCTTCTAATGCCAGCCCCCCTCCCCACCCCCGCCTCAGCTGCAGGCGAGGGTTCTTCATACAAGTGGTTTTCTGGGGGGTCCGGGGACCCCCCAGCGGTCCCTTACAGGAACTTACTGTAACTCTTGAGAACGTAATGTAACTCTGGGAGTGTACAGCGTAACGTAACTCTGTGTCTGTAACTCTTTAATAAGAACGAACAAACGGAACCAAATGGACCCCGTAAGTAAGAGATTAAAATAAAGAAAATGGTATCAAATGGGTCGTCCGAGGGATGGGTTCTTGGAAATGTGAGAAAAAGAAGAAAATCCGATCTACACTGCAAAATGTGTCAGTGTTGTTTAAATCTATACGGGTCCATTTGGTACCCTACGTACGTACCTCTGGGGGAGTGATAGAGCGACCCGAACCCCTGTTAAAAGGTTTCATTTTCTGGGATGGGGGAGGGGACCGCTGGTGGGTCGTCCTCCCAGGGTCCCCGGACCGTACGTTGAGAAGCGGACGACGGTGTTGTAATAAATAAATTGCAGTGTTTTCTCTCTCTCTGGGTTTGTAGCTTCGTTCTATTTTCCTTGAGGAGGAGAAGTCGTTGTACAGTGCGTGATGTAATAAAAATAATAATAATAAATACTTTGGGCTTTATTGATCTTTAATAAAACAACAACACGATAACATAATTGAAGGAATGAACGAACCGGGACGAAAGGACTTTTTGTGACTTTTTTTTTTCAAACGGCGAGGATTTTTATGCAAGCAAGAACATCTCTTAGCTGTAACATTCCATTGTTGTTTATGTCATCATTTTGAGACGGCCGCCTGCAGAAGGGATGTCCCCTTGATTCTGCAGGATAAACAGGACAGATTGTTGTACTGTACTGTTAGTACACACAATAAACAGGACAGTTTGTTGTACTGTACTGGACTGTACACACAATAAACAGGACAGATTGTTGTACTGTACTGGACTGTACACACAATAAAACAGGACAGATTGTTGTACTGTACTGGACTGTACACACAATAAACAGGACAGATTGTTGTACTGTACTGGACTGTACACACAATAAACAGGACAGATTGTTGTACTGTACTGGACTGTACACACAATAAAACAGGACAGATTGTTGTACTGTACTGGACTGTACACACAATAAAACAGGACAGATTGTTGTACTGTACTGGACTGTACACACAATAAACAGGACAGATTGTTGTACTGTACTGGACTGTACACACAATAAAACAGGACAGATTGTTGTACTGTACTGGACTGTACACACAATAAACAGGACAGATTGTTGTACTGTACTGGACTGTACACACAATAAACAGGACAGATTGTTGTACTGTACTGGACTGTACACACAATAAACAGGACAGATTGTTGTACTGTACTGGACTGTACACACAATAAACAGGACAGATTGTTGTACTGTACTGGACTGTACACACAATAAAACAGGACAGTTGTACAAACCAAACCGCTGTGTGCTTGTGTTTACACTTATTTTGTTTCACACCATATTATCGTTTATCGTGATGGAAAACACTCACGATAATCGTATCGTGGAGATTTAATTTATCATGATATCATTCTCTGTCATGCACTGGTATCAATTCACTTTTTATTTGCCGAGCTGCATATCCGGTACCACTTAAACCCTCTATAATTGGTAAAAGGTACTTATAATAATTATACGTACTTGATAGTCTTTTTTTTTTTTTTTGATTGATTGATTGAAGACTTTATTAGAAGTTTGCATAGAAAAAGGTACTGTTTCATGACTGGTACAAGGTCAACTAAAATGAGATCCTAGAAAAGACTAAGCTTATTTCCATAGGAAACCATTGAAGTATCTCATATACAGTAACATTGAATGACAGACGGATAGAACACAGTACTGTGAACTTGTAGATCTGCTATTTTTTGGCAAATGTTCCGCCCCAGGATAATGGATTTTGATTATCGTGATAAGATCGTAAATCGTGATTTCCTTTGTCACAATAATCATGATATGAAATGTTCATATCGTCCCATCCCTAGTCGCTCTCTGCCGACACTAGGGGGCAGGGCCTCTCAAAGTTGGGTGCCGTGGCAGGCAGTGCACCCCAGGGTGCCGTGGCAGGCAGTGCACCCCAGGGTGCCTTGACGCAACTCTGAGGCTGCGCCGCAGAATACTTTGATCATGTTTGGATTGGAATCGATCGATGTCGCTTCAGTTTAAACTCTTACACCAGACTTGAGTTATTGATGCGATCTTTTTTACAGTCTGCGCCAAGTGTGTGATGTGATGACGTCATCAAACGATAAAGTCGACTTCAACTCAACTTTTTACTGAGTCGAGTCAACTTGCAAAAATCACAAGTCGTTAATGCCCTAACACACACACACATACTCTCTCTCTCTCTCTCTCTCTCTCTCTCTCTCTCTCTCTCTCTCGCTCTCTCTCTCTCTCTCTCTCTCTCTCTCTCAGCAGCAGAGCAGCAGTAGCCTAGTAGTTGGTTGGGTCATGTGAGGGAAGGTATAATAGCGGGGGTGCAGAGTAGACACACACACACACACACACACACACACACACACACACACACACACACACACACACACACACACACACACACACACACACACACACACACACACACACAGAGGAGGAGGAGACAGCTCAGTAGACAGAGGGACTATTTACAGTCTTCTGCACCCAGCCGGAGAGAGAGAGGAGAGGAGAGGACAGGAGGGACACTGTCTGTCAGGACATCACAGGACGACACCCGGGACATCAGCGTGGGACATGGCTGTCTGGGGAACATACGGACTCTACGGAGCTTTGCACCGAGGTCTTTTATACTGTTTTTTGCAGGATTTGTAGCCTAATAGCTTAGGCTGACTGTCTGGGACATCATCATCCTCCTCCTCCTCCTTGACTACACTAGCCATAAATGAGAAAAAAGAGGACTTTTAGGAGGAGAGGAGGTTCCAAATGGATAGAGAACACTTGGGGCAAGGCGGCGAGCATCTTGTATTCTGGATTTTTTTCATGTTTGGAGCAGTAAGGAGATCAAACGGGCTCAACCAGCCACTCCGTTGCAGCTTGTCTTCGGTACAACCCTGTGAAGACGTGACAGACCCAGACATCTTCAAGTCTGGGTCTGTCACGATTATGACATTTTACATGACGATTAATCGTCACTCAAATTATCGCTTTTGACGGTTTAATTGTTTTTTTGTCGTTGACAATTAGTTTGTAGGCTTTGAAGTTGCACATGGCAGATATGACACATAACCTAAATATACAAATTAAATTACTGACATATTTGACAACAACTTTATACTTAAAAAAAGTGCATTGATAGTGGAAATAGCCGATCTACAAGCTCACAACTTTGTTTTTTTTTACAACAAGGGTTCATATTTTAGGTCATTAGAGAAAAGAAAAGATGAGTGTTAAAATGTTTTCATTTAATACAGCTTTCTATCTTTTTAGTGATTTTAACGATTTTGATTTGCATGCATGCCCCCTGGCTAAAAAAGATGTCTTTTTAGACACAATACGCCCATTTCCAAGATGCACACAAGCATAGATCTGCTGTTTCCACTACTGTTGTGCGACAGCCTTGTATGATGAAGCAGGGCTTTACTTTGCGAAGAAACGTACAAATTTGAGATACAAGGTTTCTTCCCGACAGTGCCAATATTTACACCCCCGTATTATGTTGGTGTGCCCATGGATTCTTGGGACATGAAAAGCGTGCCCATGCAGAAACAAGGCTGAGGGACATCATCTGTGTGACCATGTCTACTGGCTGAGGGACAGATCGTTGTGACCATGTCTACTGGCTGAGGGACATCCTCTTAGTGACCATGTCCACTGGCTGAGAGACATCCTCTTAGTGACCATGTCTACTGGCTGATCGGACAGATCGTTGTGACCATGTCTACTGGCTGATGGGACATCATCTCTGTGACCATGTCTACTGGCTGAGGGACAGATCGTTGTGACCATGTCTACTGGCTGAGGGACATCATCTTAGTGACCATGTCTACTGGCTGAGGGACATCATCTCTGTGACCATGTCCACTGGCTGAGGGACAGATCGTTGTGACCATGTCTACTGGCTGAGGGACAGATCGTTGTGACCATGTCTACTGGCTGAGGGACAGATCGTTGTGACCATGTCTACTGGCTGAGGGACAGATCGTTGTGACCATGTCTACTGGCTGAGGGACAGATCGTTGTGACCATGTCTACTGGCTGAGAGACATCATCTGTGTGACCATGTCCACTGGCTGAGAGACATCATCTATGTGACCATGTCTACTGGCTGAGAGACATCATCTTAGTGACCATGTCCACTGGCTGAGAGACATCCTCTTAGTGACCATGTCTACTGGCTGAGAGACATCCTCTTAGTGACCATGTCTACTGGCTGAGGGACATCATCTCTGTGACCATGTCTACTGGCTGAGGGACATCATCTCTGTGACCATGTCTACTGGCTGAGGGACATCATCTCTGTGACCATGTCCACTGGCTGAGGGACATCATCTCTGTGACCATGTCCACTGGCTGAGGTAGTAGTTTGTGCTGTTGGCCGGGCTGTGACCATGTGAGCCCGCTATGGAGATGACTGCGCAAGCTACTGCCTTGCCAGTGCTGGTTCCTTTCACACCCAGATCCATCCATCCATCCATCCATCCATCCAACCATCCATCCAACCAAGGATACTGAGAGACTGCCAACGGTTTTTACAATGTTTCATTGCAGGTAAATGCAAAAAAAAGAAAAAGAAAGAAGATCGACTTATTAAAGACGTTTTTTATTAATTTGTAGCCCATTTGTTTTTGCAACAGCTCTGCATGCATGGTCGCTTTGATTGAATTTGTCACATTGTTGCCTGTTTTGTTGTTGGTCTTGGATTTGTTGGAATGATGTTACATTTGATGAGTACTGGTTTAAATAGGTGGTGCCATGATTTTTCCCCCCTCTAAAACATGATTATCAGGTATTATGATTATACTAGGAGGAAGATTATTTCCAAAAAAGTATACAGAAAGAGTTAAAATTGGGTTTTTATGTGGCCACACCCCCAGTTCATTAAGTATGCATGGATGTCATGGTGGGTGGTGACCCAGCTGAAGTTAGCCACACCCCACAGTGTTGGGTGAATGGTAAATAGGGGAGGAGTTGATACTGTGACATACTTAGTATGTGTGTTTTTTTAACTGGCACTTTTGACCACAAGGTGGCAGCCTCCAAGAGAAAACAAACAAATACCAAGAGAATACATAATTGCTCATAAAAGCCACACCAGGGGGTCTAATGAAGTACTTTCAACCTCCTAGACACATGAAAAACAGAAAAAGTACAAAACTATGGCACCGCCTCTTTAAATCTGTAGACCGAAAATAGCACACTGACTGCACTTCTGTTTGTCTTGTCTGTTTGTCGTGTGTGTGTGTGTGTGTGTGTGTGTGTGTGTGTGTGTGTGTGTGTGTGTGTGTGTGTGTGTGTGTGTGTGTGTGTGTGTGTGTGTGTGTGTGTGTGTGTGTGTGTGTGTGTGTGTGTTGCAATGAAGCTTTTTGATGAGCATGTACATGATGTTGGAGATTTATATTCTGATTTGTGAATGTGATTCTCTCATTTGTTGAAAACATGGGGATTGTAAATGAGTATTATTATTTAGCCTTTTTAAATAAATAAATGTACGTATATTTGTTTATATGAATCAAGGCCATTGATTGATTGAGAGCTTGTAGATCTGCCATTTTTTGAAAAAGTCGTGAAAATGTGTGCACATCTTTGAATATAATGTATTTTTATATATATATAAAAGACAATTTTGCACATAGAAACATAGGGTTTTTCAAATAAACCTTAGAATGATTCAAAAGACACTTAATGAATCTGGACAAAATTAGTTTTTTCACGTTTTTTCAAAAATAGCAGATCTACAAGCTTGCAGCGCGCTGCAAGCTTGTATATCTGCTATTTCAGTAGTTAAAGCATAAAATAATAATACACAATGTGTACCCGTTCTGAGTGTAACCTATTATTTATAGGTCATAATAATAGCCTATTGTTATGAGCTATAAAAGCTATTCATGTTTCCTAGCTAGCTACAGATCATTATAGTAATATGTTTGAGTATAATCATGATGACAAAGCGCGTAGGTCATAACAGGACTGTTGCTGTGGAGAGAAGTGACGTGGCGCGCACACCGTCCGCTGATATTGATCTGATTCTGACCTCATGGCATATCAATCATTCATTACAATCAATTCACAACCACATCCTACAGCGGTGTCGCTTGTCCTTTCATCGCCTAGCGACCCGTTCTAATACAAGGGAGGCAGCGACTAGTCTAGTAGCCTATAGTTAGCTATGGTTCAGCGGTCCGTGCACAATATATTATGCACAAGTCCCCGTATGTATCCGTGTTAAAGTAGCCTAAATCATTTAGTTCCAACTCTAATGGAACCAAATATGGGCCCATTTGCTTACATCCGTGCACTCTTTGAGAGTTACACTCTCAGAATGTAAACGCTAGCTGGCATTCACACGCATTGATTTGTTTTGATTGATAAAATCCTAAAGGCTACTTTTAGCAGTTCGCAGGAGGAAAAAAGCAAAGGAGAAGTAGGCTATGTGCAGTTTAAAGGTATATCTATCTGTCTGCTGAGATGATTTAAAAACAAGACAGCATTATAGCTTGTTTCCATTGGGGTCCATTGTACACAATTAATTGAAAACACATGTAGTGCTTTGGTTCTCAAAGTGGTCCTTGGGGGAGTTCCAGGAGGTCCCCAGCTAAAATATATCGAGAAACTCAGAGAGGAAATGGAACCAAATGTTCCATTTTGCACACTCTCAGAGTTAAATTAACATTAATTTTACAATATAGATTGGGGTATCAGAGATATAAATGCCATTACATGGGGGTCCGTACTCTGTAGCCTATAATGCATGTCAAACTGGGGGTCCTTGAAATTAAAATGGTTGGGTATCACTGTAAGAGCCGTAAAAAATCTTCTCTAATGGGGGTTCATGTCTTTTCAAATGGGGGTCCGCAGTATAATAAGTGTAAATTTGGGGGTCCTTGACATGAAAAGGTGTGAGAACCACTGCTGTAGTGATCTTGAGTAAAGCTGCAGTCTACAATAAACTCATGTTCCTTCAGGAGGTGTTTATTTCTGCTTGGTCAGCTGGTGGTTCTCAACCTGTGGGTGGGGACCCCCAAATTATTTTGGGGGGGTCCCCAGATGATTAACTTAATGTGCAACATTGTTTTCTCTCTCAGTCTCAACAGTAAACAAACCAACATACAGTTTAAGTGTATAGAGGGTATATGCACATTTCTAAAGTGACAATTTAAGGTATTTTTAAAACCTCTAAAATGGCAAATTACATTGGTCAAATTGTCAAATATTAGAGGCAGAAATTGTGCTCTGCTGTTTTCACTACTGTTGTGTGCGACAGCCTTGTGTGATGAAGCAGGGCTTTACTTTGCGAAGAAACAAACACGTTTGAAACTGGAGATACAAGGTTTCTTCCTGACGATATTTACACCCCTGTATTATGTTGGTGTGCCCATGAAAAGTGTGCCCATGCAGAAAAAAGGTTGAGAAACACTGTTATACAGTATAAAATCATATACAGCCTTTCCATGATGGACTCTGCATGGCAGGGGCGTCCTCCTCCCTGAGCCAGGCCTAAGCCTGACCGCATACCAAAACACATCATCAATGTTACAGACACAACATAAACTTAGAAAATACATTTTACATTAAGCATTGAAAAAATAAAACAGGTTTGTCTGTCCAAAAATGCCAAAAATCTAACCAAAAAATAATTACCTTTTTTATTATTGCTGACTTAAGCTTCCTTTTGAAACCAAATGTATTTCTTGCTAGGACCAAATGTGGGGGGAGCACATCATCCCAGTATGCCCTGGCTCTAGTCTAGTCTGTACATTACTGGTGGATTGGTTTTGTCCTACAGAGGGTGTCCACACATGTAACCTCCAGCAGGGGTCAGTTCACCCTGCAGGTTGGAGATCCGGTCTGGAGACGGAAAACGGAAACTTCCATGCAGCCTGAACTAGTCTCGCGTAGCCAGACAACTATTCCACAATCTCTGAATGCTATATAGAGTCTGGAACAGCAGCTCCCGAACGGCGTGTATCGAAAACGGGCATTAACGTTCAAAAAAATATATTTTAAAATGTCATTTCTGCTAAGCAGCAAGCTAAACATGCTTATATGATTTTTATTTATATAATGATAAATATGTGTGATGTGAGACGGAAACGGAAGTGACGTGGGGGCTTCACTTCCGCTTCATCTCGCACTCACCGTTTCTATTTCCGTCTGCCAGACTGTATGCTGGGAGCATTTGACCAAATCGCGGAGGCAACAGTCTGGCCACGCGAGACTAAGCCTGAACGTGAACGCGCTCGACGCACCGGATCCAGTAGGCTTCAGACCGGATGTGATGTGCACAGGGTTTAAATATGACGCATGTGCAGTGAGGACGCCGTTTGAGCATTTTGGAGGGGGAAATAACGCTCGTGCAGAAAGGTAAAAACGCAACTTGTGTTTGATGTATTTTATATCAACGTTTTTATCCTCCAATATCTAACAGTAATGATACATATTGTAGTCATTGGAGGTGTTTTTTGTGTTTTTTTATGAACATCCTCAACAGTTTTTAGTTTGCTTCATCCAGTATTTAGATATTTGATGTAAATGTTAACAGGCCCTCTAGGCCCATGCAGGGCTTCTCCCCACACACACCCATTGTAACTTCAAACTCCATTTTAACCATGATAGATTCATTAAAAACACCCATTATTTTGTCTGGTGACTCATAATACCGTCCCAATACGTGAGCAGGCTGTGTTTTTTCAATAACTTTTTTCTTTTATTTGTATTTATTGTATTTAATATTTTAAATTTTCCCGACAAATCATTAGGCCTACTACTTTTACTTCTACTCCACTACATCTTGGATCCAAATATTGTACTTTTACTCCACTACATTTATTTAAAAACTTTTAAGTTGCTAGTTACTTTTCAGATCCATTTTATAAAAATAAAAAAAACATCCATTAAACAACTTTAGCCCCCATTTTTATAATTTGGCTATTTTGAAAATAGCCGATCTACAATCTCAGTTGTGAGCTTGTAGATCTGCCATTTTCAAACATTTTGTACTTTCACTTTTGATACATTAAGTACATTTTGATGCCAATACTTTCGTACTTTTACTCAAGTACATTTTGAATTCCAGACTTTGGCATGTAAGGGTGCCCTCACACCAAAATACCTATGAGAGTGGAATCCGCGTTCCGCCAATGCATTTCAATGATAAGGGAGCGTTTTTTGCAGAAATCCTCTGCTGGCATGAAACCGCTTCACTCTCATTGAAATGCATTGGCAGAACGCGGATTCCACTCTCATAGGTATTTTGGTGTGAGGGCACCCTAACAGAGTATTTCTACATTGCAGTATTGAATGATACTTTTAATACTTTTTTAAAACATTCAAGTACTTTTTCCACCTCCACTGTAGAATTTCTTCATTTATGGGGATGTTTGAGACTTAACAACAGAACTCCAAACACTGTGTGGGGGAGTGTTGAAGAATGTCATAGATAAGGATAATAATGACACCTTATTTGTATTATATATAGGTCTAGCACTTTACATTTTTCATAAAATATATCAAATAAAACAGATTTTAAAAGCCTAAGGATAGATAACAGGCTTAACACAATTTAAGAGAGAGAGAAAAAAAACGGTCAGAAGACTAAGATGAATCTAATGTAAAAATTGATAACAAATAAATGAAACTACCGGTATGGTCTGTCACTTTCAAGTGTACTTTTCTGGATTCAAATGCAACAGTAGCAGATCTACAAGCTCTAAACGCGTGGCTTCGTGCCACATTTAGAGCTTGTAGATCTTCTACTTTTGATGCTTTTGTGTGATGCATGAACAAGTAGGTTGTTAATTTAGAGGAGAAAACAAACAAACATTCACTTTGAAGGGGTAAGACACATACTTTCACTTTCCAGAAACCTTTAGTAATGTTTGACTTTTTGGTAATTTCGTCGTCTAATCAGGCTTTTGTGAACACCCTGACAGATTTTAATTTTAATTTAACAGATTCAATATTTAGATAATTGATAAATCATTATATCAAACCCATTGTAACTTCAAACTCCATTTTAACCATGATCGATTCATCAAATATGCTAGTCCTTTTTTCTGGTGACTCCTGACGCCCTCCTAATACGTGAGCTGGCCGTGTTTTTTCGATAACACTTTTCATTTATTTAAAATGTTTTATTCTGTTTAGTTTTTCTCATATCCCCCCAAAAATATATTAAAAATATATATATATATACTGAATCAAGCAACTGAAAATCTGTCCAGTGTGCTCACAAAAGCCTCATTAGACAAAAAAAAATTGAAAGTGAAATATGATATCCTTTAACATTATAGCCTACATAAAAGCTTAATATGGTACGGTACTAATTCTACAATATATAGAATATGGAGTGAAAGGTTAATCTAATGTTGGTTTATGTGCGTGTGTTGCAGGTGACCTTCTGCAGAGTGGACTAAACTTCATACAGCCAGTTTTAAACGCTGAGTCATGTCTTCTTCTGGCTATGACTCAGGGTTTGACTCACTGTATGGATTCTTCAACCATAAGGTCCAACCGAGCGGCGGGTCACCCAGAAAGGTACGTACCTGGATTACACCTGGCGACTTAGACTGTAAACTAGACACAATTTGTAACTCAATTAAAACAGATTTATGTTGAATCTAGAGTTGCAACATCAACCATTGAAAGCCCATACTTCCAAGCAGGGGCGTCACGCCAAATTCTGGGCCCTGGGTACAAGGATTCACTGCGGGCCCCCCTTGAATCTTAACTATTGAAAAAATAGCACATATACAAGCTCGGTGCCGCGCTGCAAGCTTGTAGATCTGCTATTTTTGAAAGATTGTGAAAATGTGCAAGAAACCTATGTTTCCATGTCGGTGGACCCCAAATACATGATATGTATTTGTCTACGCACCGTCAGACCCCATCTCAAAATATTTAGTTCCAGGGACCCCCTGAAGCAAAAATCTACAAGCTCGCAGCGCGGCATTCGCTTGTATATCTGCTATTTTTCAATAGCTAAAGTTACTAGGGCCCCTCCATCTTGGGCCCTAGTAACTCAGTCCCACTTTCCCCCTCCTTGTGACGCCCCTGCTTCCAAGCAGAAAAGTCTCTGATTGTATCAAACAACGTTAAAATCACCACCGTTGCAGCTGTTGGAAAGATTCTATCTGCAAAGTGTTTGTTTGATAAAAACCCACAGTAGACATGTTATGAGTTACTTTCTGTCAAGAAATTCTATGCAGGCGATTATTCTAAGTGTTGGAGTTATGGAAGCGCTCGTTGTAAATCACTCAACGGTCCTGTGTACCAGCGGTTTCTGAATGTCACATAATGCAGGAGGCAGCAGGACGTTGTGTTATTCAAAACGAGCGCTTCAAAACTCAAACAATTAAAAAAATAAATCAACTGCTCTTACAGAAAGTAACTCATAACATGCCTACAGTGTTTTTTTTTATCAAACAAACACTTTGCAGATAGAAAGAGGATAATTCAAGCTTTCCGTACAGCTGCAATGTTGAGTTTAAGGTAGTTTAATACCATGATGGTTCCCAAGCTTTTTATCTCAAGACCCACAAGAGCATGAAGCAATGCGTTCACTACTTAATTACTGTATATATGTTTTAAGAAATTGTGGAATTTCTTACATGTATGTTTATTTTCAAATGTATTTAAAAATACTATTTTATTTTTAAAATTTGATTTTGGGGAGGGGAAAATCTTTTGAAACCCATAAAAAAAAAAAAAAAAAAATGCATTTGGATTTTTACTCTAGTCGTGACCCATAAATGTGTCAGACCTTTTCTGTTTGGACATCTGGGCTGTCAATGGTTGGCCTTGATTCAACATATTAAAGATTTAAAATAATCTAGAGTTGCAAATTGCAGTTAACTGTAATGACGATTGACGATTAAAGGGACAGTTCAACCCATTTCTTTTTCCTTTCTATTACTCACTATATATATGAATACAATCTGTTAATAAATTCCTTACCAAGAAAATTGTAAAGGTGTCTAGTAACACTAACACAGACTGAAATTCAATTTCCCTAGGGGGATTTGATCTCTCTCTCTCTCTCTCTCTCTCTCTCTCTCTCTCTCTCTCTCTCTCTCTCTCTGGGAAAGGGAATGCCAGTCTTTGTGAGATGTGCTCCTACACACCTTTACAAACACATTTGGTGAAGAAATGTCTTGATAAGGAATTTATTCTCAGATGTGTTATTCTGAGAATATTCCCTGACTACATGGAGACTTGAATTCATAGATTTGTATTTGTTTTTGTCACAACCGAGCCTAAGCCAGTACTGTGCTGACAGCAGTGTAGCCGCAAATTGCAACACTAGATTTTTTTGCTATCTGATTGTATTAAACAACGTCAAACTCACCAATATTGCGGCTCTATGGAAAACTTGCCTTATCCTCTTACTATCTGCAAAGTGTTTTTTTTCATAAAAATCCACTGTAGAATTGTTATGAGTTATATCTGTCAATAAATCCGAGAAGACATTTTTTTTTTCAAGTTAGTCTTGAACTTCGGAAGCGCTCGTCTTCTATAACGTCATGTCCTGCTGCCTCCTGCATTAGGCTATGATAGTAAGAGGATAAGGCAAGCTTTCCATACAGCCCCAATATTGGTGATATTGGTTAAATACAATCAGATAGCAAAAAAAAAAAAAAAAAAAAAACGTTTTGATCCATTGGCTGCGTATGGGAGGTATTGCAACCCTAGATTCATCCGATTATAAAAAAATCTAGTATTGCAATTTGCGGCTGCAGACAGCAGTGGTTTCCTATGGAGACACAAAGTCTCCTGGAATGATTGCTTTAGGAATGTGACAAAAACCTTAATATCCATGAATTAAAGTGTGCATGGGGTGAGTATTGTAATCAATAGAAAGTCATTTGGGTGAACTGTCCCTTTTTTGTCACACAAATGATTGTGGTGAGCCCACTTGGGTTTAGAATTATTTAATGCTTTAAAGGAGTAGTTCACCCCCAAAATGACTTTTTTTCTATTGATTAGTCACGCCATGGAGACTAGAGTTCAACAATATTTTTAGTTTTTTGTCGCATTCCCTAGACAAAAATGTGATAACAATAAATGTACCCCCATTCGTTCCGGATGGGGACCCGTTTCGAAACGGGTCCCCATCCTGAATCAATGGGGGTAAATGTACTCGAATCAAATTTCTGTCTTAGGAATGTGACAAAAAACTAAAAATATTATTGAACTCTCCATGGCATGAGTAATAAATAGAAAAAAAGGCATGTTGGGGGTGAACTACTCCTTTAACTATTGAAAATAGCAGATATACAAGCTCACAGCGTGTTTTTTAGTTTTGTTTGTTGCATTCGTAAGGCAATAATTGGACATTGAACATTGGAACACTAATAACAAATATGTATTTGTTTGGCTATTAGGCTTCTTAAACAAAAGTTGCACAAGACAAATGATAAATAATGTAATTACTTTTATGCTTTCAACACAATGCATTAATAATGGAGTTATCAGAGTGGAAATGGCAGATCTACAAGCTCAAAACGTCTCATCACGACACATTCTGAGCCTTGTATTTCAGCTCTTTCCACTGTTTTAGAAAATGTATGACGTAATGGTAAGAATTATGGAAACCATAATTAAGATTATTGTCTGTGGTTTTTGCCTTTTGCTACTTTTGTTTACGAGGCCTAAAAGTGAAAAAAAAAAAAAAAGTTCCAATGATCAATGCCAAACGAATACAATTAACCCATTAAAACCAGGAAATCATATTGTATTTTTTTGCTAACCATTTTAACTATTATTTTATACTTTGGCTATTAAAAAAAGACTAAATGTTGCCTTTTGTTCTCCTGTCATTTCAGAACTCAACTTTTGGCAGCCTGTGGGAGGTAGGAGATAAAGAACGCCATGTTTTTTATCGAGGTATGCCGGCTGGGTGAGCTATCTGATTCTCGCTGCTGCTTATTTAAGGAGGCTACATGCTACGTGCTACCATACCGCGTGTCGTCATTTCACGTCGCTTGCAGCGCGTCGTTTGCAGGGTTGTGCATTTGTCATGACTGCGCGGGCGGGGTGGCGGCCATCATTAACGTCAGTCCACATCACATGCGAACTCAGTCTAGGCCCTGTCTGTGATGTGGAGGGATGTGATGCGGGTCGTCATTCACGCCGTGTCTCGTGTCGTTTCACCAGACACAGATCCGCGTGGAGTTGTGTTTGGATGGATGGATGGATGGATGGATGTATTGGTAGCATGTAGCCCCCTTAACACTGTGTTTACAGCCATCTATGCTGTTAGGGCAGTGGTTTTCAAACAGTGGTCCGGGGACCACCAGTGGTCCTTGAGGGGGTTCCAGGTGGTCCCCAGCTAAATGGAGAGTTTGTAACCAAATGGACCCTTGTAGATCTTCAAGTCTTTCCAAGTTTCCATTTGGTTTCATTGTACACTCAAGTGTTATATTATTCAACATCTATATTAATTTACAAGAAGGCTCTACAATTAGAGAATGATCAATGGTTGCTCTCCTATGGCACCAACATCAACCAGCAATTGTGCAAAATCTTATCTAAATGATAACAACATTATATGGGTCTGAGAGGCTAAATGTCATTAAATGCTGGCCCGTGGCTCAAATGCTGAATAGATAATGGACATCGATGTGAAAAGGGTTGAAAACCACTGTAGGGCAGTGCAAAACTAACAGGGAATACAAATGATGATTCTGTCATTTGCTTCCTTGTTTAGTGTGTTGTGAGTAGTGGCCATTTTGATAAATTAATGTCCTGACTTCCTTACTGCAGTGTCACACACTAAAGTAGAACACACAGCCGATCTACAAGCTCACAGCACATAGATCGACATAGATTTCGTAACAATTTGGTAAGTTGTAAGTGTGTTTAATAAATATCGAACAGATCAACTGTTAACAAGAGCTTGTGTTCCAATGGATTGAATATAATTCTTACGTTCACAAGTTCTTTTTTATTTTTCCATTTCCTAAGTACGTTTTTGGACATACAAGGTTTCTAACCCACCTTCAGCCTTTAATTTCTGCCCTTTTGTCTTCTCTATCCTTTGCATAATAAATGTATCTCCTTGTCGCTTGAGGTTCTAACAAAAAGAAGAAAAGTATTTCTTTCTTTCTTTCTTCCATCTTACCTTGCTTAACTTGTATTGCACTAGTTCTTCACCAGTAGATTTTGTGTACATATGGAACACATTTTGTTCCATTTGTCACAGTATATACAGTATGCTAGCTTTTATAATCGTGACAGGGACAGTATACGTATACTAGGTTGTGTAATATAGTGACAGGGACAGTATATGTATACTAGGTTGTTTATATTCTACAACCTAGTATACGTATACTGATCCCTGTCACTATAGGCTATATTATACACATACTGTGACGGTGTACGGTATCTGTATATACTAGGATTTGTAATATAGTGACAGGGACAGCATACGTATACTACTGTAGGTTGTATAACATAGTGATAGGGTACAGTACACGTATACTAGGTTGTATAATGGCGCTATTAATGGTTTCATGGCGTCGTTTGCGTTGCGTCATTTGCGTTGCGTCATTTTAGCGAGTGGCGGGCCAGCGTTGCGCGTCGGTTTGCGTTGTTCGCGTCGATTGCCCGTCACTTGTGAAGACTGGAGACTAAAGGTAGGTCCCATGTGATTGCGCGGGGTGGCGGCCATCTTTAACGTCAGTCCACATCACATGCGAACTCAGTCTAGGCCCAGTCTGTGATGTGGAGGGATGTGATGCGTGTCGTCACTCACGTCGTGTCTTGTGTCTTTTCACAAGATGTATCGTGATTTGTGTATTTCACACCATTTGCGGGTGACTCATTTCACACATGAATTACCCGCAATTCACACTGTGTCTTGTGTCGTTTCACAGGACGAGAATAATGGATTATAAAAGAGAAATCACGATACGCCGCGGGCGTATCTTGATTTGTGTCTATTATAATCTCGCGTCTTGTGTATTGTGTTGTTTCACAGGACGAGAATAATAGATTATAAAAGACAAATCATGATATGCCGCGGGCGTATCGTGATTTGTGTCTTTTACAATCTTGCGTCATTCGTGATTTGATCATTTCTTCCCGATTGCGGCTAAAGCTAGTCTTTCGCGTCTTTCAGGCGAGGTGATTAGGTCAGAACAGGAAGTGATGTAAGGCCAATCATGCTCAAAGGAAAACCAAGTGATCAAATGATCACTGATCACTTAGTTTTTCTCTGCTGTTGTTGTATGTATTGTTCATTCATAGTATGTTGTGTATTAATGTCTTCCATAGTATGTTGTGTAATGCCATTCAAATGTTGCTGTATTGCGGTCACTTGCGGTTAAAGCTTCATCACGTCAGTCCACATCACATACAACCAGTATGTGATGTGCATTTATGTGAGAAGTTTGTTTATTTATTTTTGAACGATACTCGTAATTTGGCAGAGAAAAGCGAAGACTGCTGCTGCATTTCATTTGCAATCAATGCGTTGCGTCATTTTTGTCATTCTTACTCGTCATTCTCAGAAGAATTTGAAGTTCCGAAGAAAAGAAGGCTGCTGACATGGTGTCATTCATGTCTGGTATAACTTGCCGACCAATCATCCATAAATTACGTAAATTATAACATTTCCTCTATATTTTATTTTACCTTTATTTTACCAATAAAGGAAAAGAAACATCCTGACATCCTATAGTTTATATGTAAATATGATTGTTTTAGTTATTCTATTAAGACTGATACTTGGTTTACCTATGATCCTAGATTACTATTTCTATGCATTTAATGTATTTTAGATTACTGTTTCTATGCATTTGATGTATTTTAGATTACTGTTTATATGCATTTGATGTATTTTAGATTACTATGTATATGCATTTGTGTATTGCCTCTGTGATGTCCTTGCTTATTGTAAATCACTCTGGATTAAGAGCGTCTGCTAAATGCCTAAATTCTCTCTACCTAAATAAAAGCCTAAAACCTTTTTTTTTATTAAAATGTTGTTCTTGTTGATAAAGTGCTCAAAGTGCTCAAAGTGAAAAGTGCAGCAGCAAACGTTTAGGTCATAGGACCACGGTCAGTGCTATGACACTAAATATAATAATATGCGGGGAAAGCTTCATCACGCCAGTCCACATCACATGCGAACATGCATTAGGGCCCAGTATGTGATGTGGATTGATGTGTCGCGTCGTTTCACATTACGAGTAAAGCTTCAGTCCACATCACATACAAACATAGGGTTAGGGCTAGGGCGGTTAGGGCCATGTGATGTGGATTGATGTGATTTCATGTCTTGTATAATTTTGTGTCACTTGCGATGCGTAGTGTGATTTGCATTCTCTTATTTCACTTTGTTTGCGTTGCGTCTGCGGGGAAAAATCGTCACGCCAGTCCACATCACACATTGCCCATATGCGGCCAGTGTGTGATGTGTGCATTGATGTGATTTATGCATTATTTGTGGTTAAAGCCTCATAATCCACGGCGGTCAGTAGGCGAGGCACTGACCATGGCCCTACGACCTTAACATTTACTGCTGCACTTTTCACTTTTAGCACTTAGACCACTTTATGAGCACCAACACAATGTAATAAAGATATATTTCCTATTTTGTTTCTAAGGAGTAGGCTGTAAGCTCTACATATTTGTGCCTGGTAGCTGGGAATAATAGATTTGCAAGCTCACAACAAACTTGTAAGTCCATTTTCACTTATACAAATAGTTTCTAATTTATTGTTTACTTTATTGCTTAATTTGTTTTTACTTCATTTGTGTCTGCTGCTTGTAACTAATTTTAATTAATTTTAATTGTCAAGAAAAAAATAAAATGGATTTGCAAGCTCATAACAACTTGTAAATCTATTTTCACTAATTTTTCTTTTCAAAAGAAATCCAACTGTTTCTTTTTTACTTCATGAAATGGCACACATTCCAATTTGCTTGCTGCTTGTAAGTAATTTAATTTGAATTGTACAATTTGACCCCCGGAGGAATATTCACTTATGGATCTGAAATGAACAAACCATGGCAAAAACTCTGAAAGCATCAGTCTCATAACGTTTTAAATGGATATCAAAAAGACATGTGACTATTCCCTGGGACCTAGTGAAAACAGCAGATCTACAAGCTGGTAGATCTGCTGTGTTCAATACTCTAATTTTCATTATTTTCAATGGAATTTCTTCGATTATGTTCAAAATAAATGTATAAAAAGAGTAAATCTGTAAATGCATTTTATGTCTTTTGAAATAATGGTAAAAAAAAGATATTTTGGGAAAAGAAAAGCCTTCAGAAAACTATTGTTCATATAATGCTCCAAGTGCTCCAAGTGAAAAGTGCAGCAGCAAACGTTTAGGTCATAGGACCACGGTCAGTGCTATGACACCAAATATAATATGCGGGGAAAGCTTCATCACGCCAGTCCACATCACATGCGAACATGCATTAGGGCCCAGTATGTGATGTGGATTGATGTGTCTGCGTCATTTCACATTTGTGAGTAAAGCTTCAGTCCACATCACATACAAACATAGGGTTAGGGCGGTTAGGGGTATGTGATGTGGATTGATGTGATCTCATGTTTTGTATAATTTCGCGTCACTTGCGATGCGTAATGTGATTTGCGTTGTCTCTTATTTCACGTCATTTGCGTTGCGTCTGCGGGGAAAGCTCGTCACGCCAGTCCACATCAAGCTCTACATATTTGTGCCTGGTAGCTGGGCATAACAGATTTGCAAGCTCACAACAAACTTGTAAGTCCATTTTGACTTATACAAATAGTTTCTAATTTATTTTTTACTTTATTGCTTAATTTGTTTTTTACTTCATTTGTGTCTGCTGCTTGTATCTAATTTTAATTGTCAAGAAAAAAATTAAATAGATTTGCAAAATCATAACAACTATTTTCACTTATTTAGTTATTTTTTTTCAAAAGAAATCCAATTGTTTCTTTTTTTACTTCATGAAATGGCACACATTCCATTTTGCTTGCTGCTTGTAAGTAATTTAATTTGAATTGTACAATTTGACCCCCGGAGGAATATTCACTTATGGATCTGAAATGAACAAACCATGGCAAAAACTCTGAAAGTATCAGTCTCATAACGTTTTAAATGGATATCAAAAAGACATGTGACTATTCCCTGGGACCTAGTGAAAACAGCAGATCTACAAGCTTAGCTAGTAGATCTGCTGTGTTCAATACTCTAATTTTCATTATTTTCAATGGAATTTCTTCGATTATGTTCAAAATAAATGTATAAAAAGAGTAAATCTGTAAATGCATTTTATGTCTTTTGAAATAATGGTAAAAAAAAGATATTTTGGGAAAAGAAAAGCCTTCAGAAAACTAAGATTTGTATTTGTTACATTTTTGTTCTTGTTCATAAAATGCTCCAAGTGCTCCAAGTGAAAAGTGCAGCAGCAAACGTTTAGGTCATAGGACCACGGTCAGTGCTATGACACCAAATATAATATGCAGGGAAAGCTTCATCACGCCAGTCCACATCACATGCGAACATGCATTAGGGCCCAGTATGTGATGTGGATTGATGTGTTGGCGTCGTTTCACATTTGTGAGTAAAGCTTCAGTCCACATCACATACAAACATAGGGTTAGGGTTAGGGCTAGGGCGGTTAGGGGTATGTGATGTGGATTGATGTGATCTCATGTTTTGTATAATTTCGCGTCACTTGCGATGCGTAATGTGATTTGGGTTGTCTCTTATTTCACGTCATTTGCGTTGCGTCTGCGGGGAAAGCTCGTCACGCCAGTCCACATCACACATTGCCCATATGCGGCCAGTGTGTGATGTGCATTGATGTGATTTATACATTATTTGTAATCATAATCCACGGCGGTCAGTAGGCGAGGCACTGACGATGGCCCTACGACCTTATCATTTGATGCTGCACTTTATCCTTTTAGCACTTAGACAACTTTATGAGCACCAACACAATGTAATAAAGATATTTTTCCTATTTTGTGTAAGGAGTAGGCTGTAAGCTCTACATATTTGTGCCTGGTAGCTGGGCATAATAGATTTGCAAGCTCACAACGAACTTGTAAGTCCATTTTCACTTATACAAATTGTTTCTAATTTATTGTTAACTTTATTGCTTAATTTGTTTGTTTTACTGCATTTGTGTCTGCTGCTTGTATCTCATTTTAATTGTCAAGAAAAAAAAAGATTTGCAAGCTCATTACTTGTAAATCTATTTTCACTTATTTAGTTTCAAAATAAATCCAATTGTTTCTTTTTTTACTTCATGAAATGGCACACATTCCATTTTGCTTGCTGCTTGTAAGTATTTTAATTTGAATTGTACAATTTGACCCCCAGAGGAATATTCACTTATAGATCAGAAATGAACAATAAAATAACCATGGCAAAAACACTTGAAAACATCAGTCTCATAACGTTTTAAATGGAGATCAAAAAGACATTTGACTATTCCCTGGGACCTAGTGAAAACAGCAGATTTACAAGCTTTAGCTGGTAGATCTGCTGTGTTCCATACTCTAATTTTCATTATTTTCAATGGAATTTCTTATGTTCAAAATAAATGTAAAAAAAAAAAAAAAAAAGAATAAATCTGTAAATGCAATTTAATTGTCTTTTGAAATAATGGTAAAAAAGATATTTGGAAAAAGAAAAGCCTTAAGAAAACAAAGATTTTTATTTATTACATTTTTGTTCTTGCTCATAAATACGCTCCAAGTGCTCAAAGTGAAAAGTGCAGCTGCAAACGTTTAGGTCATAGGACCACGGTCAGTGCTATGACACCAAATATAATAATATGCGGGGAAAGCTTCATCACGCCAGTCCACATCACATGCGAACATGCATTAGGGCCCAGTATGTGATGTGGATTGATGTGTCGCGTCGTTTCACATTTATGAGTAAAGCTTCAGTCCACTTCACATACAAACATAGGGTTAGGCCTAGGGCGGTTAGGGGTATGTGATGTGGATTGATGTGATCTCATGTCTTGTATAATTTTGTGTCACTTACGTTGCGTAGTGTGATTTGCGTTCTCTTATTTCACGTTGTTTGTGTTGCGTCTGCGGGAAAGGCTCGTCACGCCAGTCCACATCACACATTGCCCATATGCGGCCAGTGTGTGATGTGCATTGATGTGATATTGTGATTTATGCATTATTTGTGGCTAAAGCTTCATAATCCACAGCGGTCAGTAGGCGAGGCACTGACGATGGCCCTACGACCTAAACATTTACTGCTGCACTTTTCACTTTTAGCACTTAGACCACTTTGAGCAAGAACTAAATTTAATACAAATATTTCTTAGTTGATTTTAAGGAGTTTTCTTTAATGTGTTTTTGGACAGTATTTATTGTTTTCAATTGTATAAAGAGGTCAACATGGCTATCAATGTATGGTCTGTTAAAATTGTCTTTTGTCATTTTAAGATTGTATTTTGGATGGAACAATCAATGTTTTATTTTAAGCTACAGGCTTTGTGAAGATTATGTGTTCAAGCTCTGTACTTCCTTAGTTATTTTGACCAGTATTATGCATTTTTTTATAACATGGGGTCTATCAACTGAATCAAATGGATAACTTTTTATTAATTAAATATATTGTTAAAAAACTTAACTTCCATGTATTGTTACCTCATTACTCGTTACTTCATTTTACACCTCAGATATTTTATTTTGAAGAGTGCTATTTAATTATAATTGTATTGTAATAGATATATGCTCATTATCTAACTGTACAGCTGTGTCTAGGAATTCTGTGGCCAACAGTTTTGCTGCAGATGTCCTGTTCCTGTTTTTATTTCACTTGTATTTTTCATTTGTTTTTATGAAATCAAGGCAACCCGAATATTGTTCTAGGTCTGAGAACTTGTGTCACCTAAAGTAAACCTGTTTTTTCCCCCTCAAAATGCCATTCAGTTCAATGGATTTTTGTAACCTTTTCTGTAACCCAACATTACTTTTGAGTTCAATTACCTCACCTGTCCTTTTTTTCAGATTGGACAATATAATGTCCTGCATTTTGATATTGTTTAAACTACGATTTCTTGATTAACCTGTGATTCTTTTACTGAGGCGCTACATTGTCTCTATGCGTTCCATGTATTGGTTTACCTTTGTTATTGTAAGTCAACTCTGGATAAATGCCTACAATGTAAATTGTGAAGGATTTTTCTAAATAACAAAAAAACAAAGGCACTGGTGTGGGACTTCTGGAGTACCGGGATCGGGTTCAATTCCCTGCGGTGCCCTGCTCATTTTGTTGTATTTACACATACATGTTTTTATTTATTTATTTTTTGCTCTGTGTTGCAAAGATTCTTTCGGGGAGGGTTTGCATGCAGTCTGGGTTTTGGCTTCAGGCGAATTTGCAGTGAGGAGATGGGACGATGGTCAGTCCAACAATCGTCAGCCCCTCTGAGGGCCTTAGCGATCAGAAACATGCCTAGATCTTTCTTTTGTGACCACTCAAAATAAGTTTATTATACATAAATGTCATACTTCTGAAAGTTGTTAATTTATGCACTCAGTTCTTGGTATGGAATAATTTTGAACAAATGTCTTCATCAAGGGGGTGTGGTGGTCAGCCTGTGGTACTGCTGAGTTGTTCTGGAAGCCCATATTTGCTTTGATAAATATACATTTCTTTTTCAGATTGTCTTCGAAACCCCCAAAATTACATAAGACTTTAGTAAGGCGTCAAAACATAGATTTTAAGTCTTACATTTTCAATAGTGCCCATCCTTTGGTATGTTGTATAGCTCGTCGAGACGAACGTGTGGATGTGTGACACATTGCTGTGCGACCCCTGGAACCCTACTTTTTTTTGACTAATGCTAACTTCTTCGAGACGAACGCGTGGATATGAAATCCACACCATTTTTTCAGATTGTCTTCAAAACCCCCAAAATTACATAAGACTATATAGTAAGGCGTCAAAACATAGATTTTAAGTCTTACATTTTCGATAGTGCCCATCCTTTGGTATGTTGTGTAGCTCGTCGAGACGAACGTGTGGATGTGTGACACATTGCTGTGCGACCTCGGAACCCTACTTTTTTTCGACAAATGCTAATGCTAACAAATGCTAATGCTAGATTTTTCAAAGTGCGATAACTCGGAAACCAATAGGTTTTAAGCGCCCGTCTTTTAGTATGTTGTATAGCTCTTCGAGACGAACGCGTGAATATGACATTTATACAATTTTTTCAGATTGTCTTCAAAACCCCCAAAATTACATAAGACTATAGTATGGTGTCAAAACATAGATTTTAAGTCTTACATTTTCGATAGTGCCCATCCTTTGGTATGTTGTGTAGCTCGTCGAGACGAACGTGTGGATGTGTGACACATTGCTGTGCGACCTCGGAACCCTACTTTTTTTCGACAAATGCTAATGCTAACAAATGCTAATGCTAGATTTTTCAAAGTGCGATAACTCGGAAACCAATAGGTTTTAAGCGCCTGTCTTATAGTATTTTGTATAGCTCTTCGAGACGAACGCGTTGATATGAAATTCATAAAAAAATTTCAGAATGTCTTCAAAACCCCCAAAATTACATAAGACTATAGTAAGGCGTCAAAACAAAGATTTTAAGTCTTACATTTTTGATAGTGCCTATCCTTTGGTATGTTGTATAGCTCGTCGAGACGAACGTGTGGATGTGTGACACATTGCTGTGCGACCGCTGGAACCCTACTTTATTTCGACAAATGCTAATGCTAACAAATGCTAATGCTAGATTTGTCAAAGTCCGATAACTCGGAAACCAATAGGTTTTAAGCGCCCGTCTTTTAATATGTTGTATAGCTCTTCGAGACGAACGCGTGGATATGAAATGTATTAAAAAAAATCAGATTGTCTTCAAAACCCCCAAAATTACATAAGACTATATAGTAAGGCGTCAAAACATAGATTTTAAGTCTTAAATTTTCGATAGTGCCCATCCTTTGGTATGTTGTATAGCTCGTCGAGACGAAGGTGTGGATGTGTGACACATTGCTCTGCGACCACTGGAACCCTACTTTTTTTCGACAAATGCTAACGCTAACAAATGCTAATGCTAGATTTTTCAAAGTGCGATAACTCGGAAACCAATAGGTTTTAAGCGCCCGTCTTTTAGTATGTTAGTATCTTCGAGACCAACGCGTGGATATGAAATTCATACAATTTTTTCAGATTGTCTTCAAAACCCCCAAAATTACATAAGACTATAGTAAGGCGTCAAAACATAGATTTTAAGTCTTAAATTTTCGATAGTGCCCATCCTTTGGTATGTTGTATAGCTCGTCGAGACGAAGGTGTGGATGTGTGACACATTGCTCTGCGACCACTGGAACCCTACTTTTTTTCGACAAATGCTAACGCTAACAAATGCTAATGCTAGATTTTTCAAAGTGCGATAACTCGGAAACCAATAGGTTTTAAGCGCCCGTCTTTTAGTATGTTAGTATCTTCGAGACCAACGCGTGGATATGAAATTCATACAATTTTTTCAGATTGTCTTCAAAACCCCCAAAATTACATAAGACTATAGTAAGGCGTCAAAACATAGATTTTAAGTCTTAAATTTTCGATAGTGCCCATCCTTTGGTATGTTGTATAGCTCGTCGAGACGAACGTGTGGATGTGTGACACATTGCTGTGCGACCCCTGGAACCCTACTTTTTTCGACAAATGCTAATGCTAACAAATGCTAATGCTAGATTTTTCAAAGTGCTATAACTCGGAAACCAATAGGTTTTAAGCGCCCGTCTTTTAGTATGTTGTATAGCTCTTCGAGACAAAATTACATTTTATGATTACATTTTAACCATGGTTACATTTGGTTACATTTTAACCATGATAGATCATTAAAAACACCCATTATTTTTTCTGGTTACTCATAATACCCTCCTAATACGTGAGCAGGCAGTGTTTTTTCGATAACATTTTTCATTTATTTTTTTTAATATATTTTTTGTATTTAATTTTTCTCATTTTCCCAAAAAAATATTAAAAATAAATGAAAAGGGTTATTGAGAAAACACGGCCTGCTCACGTATTAGGAGGGTATTATGAGTCACCAGAAAAAAAATTAATGGGTGTTTTTAATGAATCTATCATGGTTAAAATGGAGTTTGAAGTTACAATGGGTGTGTGTGGGGAGAGGCCCTGAGCCTGGTGGGCAGATAACATTTACATCAAATATCTAAATATTGAATGAAGTAAATTAAAAAATGTTCAGGGTGTTCACAAAAGCCTGATTAGATGATAAAGTGACCAAAAGTTTTTTTGAAAGTGGAATATCCCCTTAAATATGCGTTTCAAATAACATGTTGTGTTAGTTGCTCAGCCTTCCTCCCACCCTTATTCACCATATTCCTGACCCCGCCCCCGGCTTCCTGTTCATATCCTGAAAGAAAATAAAAAACATAATTTGGTTTCCTGTGTCCTTGCATTAAATTGTCAGTAGAGGGCAGGCGCTCTGGGCTCTGAATGAACCGGTGTTGCCATGTCTGCTTATAATAAGCAATTTGTGGCACAGCATAGGATGGCAGAGCAAAGGAGAGCGCCATGGGGACCAGATGGCCCCTCTCCCCCCGCCATGGACCGCCTGCAAGTGTGAGACTCCTACCGCCAGCAACTATCAAATCCTGTGCGTGCTTGTGTGTATGCGTGCGTGTGTGCGTGTGTGTAGTGTCTTGGCAGCCCCGCCCCAGCCTGCAGGTCAGATGAGGTGAACTCATGTTTTCGTGCAGGGTCGTGCTGGCCATTGGGAAAAGCGGGACAACTCCCGAACGGCCGCTTCATTCCCGGCCGGTCCAAAAGCAAAAATTAAACTGTTTGCACAAAAGTAGTGAAAACAGCCGATCTACAAGCACACAACGCATCGCGGTGCGAGGTGTTGTGTGCTTGTAGATCGGCTGTTATCAAAACAAACGGCATACAAGGTTTCCACCCGACAACGACGAAATATAACTCATGTAATTGGCCCACTGGCTTGTCACTTGCCACAAATCTTGGAGTAGCAGCAGCAGCGCTATAGAGAGAGATCTCTCTCTATTTAGCGCGCAATGAGGGCCTCTCCAACTCTTTTTCCCGGGCTGAATCAGGGGCCCAGCACGTCCCTGTTTTCGTGTCGGGGGGGGGGACCTCTTATCTCCACGTCTCTTTTTGTGTTTTCGTTCTTTTTCTGTAAATTGATGCCTTACTTGCAGTGTTGGGGAAGTTACTTTGAACGCCTAACTTGTACAGTTACAAATAACTCACCATGGCAGTAACTTGATCAAGCTAAAGTTATACCCCTGGAGAAATGTAACTTGAGTAACTTGAGTTACTTTTTTTTCAGCGTTAAATTGAGAATGTACATTTGTTGTACATGAAACAAATATAATATCCTACAAAAAAAGTCACATGCCAGTTTTATGTTTTATTTCAAAAAGGTTGACATTTTCTTTAGTAAACATCTGTGTTCCTAAAATAAGGTTAAAAAATACAAAAAGGATCATACTGCAGCGTCTCACACAAACGCATCTCAAAAGCAACAGATCCACGCGCCAGGTTCCGAGCTTGTAGATCTGCTTGCTGTCTTTGAACTTGAAACCTGAAAAGTCACAGTTTTTGGACATACAGTATGAGGTTTCCACAGAGACGATAGGCCAACGCACACCGTGACGTCCGATGTGTACATTACATTCCTCGTGTTGTCTTGTGGATTTGTGCCGTATTGTATGGTGGAGTGGTTGGTGCAACCGGAAGAAAACTACAAGCTGAATGGCTGCCACGTTGTGGAGAGAAAAGAAACAGCTGATGAACTCTTCAATATGGTTCGAGTCTCCACATATTTAAAGGAGGACTTCACCACTTTTCAACCCATCTTCATATAATTGGTCCTCACTAATGTTCATGATAAAACGCTACAGATTATTTCTACTTGTCTGTGTCTCATAGGAGGTCTGTGGAGCCGCCTACCAGTGACATCATCGTTAGGCTTTTATTTTTCTAACAAGATTTAAAATGTGTAATTAAATATTTTAGTAACGTGAGAATAATGGCTTCAAAAAAAAAAAAAAAAAAAAAAGAATATGTATATTGGTGGAATATATGTATGTGTGTATGTACATTTGTGGGGTGGTAGGGCTGGTGGGGTGTATATAGAATGTGAAAGCATGTACATTTTTTATGTATTTTTTATATATTATGAGTCTGGCAAAGAGGAGTGATCCTGTGCCGGAGAACCTTTTCAATAAACTTCAATTATAGCATGGTATAGGCCTATAACCTTACAGGAATACAAAGCCTGCAGTTTCTATTAGCTTGGATCCCCCATCGATGATGTAGGCAGGTATCTGAACTGTCCACAGCCTCCTCTGACTGAGACACAGACGAGGACAGAAATAAAGATACAGTATAGGCAGTGTTTACAGTGTTTCTCAAACATGTTTGGCTCAGGTCACCTCTGTTTAATCTCTCGAGACAGCCTCAGAGTCGCTAGAGACAGACCGATAGGTGTCGCCCTTTCTTTGACGATGGGTTCCCAGATTGCCTCTGTTAATAACCTTTTCATCAAACTTATGTCATATTAACAATACTTCTATGTAAAAATCTTCCCCCCTAAGATACAGTACAGGCCAGTGGTTCTCAAAATGGATTCCAGGGACTCTATGGGTACCTTTAGGTCTAAATTGACCCAATTGACACAACTGCAATATTATTGAATGTTTTCTTTGCTTGCTATTTATTTTGTCCATGAATTAAATACAGAGGGCTTTCAACATAAAAAAGATCGTAAAAGGTGTTTAACTGTACTTCTACTGTACTACATTTCATTTGTATTGACTATACTTGTACTGTTCTCCATTGTTGTCTAATAAAATAATCAAATCAATCAAACCCATACAAGTCTGTAACTCTAACAGTATACAAATGGAACCAATTGAACCCTAACAGTTCATTTGGTTCCATTTGTACACTGTCAAGAGTTAAGGGGAGACCTTGAAATTTGAAAGTTTGAGAAATACTGGTATAGGCCATATCATGAGGAAAACTTGAGAGTAAAAGTCCTTAAATTATCATTTAAGAAATGTGCAGATACCCTCTATACACTTGCTGTTTTGTTTGCTGTTGAGTGACAAAAAAATATGCATTATGCTAATGACCTGCGAACACCCCAAAAATCATTTGGGGGCCCCCTGAGGTGTCCCAACCCTCACCAGTTTGGGAACCATTGACGTTGGAGATACATAATGTGTATTGACGTTTTACTGATGTCAGTCAAACATTTCATGAGCAATGTCTGTTCAAAATTAGCATTATTCAATTGATTGCTACAGCGCCACCCTTTGGCCAATGGATGTGAGTTTGGTGTCTTTGTCGTTTGGCATAGACCTCTACCATATTGACAAGGTTTGTTAAAAACACGACTGCAAGGTTAAAGGAATAGTTCACTCCCAATATGACTTCTTTATCGATTACTCACCCTATGGCAGGGGTGGGCAACTTTGATGATGGAGAGGGCCACTATATTTCCACCTTCACTCCAGAGGGCCACATTGCATATTGCTACGTCCAACTTTGTCTTTCTAGTATCTCATACAAAAGAAGCAAAAATTGCCTTCTTTTGAATTGGAATCCTAAATTATGTTTTGTTACTTTTTAATTGGAATCCTGAAATGTAACATTTTGATTTAATTTCAAACACATTTAGTTATATATTCATGTTGACTCTATGAACCTAAATACAAATACCTACATTGGACATGAAAAATACATTTTAATACTACTATACTAGTCATTAAGCATAATGTAGATTGATGGAATTGAAGCAGGTCATGTTTGGAATTGTAACAGCTGAAATCAATAATACATCAGTATTCCGGTATTAACCAGCGGGCCGCATTAAGTGAAGGTGAGGGCCGCATGTGGCCCCCGGGCCGCCAGTTTCCCATGTATGCCCTATGGAGACTTGAATTCATGGATATTTTTTAGTTTTTGTTGCATAAGCCAATAATTTTAGGAGACTCTTTGTGTCTCCATAAGGAAACACTGCTGGTCATCAAATTATTGGCTTAGGAATGAGACGGAAACTAAGAAATATCATGAATTCAAGTCTCCATGAGGTGAGTTATCGATATAGTCGGGGAGCCACACGCCCAAAAGCTCAAAGAATAGGGTTTTACCTGTGAAGTCATGACATACTTTTAATTTTTGTTTTTTCTAAGCATTTGCCATTTGGTCATTAAGGTACACAGAATGAGAGGCCTGCTCTGCCGGAAACATTGCGAAAAAAGTTATGGCCATTTGTATCACTTGTCCCATCAACTTCACTATAAAGGATACAAAAGAATACAAAAAATAAATCTGCTTTAAGTAGCATGTGAGGGGTGAAACTAGGGGTTCTTCATGATTCTGAATCGATTGCAAGCATTTGTTTAGCATGAAAAACATTCATTGGGCTAGATTTCGGCCTCTCAAAACTGATTTTTGATGACTTATCACTTTTCACCGTTTTTCGCAATGTTTCCGGCAGAGCAGGCCTCTCATTCTGTGTACCTTATTGACCAAATTAATAGTAGTATGTCATGACATCACAGGTCCTCTCTCATTTTTGGCCTGTGGCTCCCCAGCTAATAGGAAAAACAGGTTCCTGAACTATCCCTTTGAGCCAGAACTGTAAAAAAAGTGTCAGAAGAAATAAACCAACAACAACAACAGGGGACCAGGGACCCTAATAACGATAATAATCATTAAAACATACAATAGACACAACAGTGCTCTTGAATGTGTCTTTATTGACAACATGAATATGAGCATTATGGAAGCTCTTTAATGTAATGAATGTGTCTTTATTGACAACATGAATATGAGCATTATGGAAGCTCTTTAATGTAATGAATGTGTCTTTATTGACAACATGAATATGAGCATTATGGAAGCACTTTAATGTAATGAATGTGTCTTTATTGACAACATGAATATGAGCATTATGGAAGCTCTTTAATGTAATGCTACCATGACCAGTGGTGGAAGAAGTACTCACATTTTTACTGGAGTAAAAGTACAAATACCTTTTACAAGTAAAAGTTAAAATTTAGACATTGACACTCTTATCCACAATGACTTAAAAGTAGAACCAAAATGTAGAAATCTTTCGTAACACGATGCATTAAGGTCTGTTATTTTGGAAGGGCCGAAGTCTAAAACAGGGCTTAAATGGTTAATGTGTTTTGTATTAATAATGTAAATCTACAAAGTAACTAGTAATTAAAGCAGTTTAATAATTACCGTAAGTAAAATGTCAACAAGCTCACAATGATGTGTTGTGAGCTTGTAGATCAGCTAATTCAGAATATTAATTATAACGTGTTTAAAAGGTTGAAGATGATGATGATGATGATTGCAGTAAAAGTATGTGTAAATGTTACTTAAACAGAGTATTGTAGTAAATGTAGTCAGTGAGTTTCCATCAGTGTCAGTAGCAGTGTTACATAGAATAGAGCAGGAAACCACTGAATGTGTTGTGATTGGCCCAGTTATCATAGAGCTTGCGAGCACCAGCTAACCTCATGTCTACTGTGTCTCCCTGCTGCATCTCTACGATCACTGCATTAGATATGTATACAAACTCATAATTCATATTCCATCCATAGTTATAAATGAGATTCTGATTGTTTTTATACATTTGGATCTCCACCCACTCTGGTCCATTGTTAGCTGCAGTGAATCGGAAGAAATAAACTCCTCTGACTGGAGCGCGAAAATAACCTGGAGGACCCAAAGACACATGCATGCACACACGCACACACACGCATACACACATATTGACACTTTAAAACACTGTTAAGGTCTATTTTTAAAGGAAATATTCTCAAAATCTTTTCAAAAATAGCTCATGCTGTTACTGATGTTTTCACAGAGAAGTAAGTTGTATCATTAGTTTGTTGACAGATAATTGATTGTGTAAAGCACATTAAACACATCGGGTGCCCAAGATTATTCAAGATTTAATCGGCAGTTGCCATGGAAACCCGCCATTTTACCTTGTTTTGTAGCCTCAGTGTAAAAGTAATCAGAGTAAATATAATCCGAGTATGTCTTGACTTTTTTTCGCTATAGTATTTTAGAGAAGGCCACGTTTTAAACGTGATTTAAAAGTTAGATTAGGAGATAAATGCACTTTTGTGAATCTCATAACACAGGCTGTAATGAAGAGCCGCGACTTCCTGGTCACGTGATCTCCCGTTGCATTTCGGGAATTGGAGTGTTTCTTGTGCCTCTCGTACAGTTTATCGTGCCTCGTACAGTAAGCTACAGCTTACTGTAGCTTACTGTACAACGCGTCAAACGTGTTGTGGGCACTGGGAGACATCAAAGAGTTTGACAAGTTGGCGCGTTGTGGTCACCCGATGTGTTGTTAACATAATAAACGTAATCACTTAATGCAAAGCTCATTAACATAATCAGCTTAATCACCACCTACCTGTAGATGGATTGTAGGCGTTGCCGATGTTAGTGTGAACTCTCCGATAAACCAGAGTGGTTTCATAACTAAATGGTCCAATATCTCCAATATTACTCAACCCAACAGAGAAGGCCACCTTTGGTTGGTCTGTCAACACAACAGCATTATCACATTATTTATATTGTTATAAAAGCACATATTACACTAATTATTATATTATTTATATGATTATAATGTTTTTGTCAGTCAGAAACCTTACATCACCAAATGTCTACTTTTTATGTTTTTTTTTCTTCTTAAATAAATGCCTAACTTCATCATAGAAGAAGAGTGAAAATAGCAGATCTATAAATTCACAACGCCTCGCAGTGTGAGCCGTTGTGAGCTTTACTGGTGTGTATATTTATTTTACAGCAGATCTTCGATATCGGGCAAACACCTTATATCCATATTTAGTAGGGGTGCAACGGTTCACAAAATTCACCGTTCGGTTTGATATCTTTGTGTCACGGTTCGATACTTTTTCAATACAAAAAATAAACAGAAATGTCCTTGATTTTTAAATGTATTTTTATAACTACGTATTTTGTTGTTTTAACTTTGAAAAATACGGTACCCAAACTCTAGTGGCTAACCCTAAGTGGGCTCTGCGGAGGGGGATCCAGGGGGATGTGGAGTGGTATTTTATTGTATTGTTCGGTACAGGGTCATTCGGTTTGGTACACCCTCGTATTGAACGGTTCAATATGAATACATGTATTGTTGCAGTTTTTGTAAATTCCTTACTTCATCACACAAGAGTTGAACAAAATAGTGAAAATATCAGATCTAAAAGCTCTTCGTCAGTTATTTTCATACATTTAAATGTTGTTTTTTTTGCGATTGTCAGGAGGCAGTTAGTATGAAAACATCCACCTCATGTCTGTCAGTGAGTGAGTGTGTCACGCTATTACACAACATTTCGTTACCTCCTTCAGTTCCTCCCTCTTCCATCCATGGAGGCAGGTCACAAAATAAGTTGTAAGTAACACATTTGGTGCAACACTCACTCATATGGGTCTGTTGGCGCTAATTGTCTTTGTGTGTCTGTCTGTGAAGCTCAGTTACACGTAACTGAGTTATGTAACTAAGTTACATGTTGCTGTAACTTGCTGGTAACTGAGTTACATTCATATTTCTGTAACTCGTCAAGTAACTGAGATACATTTTGGGTCATTTTTGTCTCAAGAAGTTACAAGCGAAGTTATAATTTTACATTTAAGTTTTGTTAAGATTGACGATCAAATGACATGTAACAGTTTAATATTTTGTTTTCTATTTTTTTACAGTTAAGTTACAGTTTTACAAGAGATGTGATCAAATTGAAGCTCAAATGTCAGACAGTATCCTCAACAGATCCTCTTTTTTTGTGGAATTCTATTTTAGGAACACAGATGTTTACAAAAGAAAATGTAAACCACTGTTAAATAAAAGTATAAAACTCAGTTGAGAGGCATAGGCCCAATTTATTTTTACAGTAAGGTTACTGTTTCGATCACATGTCATGTAACAGTTTAGTTAATATGCATAGAGATGTGATAAGATTGACGATAAATGTCATGACTCGGGTAACAGTGTCCTCAACAGATTATTTTTTTAACTTTATTTTAGGAACACAGATGTTTACTAAAGAAAATGTCAACCTTTTTGAAATAAAATATAAAAGTTGAGAGGCATATTTCTGTGACTTTTTTTTGTAGGATATTATATTTTGTTTCATTAAAAAAGTACCAGTAACTCAAGTTACTTTTTCTATGTAACTTATACGTTTCATTTCTCCAGGGCTAACTCTAACTTGATCAAGTTACTGCCATGGTGAGTTACTTGAAAGCGTAACTGTACAAGTTACGCTTTCAAAGTAACTTCCCCAACACTGCCTGACGGTCTCTTCTCAACCTTAGGGTGTCTTACTTGTAAATAATAAATAAGTTATGGTTTTGGACATACCGGTACAAGGGGTGCGTTTGGAAATACAGCACTGAGCGCTCTGGCCAATACAGAATAATATGTGAGTGCTGGCTCACAGTCACCACAAGGGATATTTCACTCGTCTAATCAGGCTTTTGAGAACACCATGAACAGTTTTTATTTATTTGCTTGATACAATATTTAGATATTTGATGTAAATATTATCAGCCTTCCTCCTCCAGGACGAGGGGCCCATACACACCCACTGTAACTTCAAACTCCATTTTATTCATGATACTCATAATGACTCATAATCAGGCCGTGTTTTTTCAATAACTTTTTTCATTGATTTTTAATATTTTTTATTGTATTTAATATTTTTAAATAAATGAAAAAAGTTATCGAAAAAACACGGCCTGCTCACGTATTAGGAGGGTAGTATGAGTCACCGTAAAAAATAATGGGTGTTTTTAATGAATCTATCATGATTAAAATGGAGTTTGAATTTACAATGGGTGTGTATGGGGAGAGGCCCTGGGCCTGGAGGGCCTGTTAACATTTACATCAAATATCTAAATATTGAATCAAAGCAAATTAAAAACTGTTCAGGGTATTCATAAAAGCCTCATTAGACGATAAAATTACCACAAAAAAATTTGAAAGAGAAATATTCCTTTAATGAACTGGTGGGTGTGCCACATAAAAACTTAAATTTAATCTGTAGACTTTTTGGGAAAAAAAATCTTCCTCCTAGTATAATCAGACATGATCATCCTGTTTGGGGGGGAATAATGGCACCCCATCTTTAAAAATAAAATCGATGTATTTCAAAAATGTTGTAAATGCAGTAAAAGCTTGAGGCATGGCACAAAGTGACGCTCTGCGAGCTTGTAGATCTACTATTTTTGAATAGTCAATGGATAAAGTGATTCAAATGATTGTGATGCTATACTTTTGCAGGAGACCCACTGGAATCCCCTCAAGGACCCCTGGGGGTCCCCGGACCCCACTTTGAGAGCCACTGATATATAGGACTATGACCATATACAGTATAGGCATATACTCCACTATTTGTGGAGTATATTTTTTTGTTTGATGACTTTTGATGTTTTTTTTTCTTTTATTTTACTTTTAATGTTCGAAATAAACATTAATTATGGAACTCCATATGCGGGCATACAAGGGACACACACACAGACAGACAGACAGACAGACAGACAGACAGACAGACAGACAGACAGACAGATGGGCACAACAGATATTACATAACATACATTTACAACTTTTATATTTGATACACAAACTCACTGGACAGTGTCTGCACTTTGTCCTCACTGACAGTCAGCCTTGTTTCTACAGCGGACAGCTGAGCACCATGAGCTGAAATCAATACAACATGAATATTACATTAATACAACATGAATATTACATTAATACAACATGAATATTAATATAATACATAATAAATTAATATTAAAACAATACTATATTCGTATTCAATCAAAACGTTCCAACAACTGGATTGCATGGATCAAACATACAGTAAATCACATGGTGAAAACATGATCAGATCTCTGAGCTCAACTGAAGGAATTATCATTATAGTGTATCACTGTCAGTATAATGTTGGGCTGTATTTTGATTGTCTTAAGTACCAGCTCTTATGCCTTAACTTAAAGGGGCCCCACCATGAATTTCAATTTTTTTTCTTGTTTTTTGGTCTTCCCAGTGTCTTTTTCAGCCCAAAAGTGAGTGAGTCAAAACGGTTCTCTCCTGAAATGAGGACTGGTGTGAGGTCACACCAGGGCCCATTTCCTATTGGGCCCACTCGAGAAGGGGGCGGTACTTTTTGGGAGGCTATATTCTACTGAGACTATATTTATGAGGTGGAACCATGAGGTAAAGTGGTGCTAAAATTGGAACGATACAGAGAAGATTACGATTGACTCTACATGGTTCTCATCATAGTTCTCTAATATTCTCTGTATCGTTCCAATTTTAGCCCAAAGACAGCGCCCTGTTGCCAACAAAGGGCATTTTGGTATTGCATCTGAAACGGCTTGGAATTAGAGACAGACAGAACATGAAATTTCAATATCCGAGTGGTTGTTTAGGTTAAAACCTGTATAAAACCGTATTATGGACCAATATTTAAATAAAATATATATTTTGAAAAGCATGGTGGGGCCCTTTAAAGGCCTGTCCATACTGCCTCAGACTAGCACACCTTTTGTCGGAGAGTTCCGACTTTTTGACGTGCAGCTTTCCGAACTCTAATTTGGGGTAATGCTTTTTAGAAGATGCGAGTGACGTCACTTTGTAGTTAAACCAGACCTTTCTGAAGAAATGTTTGGTTGCCTGGCCTTTAAAATACCTATTACAGGCCCCAAAGATTTACATTACCGTATAATACAGTAGGTCATGTGGTTTTTGTAGAAACGCTTTGAAAAAGGGGCAGAGCCGGCCCGGGAGCCGGGACCATTATCACAAATTGACAAAAAAAAAAAAAAAAACGCCTCTACATAAAATGTCCTTTATTATTATACTCTCTGTATATAAAAATTATGTTACCTCTCAAATATCTTATAGTTTTAGCAACAGTATCCATGTCAAGTAGTTAGATAATGCATAATTGTTGAAATTATGAACATTGCTATCGCTCCCTGGAGGTCTGTGACTGCCCGGGCTTGAAGCCTGATTCAACCCAGGAAGGGGAGGCTAAATGCGTCAGCATTTAACGGCTCTCTCCACCGCCGAAAATGGCCTACTACCAGTGCGCTGTAGGTCACTCCAGTGCCGATTACATAGCTGCCATTAGCCGGTAAAAACAGCCAGAGCACAGGGGGAGAAAGGTAGACACCTGAATTCTCTGGCGGCTTTCTTTGTTTAAGACTTGTACATTTTTAACAGTAAATATGGCATGAAGTTTCAGAATCTTCATAATGTTTATGCCTGCAACTTCTAGTTTTATTTTTTGTTATAGCTTATGAATTCACATTTCCACTCTTTCAGCTTTCTGTGTCAGATACATAATGAAATGCACGCTAAACTCTGCCCCCTCGCATAGCCAGCCTTATTCATCTGCCCCTCACCCCCGAAAAACAGATGACCATTAGTACAGTAAGTTCATAGCCTGATTTCAGACTCTGTGCTGAGCTTGAATCTGACATTGTCCCACACACTAAAAAATGATGGGTTGTTTTGGCTGGGTTAAGCCTATTGGGTTATTTAATTGGGTTGTTTTCATGCAAATGGGTATTCTGATAACCCAATTCGCTGAGTTATTTCTGTTGGGTATGGTGTTATTAGCTGTTGGGTTGTAATTTCCATAGAATTTGTTGAGTTATTTTTGACTACCCAACACGTTGGGTAAATACGTTGGTCACCATTGCTTTGCATAACAATGCAAAGCATGCTGGGTAAAGCATTTCCAGTGGCATTTTAAGCTTTTAGGAGCAAAAAATGCTAAATGTGTCAATGACACTGTGTGGATATGACACAGTGTCATATCCAAGTGTCTGCCAAGGCAAGCTGACTGACATTATGTCAGAATTTGATTTGTCAGTATTTGAGCTTCAACCATAAGCTAAAGTGCTAGGGTGCTAGGTTAGGGTTGAGCTCCCTCCCCCTAGAGGTGAAATTAGATGCAGAACCTTTGAGTACTCTTGAAGGTTTAGCCTCTGAGACCATGCTATTCTTCCATATATTGTCTCATTTTGGTAATGTCAATAAATTAGTTGATATTGTAACTTAACAGGGAAGATTAGCATAGGGATGCTTTGTGATAATGTGATTATTTAATTAAATTGAGAACTATCAGTTGTACCGATGAAATTTCAATTTAAAAAAGGAACCACCAACATAATAGTAATATATAATAATGAGGAAATATAATACATTTTAAATAACCCAACACATTGGGTTATATGAATAACCCAACATGTTAGGTTAAATTAACCCAGCGATGGGTCGGTCCAATATTTAACCAGTGTTGGGTTGGGAAACAACCCAAATTGGGTTGTTTTTAACCCAGTGTTTTTCTGTGTGCATTGACAAGAGATTTCAAAGGGGAGGGGATTTGAAATTTGAAATTCCCCAATACAAGAGATCTGGTGGGAGGGGTTGTGTTTGACTTGTGTGTATACAAAAACATTCCCCCCTCCCCCTCCCCTCTACGACAGGTGTGCACAACCCCCCTTTGAAGTTCAAAGGGAGCAATTAAGAGCTTTGGCTGAGCTCCCCCCCTCCACTGTTTCTGTTGATTAAGTTAGACCCACCCCTTCCTCCGTTTTGCATTGATTTCATTGGCTGGTACGCCAAGATACCTTATCAAGTTAAGCGTCATATGACAACACCATAGTCCGGCTGCCAGCTTAGCATTTATGCTAAGTTGGTATCATAGGTATGATATTTGGTATATAGTTTTTTTTATTGGCCTAAAATGTTGTCTATATATATTAGGGATGCGGAGATATATACCGGTACGGATCGTAATTGCGATACAAACGTCCGCGATACGACTGAATCGGTTCATTCAGTGTGTACCGGTACAATAGACGGCCGAAATCGTGATGGATCGTACCGTGAGTGTCTGGATCGGTAAATTCCGCGGTTGTATATCGGTTCTTCCATATAGTATTTTATTCTATCCTGTGTTTCCGAGGCGCCATGAATGCACCATCATCAGCCGTTCAGCCCCCTCCCCAAAAGCCAGTCTTTAACGTGAGCTGCGACTCGGACAGACGGACAACATCTGCACTCTGCATGCAGGCAACCAGGGAGACAGAGAGTGCAGCGAAATGCGAGTGAATCAACACAGACGAACTAGCAGCCCCACGGGTTAAAAAGATGCAAGATTAGTAGTACAGTACTAAGGGTCGTTGCATACCGTTATAAGGAGCCTAACTAATTTCGGTTCGGGAGTGCTCCCCGACCCGAAATTATTTAGGTTCGGGGGGAGTTCATCCATACTTTATTAACGGCTAGTGCCGACGTCGCTTGTAAATATTGGAGGTCCATGGCATGACAACGTTAGTGGCTGATACATGAGCGTTGCAGGGCGAATACATATCTGACTGACTGACCCTCGCGCTGCAAGCTGAATGACTGGAAGTCCATTGAGTAGCATCAGCAGGCAGCAGCGCCAGTGACGGGGACACGGGGTCTCTTCCATAGGTCTCTTCTCTCTCTCTCACTCACTCTCACAAACACTCGAACTCTGTCGAAAACATTTAATCTACAAGCTCACATTATAGACGTGCCACGGCCGCCTCTCTTGCTGCATGCATATCACCACGCAGTCACAACTCGTCGAAAACCTATCAACACGGAACATTAGCAAAGTTGTGTCTATGCTTTTCTTTTCTCTTTAAGCTCTTCTTTCCTCTTGAAAACGGTCAGCGACTAGCGAGCTGTGTGTGTGTGTGTGTGTGTGTGTGTGTGTGTGTGTGTGTGTGTGTGTGTGTGTGTGTGTGTCACGCGCGCGCGCGCCTCCACTCTCCAGCCAGAGTGAGTGAGAACCAACCAGCTGACATGTATCCGCTATGCGACGCTCTAATCACGGCCACAAGCATTTGGAAGCTCGGCGTGTCTCCCTCCCAAATTACCACTGCTTCCTTGGCTTCATAGCCGAGGAAATGAACTTGAAGCCGGGCTGAATGAATGAGAAGACACCGCTTAGTACCGAAATTAAGTCGGGAGGTCACAACATTTTGGCAGCACCGTGGAGCCGAGTTTAGTCGGTTGACGCCCCCCCGAACCGGGGACGACGACCCATATTTGGGTTTGGACAGTGCCGAACCGAAATTTGTTAGGCTCCTTATAACGGTATGGATCGACCCTTAGCTTTATAACATCCAAGTCAGCTGCGCTGATTGTTGTCACAGAGTAGCACAGGCTGATCGAGTGATATGTAATCAACAGCCGTTTCTTAGCGAATCTCCGACGGACAATTGATTGAGATCATCTTCTGCGCTATATTAACTGCACACACACAACAACAATGTTGCTGGGTGTTGTAGGACTACTGCTTGCGTTTAAAACAAAGTATTTGTCACTGTTCTACAACTTTCCTGTTGATGCAAGCAACTCTCTCACTTTCTCTGCTGCTAGTTCTGCTCTGGGAAAGAAGCCTAATTTATACATCGCAGTACAAGGGTGTCGCACCTAAAATAGCAGACCTACAAGCTCACAATGCGTCGTGGATGCGACGCACTGTGAGCTTGTAGGTCTGTTTTAAAACATTTTGGCTATAAAAATTGCATAATCCTGGATTAAATATAATATAATATAATATAATATAATATAATATAATATAATATAATATAATATAATATAATAATACAAACCAGGGAGGGACTTTATTGTTTTTCAGGTCAAGGACCCCTTAGCTCAGACAGAGATCAAGCAGGGACCCTCGCTGTAGGCTAGGCATTATAGCCTACTGTATCACACAAATATTTGGCAGGCCCCCTGTAATAACCCTGGATTGGGGTCCCTGATCCCCAGTTGAAGACATATACTAATAATGACATAGGCCTTCTATATGATTAGTTATCAAACAATTCTACAATAGCCAGCAGCTTTGTGTTCTCCCAGAATACTATATGTTGGGTTGTTAGACAGAGCCTAGTACTACAGTGAAACAATAAATTGCCTTGAATTTAAATTTCATAAATTTTTTGTCGCTATGTTTTGTAAATTTTGGGATTTGGGCTTGAATCGTGGTGAATAATGAATCGTATCGCATCGTATCGGGAACAGGGGTGGATCGTGATGCATCGTATCGGCAGGATTTCAATGTATCGCAATTATATCGTATCGCTGGCAGTGTATCGAGGTGCGTATCGTATCGCTCAGTGGTCGAGATTCGCATCCCTAATATATATACGTTCATGAAACCACCTGCTGACGGCCTGTCAGCATTGAGCAATTTCTTTTATAGGGGGTAAAAGTTTCGGCCCATCACTTACTATACACTATACTGTAAAGGAAAAAAATACCCCCCAAAAATCTGCTTTAAGTAGCATGTGAGGGGTCAAAGTAGGGGTTTATAATTATTCTGAATCCATTGCAAGCATTTGTTTTGCATGAAAAACCTTCCTTGGGCTTAAAAAGCCCCACACAAAATTATGAAAAGTGATGACTCATCACTAAACCATATTTTTGTTTGTCTGTTTTTAGGCCAAGGAATGTTTTCATGCCAAACCAATGCTTGCAATGGATTCAGAATAATTATAAACCCCTAGTTTGACCCCTCAGGCCCTCACATGCTACTTAAAGCAGATTTCTGGGGGTATATCTTTCCTTTTATAGTATAGTGTAAGTGATGGGCCCAAACCTTTACCCCCTATAAAATAAATTGCTCAATGCTGACAGGCCGTCAGCAGGTGGTTTCATGAACGTATATAAATAGACAACATTTTAGGGCAGGCCAACAAAAAAAACTCTATACCAAATATCATACCTATGATACCAACTTAGCATAAATGCTAAGTTGGCAGCTGGACTACCAGACCAAGAGAACCAGTCCGCTCAGAGAGTGGGCGGGTCTATGGGCTGGAGCCAAGCAAGTAAGTTCAGTAAATGAATTTGATTGGCGTATTGCCTTCCCACAAGTACGTCATTTAAGTTAAGGTATAAGAGCTGGTACTTGTATCTGGCCTATACTCCTGTTCGATCAATTTAGTGTGAGGGGAGTTTCTCACCTGAACTGAGTCAGTGGGTCCCTAGACATGACAAATCACAGAGGTGCTCGTCCGCCATAGTGGCACGAATGGCGCAATGGCCAAATCAAATATGGCCACCATCGGCTATAATGAAAATCCAACTTTTGTGTATATGCACAAGCAATACCTCCATTCTGACTAATTTGGGTGCGGGGAATTCATTTCTGATATTGTTTTGACCATTTTGGGTGATTTGGACCTTGAAAGGTCATGGTCAAGGTAATTTTGTAATTCCGAAGACCATGGCCACAACTTGGCCATTGTTAGGAGTAAAAACAGGTGCTGTAGGTCTAAATCAACTAATTCTGACATGTATAATTCATTTCTGGTATTGTTTTGACCATTAAGGATCATCTTGTCTTTGAAATATCAATATCAATGCCATTTTTCAAAAACGATTTTGTCTTTACTAGCACTTTTATTTTATTTTTTCATAATAGTTTGTTTTGCTTATAACAAAAGACATACTAGTGATACATATAAGTAAACACCCCCATTTAACTTTAAAGGGGGACTTTAAATGGGTGTTTAAATGAGCAAATAAGACTATTTACAAATAAAAGTGACAAATAAGATCACATAACAAAATCACACACAAAATTAAATAACAATTTCCCTCAACGTGCACCATATTGTGATTCTGTGTATGCATGCAAGTTAGTGTGATGTGCTTTTACAGGATGGATTTGCCATTGTTCCATCACAAAATATGATGCACAGAACTCCATCAGCAAGGCAGCAATAACGTTGAGTGTCACGCTTCAGACATGGCAGGAGTGTACTAAAGCCAAAGTGCTCCTTCCATCCATCAGGGCTTGACATTGACTTTTTGAGGCACTTGTCCTTTGGACAAGTACATTTCTCATTCACTTGTCCGGGCACAAAAGTCACTTGTCCGGATAAACTGAGTCAGACATTGAAATAGAATGAATAACAAAAGGACTGCTAATGACCCTCCTTGCTCCCTCCACTCCATAGTATACTATATCGGCAGTTCATAGTCTGCATACAGCACAAAGGACAAGCCTAATGTCATGACCTGATCCATGTTCTATTGGTTCTAGTCTTTCCTCAGGTTCCTTGGCTGTTGCAAGCAGGTGGCAAGAAATGCACTAGAAAGGTGCCTTGTTGGTCTCAGCTTTGGTACTTCTCTGCTACCAATGCTGTGTCTTGTTCTGTCAAAGTCTTTGCCTCTCAGTCTCCAAAGTTTGTTAGATATATTGTACTTGGTCAGAATGCAGTCATCTCCAGTCTCCAAGGCATATGTGCCTTGATCACTGTTTAGCTAGTGGTGCTCCAAGATCAATGCTGTGGAAGCATTTCCAATTTTCACCAGTGCCATTCTGCAGCCAGTGCTTGTAAATATGGGGTGTAGTATAGCAGTTACGCGAAGGAGACAACAACTCTCTGGGGTCCGCCATAATTCCGACATCCCATTATTCCCGACCAATTAGGTTAGTGAAGGTTAGGGTTGGTTATAATGGAGTCAGTACATGCACCATGTGTCAGCCTCCTCAATCCTATTCAAGATGTCTGGGATCTCTACTCCACCTTTGTCATCTTCATCAGAGACAATGGTAAATGGACTGCATTTACAGTATATAGTGCTTTTCTCCAAAGCACTTTACAATTCACCCATTAACACACCATGAAACCATGCAAGGTTCCAACCTGCTCATCTGGAGCAGTAAGGGATTCAGTGTCTTGCTCAAGGACACTTAACCAGGAACAGGGTTCGACTTCGAACCTGGAACCTTCAGATTTCAAGGCAGGCGCTCTATACTGAGCCACTGTCGTCCGACAATGATTGTAACATTGCCACAGGCTTGATTGGACACCATATTCCGAACACACAGCTGGAGAACTGTTTGTTCTCCTCAGACACCCAGAATTTGGAAAGTTGCTGAGGAATGGATGTGTCTACTAGTAAGACTCTTGGCCATCTGGCCAGTGATGTGTATCGGACCAGTTACACATAATGGAGACCCCTGCATGATCAGGGGTCAACAATGTTATGTCAAAACATGCCAGATATGTCCTTAATATTGATGACATTGGGACGGGGATCTCCATATATGGGCATAAAACATATGTTAAAAGTCAAGCAGGGCCTTGGCGAGTTAGGGCCTGGGTTTGATGTCTGGGGATCCCCATATATGAGCATGAGGGGATACCCTAACAGGGCATCAAAAAGGTAGCACATCCAAAACTTTAAATCAGTGGAGAATAAAGGTCTCACGTTTCCACTTTTTTATTGGCACAAACCAACAAGAACGCTTAAGCGTTTCGGCTATGAGCCTTCATCAGAGCGTTCTGGGTGTGTCTGTCAGCTCTGTTGTCTCTGATGATGAGGGGCTCCCTGCAAAAGGGGCTGGTGGTGAAGAGATCCCAGACCTCGATCTAGATTGAGGAGGCTGGTGTTACATGTGGAGTCAATTGAACCCATTATAACTAAACCTATCCATAACCCTAACGTCAGGATTATGAGCGGACCCCATAGAGTTGTCGTAGTCTCCTTTGCGTTAATGCTATACTACACCCTAAACATTCAAGCACTGGGGATGAAGGAGATCTGGCTACAGAATGGCACTAGGGGTGCACTATGGCACATGTTTCCACTGCATCAAGCAGTGTCTCAACTTGGAGCACCACTAGCCAAGACTGGAGATGACTGCATGAGCCAGGTGGGGACTAAGTATGCAGCTATGGCTTCTGACCGAGTACAGTACAATATCTTAAAAAACTTTGGAGAAGCAAAGACCTTGACAGAACATGGTAGCAGAGAAGTACAGTACAACTGCTGAGACCAACAGGGCACCTTCCTAGTGCATTTCTTGCCACCTGCATGCAACAGCCAAGGAATCCGAGGAAAGACTAGAACCAATGGAACATCGATGGATGGAAGGAACACTTTGAGGGAAATTATTACTTAATTTTGTGTGTGATTTTGTTATGTGATCTTATTTGTCACTTTTATTCATAAATAGCCTTGCTCATTTAAACACCCATTTTAAGTCCCCCTTTAAAGTTAAATGGGGGTGTGTACTTCTATTTATACTAGTATGTCTACTATAAACTATTATGAAAAAAAAAAATTAAAGTGCTAGTAAAGACAAAATCGTTTTTGAAAAATGGCATTGATATTGATATTTCAAAGACAAGATGATCCTTAATGGTCAAAACAATACCAGAAATGAATTATACATGTCAGAATTAGTTGATTTAGACCTACAGCACCTGTTTTTACTCCTAACAATGGCCAAGTTGTGGCCATGGTCCTCGGAATTACAAAATGACCTTGACCATGACCTTTCAAGGTCCAAATCACCCAAAATGGTCAAAACAATATCAGAAATAAATTCCCCGCACCCAAATTAGTCAGAATTAAGGTATTGCTTGTGCATATACACAAAAGTTGGATTTTCATTATAGCCGATGGCGGCCATATTTGATTTGGCCATTGCGCCATTCGTGCCACTATGGCGGACGAGCACCTCTGTGATTTTTCATGTCTAGGGACCCACTGACTCAGTTCAGGTGAGAAACTCCCCTCACACCAAATTGCGAACAGGAGTATAGGCCAGATACTGTATTCTCATACATGCATTGACTGGACATCATTCTGGTCTAATTACCTTCACTCTCTGTGGTCAACTTCACCACCTGGTCTTCAGTGGTACTGAGTCTGGTCTGGAGGAGTTCAACCTGCTTCTGACTGGCAGTCAATTCAGCAGCCATTTCTGGAAAACATCACAGAGAAAGATTTTAAACACATTTCAGCTTGTACCACATTCTTCAAGACCCACGTTTGGCACTACAAGCAAGGTGTTATGAAACAATATTAAAATAATAGTAATTCATATTAAATCAAGGTGCTCCAACAAATGGATTATATGGATCAAACATACAGTGAATAACGTGATAAAAAAAAACATGATCAGATCTTTAAGCTCAACTGAAGGCATTATCAGTAAAGTAAGACATTTTTCAACACTGTCCCCTCATACGCATTGACTGAACATCATTCTGGTCTAATTACCTTCACTCTCTGTGGTCAACTTCTCCACCTGGTCTTCAGTGGTACTGAGTCTGGTCTGGATGAGTTCAACCTGCTTCTGGCTGGCAGTCAATTCAGCAGACATTTCTGGAAAACATCACAGAGAATGATTTTAAACACATGTCAGCTTGTACCTTTATACATTCTTCAAGCTCCATTTTTGGCACAAAAAGCATGTTGCCTCTTGACCATTCTAACCAACATTTTGTTTTAACATACCTGTACCTTCCATCTCATGTTTGGAGATGCCCAACACCCGAAGATCAGACACCAAGTCTCTCTGCTCCTTGGCTTCTTCCTCCACATTCTTCAGCATCTGACCCTGCACTACCACAGTGTTTCCCAAGCTATGCACCATGTCTCTAAGATGCTTCACTTCGTCCCCGAGGTCAGCTTGTAAGACGTTACCTGGTTCTACATGGTTGTCTCTCTCAGTGAGCGCTCCTCTCTCCCCCTGAGCTCCAGCCTCAGAGAGACACAACAGTAGAACAAGCAAAGCCCCAGCAGCCTTCATTCTGGAACAGAGTGAGTGAAGATACCGTACGGTCCAGCACGTCTTTTATACTCTCCCTCCTCATAGACCAGCATTGGAAACGTCATGGTACCCAGTGGAAAGTTAATCTACAATCTGGACCCTAAATTAAGTCAAGGTCCAATATGTGGTCCACGATAAGAGCTGGCAAATGTTCTGGATCTGGAAAGAGCGGCAGTCAGGGCCGGATCTAGGCATAGGCAAGGGGGGGGGGGGCAATGCCCCCCTAAATGCCCTGTCTGCCCCACATAACATAATGGCATGCAAAAATCAAAAAAATGTTAAAAATATTAAACTATTTGAAATGTTATGCTACAACTAGGTAGATGGATAGATAAACTGATAAGATATTAGAGAGAGAGAGATAGATAGGTGTAAGACCTGTTGTTTGTATTGCGTGTTGTGTGTGCCAAAATGCTTAGTTTTCTATGCATTTCGGGTGTTTTAGGGAGTTTGTCCCATTTTATTTTTTTTTAAGATTTGTTTTTGGGCTTTTTATGCCTTTATTTGATAGGATAGTAGACTGACAGGAAATGGAGAGAGAGATGGGGAATGACATGTGGCAAAGGTCGTCCGGATCGGGAATCGAATCGGCGACGCCAGCAGGCATCATAGCCTAGTATGTGGTATGCACCTTGACCACTAGGCCAGCGGGCGACCGTTTGTCCCATTTCTGGAGGTAAACCCCCTATCATTTCTTCCTGCCCCACCTAGTGCTAAAGGCTAGATCCGGCCCTGGCGGCAGTGAAGATATTCAATGTAATCAGCTGTTGTTATTGCAATAAATGGCCTGGACTAGTTTTTTCTGCGGTCATGTGAGGACACTGAGGTTGTCGAAGCCTGCAGTCATATACATGCCTGGACAGCATAAATGGGAGTTATTCTGAGGACATGAGTGAGATAACAGCTGAGGAGAGTCATAAAAGCAGTATACAAAGGGCTGGGCTAAAGGTCACCGAGATTGAGTGGGTCACAGGGTTTTGAGTGAATTATAAATTCCACAGGTCACATGAAGACAACAGAGTTGTTTTCACTAGGCAACAAATGGCGCTCGGGGACAGTAGGGTTCACAGCGGGAGGGCACCGTAAAGAAAAGGACCCAGAGGGCTGATAACACGGCCTTTTGTTTTAACAGAAGCTAGTGGCAGTCACTTGGCACGATACAGTCTCTCCCCCGCCCCTCCCCGGGGTAAAGCACGGATGTTAACTATAGGCGGGTGTTAATGAAGGCTCCGTGATGTCTGGATGTGTGAACACAGATGTGGCTGTCAATATTTGAGAAACAGCAAAAATGCAACAAGATATTACAGAACCACTCATACACGGGGAAATCAATATTGGTGCTGTGTGTTTCAGTGTTGTCAGGATCATTCGCTAAACAAGGCCTGTTAGCGAATGATGTGACCACAGAAAGAATACAGTTCCAAGAAGGAGTTAAACAGTGGAACGGGGTTAAGGGATGTGACCATATAGGGTAAAACAGTGACATGAACAACAGATGTAAGGGAATAATATGTGTGTAAAATGGAAGAATCACTTCTGCTTATCCGTTTTAGTTGAATGTTGTTTTAAAATGCATTACTGTTTGGAAGATAAACGAAAATAATAATGTTTTAAGAATATGGTGAATAAAATATAGGCTTACAGGAAACAAGGTTCAAGATAGTTTGTAACACACTAGGTGATACAAATGGTGTCACCAGAACGGCCCCGCCTCCCTTACGAGCGGACAGTACGGCGATTGGTCAAGGACGAGGGACATTAAAGTCCGCCTCCAGCGCGGGGCTTGTGAAATGTGTGTATTTAAAGTGATGCATGACTGAAGGAAGGGGTCACTACTATCGACTGGAAATGTTGTATACTAGTGTCCATGCTACTGACTGCTGTGCGCATTGAACTTTATTCGACCATACTGAATAAAAGATGCTATCTACCTCAACCTTCGCCTACTCAGAATCCTTTGTTCCACCTCCTGAATGAAGACAGGAGACTGCAAGGTTAAGAGTGTTCACTGACAAGTTCACATGAAGCAAATGATCACTTTAAAATAGACTGATATTTATTCAAATGATCACTTTAAAACTGATATTTATTCAAATGATCACTTTAAAACTGATATTTATTCAAACAGATCCCAGTGAGTCTATGCAGCATTGCTACAGTACATCCTCTCCTTTTATCCTTGCTGTCAGGTGGAAACCTCATATGTCCATAACTGTTGCCTTTTAGAATTAAAATCCAAAAGTACAGCATATATAATATTTTAGCTACGTTTGTGTGGCACTGTACTATGACGTGGTAGGGCATTGATTTATGATAACAAATAAATACAAATAAAATATGGAAATAAGAGCTTTAAGGCAGTAAGGATATCCTTGGTTGTGGACATGATGTCATAGCAGGTGGGCATTCTGCACACATCAGTGAAAATAGCAGATCTACAAGCTTAATTCACACCTGATCCACAACTTCTGAGCGTTGTAGATCTGTTATTTTGGGTGAAGAGACTTGTTGTAGGACAAAAAGAGGGGGGAAGGGTTATGTCATTATAACATTTTAAATTAATTTATTGTCTTTAGTGAAAGTGGTTTTGGACATACAAGGTTTCCACCTGACAGTGATTTAAATGCTTCAATTATTTGACAAGGTTTCATTATGTTTAATTAAAAAATAATATCTGTGTGTGTGTGTGTGTGTGTGTGTGTGTGTGTGTGTGTGTGTGTGTGTGTGTGTGTGTGTGTGTGTGTGTGTGTGTGTGTGTGTGTGTGTGTGTGTGTGTGTGTGTGTGTGTGTGTGTGTGTGTGTGTGTGTGTGTGTGTGTGTGTGAGAGAGAGAGAGAGAGAGAGAGAGAGAGAGAGAGAGAGAGAGATTCAGCCAATCACATGCTGTGGCCGACATCTCATCTCCTATGAACACAAATTTGTTTCCGTAGCCGCTGTCTTGTCAGTCTATAGCGCGATGCTGTGACATTGAGCATTGTTCGCCATATTAATGTCTTCAATGAGTTATGGTCCACCTACTTTTTGACCGTCAAATCACATTCCCTCCAGCGCTATGTCCCTCCTTTCTGGACTGTTTCACTAGGAACTGCCTGGTTCTGCATGGTTGTGGAGCAAGTAGATAACTGCGCTGTAAGCTTGTAGATCTGCTATTTTTGAAAAAGTCGTGAAAATGTGTGCAAATCTTTGAATACATGTATTTTTAAGCAAATTTTGCTTCTGGGTGGTCCCTGGAACTAAATATTTTGAGATGGGGGTCTGTGGCCAAATACATATCAGTTTGGGGGTCCTTCACATGAAAAGGTTTGAGAACCACTGACATAGTAGTCTCTCAAGAACAGACTAACTGAGCTCCAGTTAAGTGAAAGGGACCTTTTCTTTGACGATGGCTGGCCAGATTGCTGACATAGAAACATAGGTTTTTCAAAAATGTCAAAAAGCCTTTGGTGTCGTCCATTTTTTGAGGGCAAAAAGGCCAAATGCCAGGGCAGGAAGGCCATCAAATAAAACAAGATTTTAGTCCATTGAAAGAATTTGTTGAATTTAAGGGTTATGGATGATAACCTAATCTGCAGTGAAATAGATAAATGATGGTCATCTGATCCATGCTCAGCCCTGCACCAATCAAAGATCTACACTACACTCCCTTTTCTGTGGAACATACCACGGATTCTCAACCACTGTGCCACAGACCTTTAGTATGCCCTTTGAGATGCTTTGGTGTGCCCTTTGAAATTTGACAGTGGAAATGGTTCGTTTTTTTAATAGATTTTTTACACCATTATAATGTTCTCGTTTTGATCATTAGACCCAATCACTGAATATCGGTACGTCTCCAGCTTCAGGATATGTATGCTACTGATGTACTACCAGACTGTGGCATTTTATGAGTTCAGTAGTTTACAATCTAGGCATTTAGCAGATGTTCTTAATTCAGAATGACTGTGGTTCTCAAAACCGTTATTTTGACCATCATAACTAAACATCATAACATAACTACGGCCATACTCTACCCTGATTGGTCGAGGACTGGCTGGCCACCTCTGAAAACCGAATCTAGCTATGCTCGTAACACAGGCCGTGGTGGAAGTCTTTATATGGTCAGCACACATTCTAGTGAGGAGAATGAATGGAAAATTTACCAATAAAATTTTTATTTGAATGAAATACAATCACTGAATATACCTTAAAGTTTAAGGACTTTTCATTTCAAAATATGAGGCATTTTGAAAATAACCAGTAGCCACACACACCGTATATCTAGGTGTGCCCTGGGATATTTTGGCTATGAAAAGTGTGCCTTGACAGAAAAAAAAGGTTGGGAAACACTGTGGGACTCTACTAGCTACGCTACACTCCCCTTTTCTGTGGAATACACTGACTCCAAGTTAAATTCATGTTAACTGATATGCTGATATCTCATGATAAGTGAGCAGATATGTGCAATTAAATGGGAACATTTCCTGGTGACTTCACCCAGCCAACACTCCCTCTTCTAGTCAGGTTCACTATGTTAATAAAGGTTTATTCGTTGGATTTTTTGGGAGATTTGTAAAACTATACATTTTTGGAATCTTCAGAGCATGGGGAATCCAAAAATATTTGTTGGCATTTGCACGGACATGTGCAAAGCCGCCAATTTGGACGTTCAAAATGGCCGACATAAAATACATAATTTGTGCTATCTTGGCTTCTAGACAACCTAGAAACGTAATTAAACATGCCAATCCTATGTTTTCTGGGTCAAGGAAACGAATGAGTGAATGGTGGATGTAAAATGTTCTGGACCCCCACCCCCTTTCTGGGGGTTATCTATTTTGGGACCTCCCAGAACAGTACGCCAGTTAATGTCCAATTTTCATCATATTAGAGTTGTTTTGTAGGTTTTAAAACATCCTGAGTTCATTTATTAGACTTTTAACACCTTGAAAGCCGCGGCAGAACCCTCTGAACAGAGGTAGCGCCGAAGAAATAAGCCATTTATTTACAAACATGTTTTAAAAAAACAAAGCCCACATGATAACAACACGTAATGGAGTGCTCGATACAGCGTACATATTCATCCTGCAGAGGTCGGCGATCTTACTTTGGCGAGGCGGAGGGGAGATCAATTCCATTCGTTTACGTGCGGCGAAGCAGGGAAAGGAGCGATAGAGAAGCGGCGCCCGAACATGATTGAGACCGCGATCCACGAACAGAGACAAAGAGCAGCCATGTTGTGTGCACTTCTTGTCGAGTTTCAACAACGTGGAGAGTAGGAGGCCACTCCTAGCCACCCATCCATCCAGAATGTGAGTCAACGGCGCGGCCTGCTGGATACTACAAGCATCACACCCAGTCCCAGAAAATGATTGAGAGAGGATATTAACCGTTTCAGATGGCTCCAAAATGACACAGAGAAGAATGGCCGATGTTTTTTTTTTGGATTATTATCATTTATATCAAAAGTCCGGGAATAGACGTGTGGCTGATTGGACCAAGTAGGAAGTCCGAGGGAGTACGGCCAGGCTTAGAAGGTGTTAAAGCAGCCAGAATAACCTTTCTGACTTTTGGTTGGGGTCTTTTCTCACCTGGGACCCCCGGGACAGACCCCTGAGCCTTTCTCAGTAATCACTCTGCTCCTGCTCCAGAACAATGTTAAATTAGATAATAATTTAAGCATAAAAGTTGTTGTAGCTGGGCTCTGAAAACAAAAATGAGTAGTAGCAAATACCTCGGGGGGGTCCGGGACCCCGGGGGGTCCTCAGAGTTACTACAGGGGGCCCGCCAAATATTGATGGGATCTTTTTTCTTTATTTTTTTTTTTACATTTGAAACTGAAACTTTGAATGTTTTTATGTGTCCTGGGTTTATTGCGACCATAGGTCGCAGTTTGTGACCATAGGTCGCAGTTTACTATTAGAACCGTCACATCTTGACCGTATCTGTCTGTCTGTCTGGACGGGTAACACTTGTCTTTTTTGCTGATTGACTCTCATACTCTGACATCCCACTCTGATAACACTGTGATGTCAGGGGAACCAAATCCCCTTTATGCCCATATATGGAGATCCCTGTGATGCCAGGGGAACCAAATCCCTTTTATGGACAACTAGGTAGTCATCCGGCAACAGCTCACAGCTGTGAAGCCGGGAGGAGTTCAGATTGACAATCAGGTTCACAGGAGGGGAGGGCGTGAGCAAAGTGTGGTAGAACAGGGGAAGGGCAAGGGCCAGACCCAGACCCAGAATTTGACATAATGAAGGTATTGCAACTTCTCACTTTGGGTGCGCAGAACAACATGTCCATTTATTGCATTGCACTCACACTGACAACACAACACACACACACACACACACACACACACACACACACACACACACACACACACACACACACACACACACACACACACACACACACACACACCTTTGTTATTGTCACCCCAAAACCCTCACCCTATGCTCTTGAAGAGCCCATGGTCAATTACGCCCAAAAAGATTCACTACAATGGAGTCATTTCAGACATGCAGGATCTATTTGTCTTCATCATTGTCATCTTCAATGTCCAACCTAATAGTGTTGACAGTGTCTCCACCATAGCATAGAGTGAAAGGCAGGTTATTTGAGCAGCTGCACCGTCCCTTGCAAACTGCTTTGCAGCCATATTTGATGAACTCAAGTACTGCGTTTGGAGCAGGGAGGGCAAGACACCTGACTGGAACGTACCCTCCACTCTCTGAATTCCATCAATTTTCTTTGATTGGTGGAAGCTCAGAGCAATTTATCAGGTATGATTTATCCCACAATGTGACATAGTTGGCACATAGGATTCTGTGGTAGCAGTGCAGCACAAGTTGGAGGTAGTCTCTCACCCTCCAAGTTCTTTGACAGAAATAGTTCCCATCTGAGTAATCACAGGGTTGTTGGATCTTTTGAACCGTAAACATGGCATGCAAAATGCTCCAAAGACTGCAATGTTGAATAAGCTTGGGAGGAATGGAAACCTTGCCAAGGTCCTTGAAGTGGATAATGGCTTGGTCATCATCATCAGGCTTCAAGTAGGCATTGACCCATGTCTTTTTGGAGATTCCAACAAATGCTCTTCCCCAGCCAGCACAAGAAAAATTGTGTCGGCCAAGGAACCCTTGACATTTGTGACACTTGAAATCGCTTGAATATATCTATAGAGGACATCGGTGTTGGGTGACCAAACACATATGTCTTGCAAAGCACTATAAGCCGCAGAGGCAAGGACTTGATGAGGAATCAGGGTATCAGCCTCTTCATGTGTGTGCACTTCCACAAAATCATGTCCCTTGATGAAGGTATCGTATTATGATGACTACTTTCTCATACTTGACAAATTGCCACAAGCTTCGATCAATCAAAGAAAATAGATGGCATTTAGAGAGTGGAGGGTATTTTTCCGGTCAGTACTTGAGCTCATCAAATGTGGCTGCAAAGCAGGCTGCACTCCTCATGTAGTGAATCTCTTTGGGCATAATTTACCATGAGCTCTTTAAGAGGATAGGGTGCGGGTTTTGGGGTGACGATTAACAAAGAGGTGTGTGTGTGTGTGTGTGTGTGTGTGTGTGTGTGTGTGTGTGTGTGTGTGTGTGTGTGTGTGTGTGTGTGTGTGTGTGTGTGTGTGTGTGTGTGTGTGTGTGTGTGTGTGTGTGTGTGTGTGTGTGTGTGCGTGCGTGCGTGCGTGCGTGCGTGCGTGCGTGCGTGCGTGCGTGCGTGCGTGCGTGCGTGCGTGCGTGCGTGCGTGCGTGCGTGCGTACGCGTGTGTGTGTTGTGTTGTCAGTGTGAGTGCAGTGCAATAAACACACGTTAGTCTGCACGCCCAAAGTGAGAAGTTGCAATACCTTAATTCTTGCAATCCCTGCAGTAACACCTGTCAACCATAACTGTCTAACACAAAAATGTTATAAATAATACTGAGAATAATAATGAATCATCGAAGTACAATACATAAACCCAGGATACATAAAAACAAAGTTTCAAATGTAAAAAAGAAAAAAAGAAAATCCTTTCCCATCAAGATTTGGCGGCCCCCTGTAATAACTCTGAAGACCCCCCAGGGGTCCCGGACCCTCTAAGGAAGACCCCTGGTATTTTGCTAACCCATTTTTGTTTTCAGAGCCCAGCTACAACAACTTTTATGCTTAAATTATTATCTAATTTAACATTGTTCTGGAGCAGGAGCAGAGTGATTACTGAGATACTGTAGGCTCGGGGGTCTGTCTGGGGGGTCCCGGGTGAGGAAAGACCCCAAACAAAAGTCAGAAAGGTTATTTTGGCTGCTTTAAAAGTCTACTGAATGAATTCAGGATGTTTTAAAACCTACAAAACAACTCCAATATTATGAAAATCAGACATTAATTGACTGGTACTGTTTTGGGAGGTCTCAAACTAGATAACCCACAGAAAGGGGGTGGGGGTCTGGAATATTTTACACCCATCATTTACTCAGTCGATTAATTGACCCAGAAAACATAGGATTGGCATGTTTAATTAGGTTTTTAGTAGGGATGGTCCGATCAGGTTTTTTGGAACCGATCACCGAGCACCGATCACAAAAGTTTGATCACCTGATACCGATCAATCACCGATCCGATCAAGTTATTATTTATATATTATTTATATTTTCAAAATGTTAATGTTTTAACTTTAATTAATTAATTCACTCATGAATTCATTTATATATTTGCCTTATAGTTATTTACCAGCATTACTATGTATTTATTATCATAGCAGTAACTAATTATTCCTTCAGCACTGTGGAAATCAATACCCCAAAATGGCCTCAAGTGGGCATACTCAGGGCTCCAGACTAACTTTTTCATAGATAGCACTGGTGCCACCTACCTTTTCATTAGGTAGTAGCACCATCTTTTTCTTTGTATAGTGTGATAGCCTTATCATGCTGGTGATAGTTGTGTTCATTTACATACCATAGTTTGCCTTGATGTAGGCTAAAGATTAACAATGACCCAAACTTAGTATTTGCTAAATATTTTAATCTGAACTTTAGGTTTCTCTGCATGAGCAGCCGTAGTTTACAAAACACTAAGGCTGTGTATTTTAGGAAAGCCTTCAATATTCAATATAATGTTGAATACCTCGATAACAATATGTCTCATGATAACTACAAAATGCTGTATTAGCCTTAGTATTTTTGCTTCAAGTTAATTGAAGCTAACTAATTAATTCAAGAAAAAATAACAAATATATCTAGCCTAAAGGCCCATTCCCACTGGGCCTTAACAAAGGCAATATAATTGTAATACCTAGAACTTTGACTTTCAGTTGCATTAATGCACAATGTAGGCTACTGTAGACTAAATGGAATAATTAGGCCTAGTGCCATTCAGGATGGAAAAATAAAACTGTCCTTTTAGAGTGAAGTAGAAGTCAGTTTCAAGAGGAGATACTGGGAAGTAGCTGGCTACTTGATATCATAGAAAGCATTCACTTGGACACACACACACGCACGCAGCGCACGCACGCACGCACTAACAACACAGAACACACGCTACATCAAAGACAGAAAGGTTTAGCAGGTGCTTTCATTTCAGCTGATTGTCTATGAAGTAAAAAATGCGCATTTTGGAACTTAACGAGCGTTACGAGCCACAGCTGTTTCGCACGTAACAGTAGTTTAATGTCTGTAACCTGAGGTTGAAGACATACACGACGAGCGATTGCTATTCAATAACTAATCTAATAGCAAACAACCTGTACAGCTCCATGGATTATAGATTATCCAGTTCGAGGTGACAACAGCAAAAGCATTATACAAAGAAAGGTTAGTAGACTATTTGAGAATTGAGATCTATCCATGGTGAGCGAGAGAGAAAGAGAGTGAATCTGTCGCTCCACGATGAGTCTCCGCTCTAGTTGTGTGTGTGTGTGTGTGTGTGTGTGTGTGTGTGTGTGACTGAGAGAGAGAGAGGAGGCTCGAGGCTCTTCTGCACAGCAGGCAGAGAGAGGCAGGCAGAGAGAGAGAGAGAGAGGCGATCCTCCAGCATTTCTTCTTTTTTACTCATCCTCCAACCGTGCGACCTGTTTAAATTTTAACTTGCACGTTATACTGAACGGCTGGTTGATCGGATGCACCGATCGGATCGGATCGGTGAATTTACCTTTTGATCTAAACCACCGATTATCGCCGATCACGCTTTGATCGGCCCGATCCGATCCATTGCCGATTGATCGGTAACATCTCTAGTTTTTAGGTTGTCTAGAAGCCAAGATAGCAGAAATTATGTATTTTATGTCGGCCATTTTGAACGTCCAAAATGGCGGCTTTGCACATGTCCGTGCAAATGCCAACAAAGATTTTTGGATTCTCCTTGCTCTGAAGATTCCAGAAATGTATAGTTTTACTAATCTCCAAAAAAATCCAACAAAAATACGTAGTGGACCTGACTATTCTGTGGAATACACTGACTAACCAATTAAAATGGGCACATTTCCAGATGTCTTCACCCAAGCCACATTCCCTTTTCTGTGGAATTTCTTGACTTCTTACTGCCCCCTGTTTCCCAAACACTAGGTCGGGACCCATTAATTTTTTGGTTTCCTACTTTTTGTTTTTAATTATTATTTCTGTAATTTAATTTAGAATCAAGAAATTAGAAAAAAACGTTGAAGAAGTAGTGAAAATAGACGATCTCCAAGTGACGTGTTGTGAGCTTGACTCTTGTAGACACTTATGTCTACATGACAAGAAAGAGACACAGGTGTCTACTGTCTACTGTCGACAAGAAAGAGACAGAGGAGAACGTGGTACAGTCAGCTGGGGCATTAAGGCCACTGTGGCCTCAGGTTATGCCATTGGTTTGAGGGGCACACGGTCGAATTGAAGGGCAATGACGGCCATGGCCTTCATGGCCTCCATGAAATTCCTGCCCTGGTAACCAGTAAACAAGAAGTACTCTGGTATAGTCAAATAATTTGAAAATAATAATAATAATAATACACTTATGTAATAACAGTAAAATGCATGTAATAACATACAATTTTGGTGAACTTAACTCTTTGAGTTTCACTAGTGAGGCACTACTCAAGGTCTATTTCTTAATTTGTCAAATTAGTTTTTGTACCAAGCTGCACGGGCACATCCATATGCTCCACTGCAGTAAATCCCTCTTTTACGACAAACACAATGCCCTGTACTGGTTTCCACTTGCCTTGCATCCACAAACTGTAAGTTCCAAGCTTCTGGCCTGAAGAGGTTTTTAAGTTTAAAGTTGGGGGACCAACCTGCCTTCTACCATGTGCGAGACACAATTGATTGGTGAGGGTAGCTTTGGATACCCCCGTTGATAGTGGGTCCTCATGATGTGCAGAGTCAAGACATCACTTGTTGGCGGAAATATATCAATATTGGCTTTCAGTTTTCAAAACAGGCCACAGAAAACGGCATGAATTGATTTGCTGGTTGATTTTGAGTGTGCATACACACTGCCAATGAGATAGTAGCTGTACTTGATAGAAGTTGAGGGCTGGAACAATTTCCAGGCTCTCTTTTTTCCTATAGTGAACTGGCAGTGAGAACATTAAATGGCATGCTAACAGACCTTATAGTATCTCACTTGACATTTTGATATCTTGAACCCTTGATATCTTAAACTATTGATGCCCTAACTTAAGCCTATATTTCAGCCTCAGGGTCAAGTTTCTTTACAACTATTCTGTTTTCCAACCTTCCACCTTTACAACAACATCCTGTAAAATATTAAAGGTCATCAATTATTGGCTAATTGTTATCATTAATCTTGTCATGGATAATCAGGTATATCAATCATCTTGTAGTCTTTAATTTTTATACTGCAATGATGTTATTTGTGAATTCTATATAATTATATTTTGTTTTTTACAAATCATATTCTATTAACATTTGTTTTGTGTTATATACTGTACATACAGTAGGTAGAGGCCTCATATTTAAAGGAGCTATAGTCAACTTTTTCTTGAAAAATGAATGCTAAAATAAAAATAATGTTTCGAAAATTATTTATTAAAAAATAAGCTCCATATATGTGTTTCTATTCAAAAATGATCACAAAAAGCTTAAAATAATGATTAAATAATCATGTTGGCCATTGTCAGGCTGACACTTTGTTCACATCCTAGCCTAAATAGACTAGAATGTAAACTAAGTGTCAGCCTGACAATGGCCAAAATGAAAAAGTTGACTATAGCTCCTTTAAGACCTTTGGGCTTCTTGCCTTCTCCTGGCCCTTTTCTTTTTATATTTTGTGTATTGTTTGTTTTTACATTGTGCTAAATACATCAAATCAAGTAATTATTGCTGTTCTACAAAATGATTTATTTGGACTGGATAAGCCAGGGTTTGAACCCAACAGGTTGACACTTTACAGACTGAGTCATTGGATCCACAGTCTGACCTTTGAGAGAACGGAGACCATAGAGAGGTTTTCTTTTTACTTTTGTTTCAATGTGTACATGTTTCTTTCATTCCTGAGGTTTCTGTCTTTGAATAGGAATGTCACCTGCTGTGTTTAGCTGATAGTTTGGGTACAGGGACAACACTGAACTCCCGAAAGGCCGGTCCATTTCGGGCCGGTCCAGGACGGCATTAAAAAAAAATGGCCAGCCCACAAAGTAAATATAACTCATGTAATTGTCCCATCTTTGAGTAGCAGTAGAGACCTCTCTCTATATACCAGAAAAACAATGAGACCTAAAATCACAGTAACCGGAAGGCGTAAAAAAATCTGGTGCGCGGCCGATGCCCGTGCGCAATGAGGGCCTCTCCAACTCCTTTTCCCGGGCTGAATCAGGGGCCCAGTGCATCCCTGTTTGGGTATACTGTAAACAGTGACAGTGACTCCACCCTCCCCAGCTCCCCTCCACCCCTAGTTTTTGTAACCTCCCATCATGGAATTGTTTCTGAATGGGATAGGCTCCAGACTACTATACTGCAGTTAGTTAGCTGCTTTAGTATATAGTCTGACCAAGCCAGGCTAATAGCAGTGGTCATGGTTTACAGGTGCCACTAAAAAATAGTAAACCTTTTACTGACATATTATTTTCAATTAATATGTCAGTATCAATATCAATTATTTTAGACTAGAATCAAGCCATCCAGTATCGTATAGTAAACCATGACCATGCAACCTTTGATTCTGTAAAAAAAAAAAAAGAAAAGAAAAAAGTAAATCGCTAAAGAAAGGGTATTTATTGTAGTATACACATAATTAAATATTACAATATTTTGGTCGAGCCCCCACATGAAGGACGACTTCACCACTTTTCAACCTCTCCTGGTCCTCACTAATGTTCATGAAATTATTTCTACTTGTCTGTGTCTCATAGGAGGTCTATGGACGCTTCAGAAAGCCGCCTACCACTGACATCATCATTAGGCTTTTTTTTTTTCTTTTTGAACAATATTTAAAATGTGTAACTAAATCTTTTATTAACGTGAGAACAATAGATTCCATTATAGCAAGCTAACTTTCCAGGAATAGAAAGCCTGCAGTTTCTATTAGCTTAGATTCACCATCGATGATGTAACTGGTAGACGGGTTTCTGAACTGTCCACAGCCTCCTCTGACTGAGACACAGACGAGGAGAGAGAGCGAGGTCATTTAGCGACCTACAACCGGGTTGCAACGTGGTCGGTAGTTTTCAGCGACCGGGACGCTAAATCGAACGACCGGGACGCTAAATCCACAGACCGGGTCGCTAAATGCACCAACCGGGACGCTAAATCCACGGACCGGGTTGCTAAATCCACCAACCGGGACGCTAAATCCACGACTGGGTAGGTAAATCCACCGACCGGTGGTCGCTTATCCACCGACCACCGGGCCTAACCCTAACCCTAACCCTAAACCTAACCTCAGTAACCTTACCTCAGTAGGCTAACCTGCCGACGCAACCTCCCGACCGGGTCGCTAAATCACCGACCGTGCCGCTAAAGCGAGCGACCGGGTCGCTAAATCGACCGACCAGGGCGCAAAATCTTCCGGCCGGGTCGCTCGATTTAGCAACCCGGTCGCTGAAAACTACCGACCACGTTGCGACCCGGTTGTAGGTCGCTAAATGATCTCGCTCTTACTGCAGACGAGGACAGAATGCTTCCATATTACAGTGTTTCTGACTGAGACACAGAAGAGGACAGAATGCTTCCATATTACAGTGTTTCTGACTGAGACACAGAAGAGGACAGAATGCTTCCATATTACAGTGTTTCTACTGAGACACAGAAGAGGACAGAATGCTTCCATATTACAGTGTTTCTACTGAGACACAGACGAGGACAGAATGCTTCCATATTACAGTGTTTCTACTGAGACACAGAAGAGGACAGAATGCTTCCATATTACAGTGTTTCTACTGAGACACAGAAGAGGACAGAATGCTTCCATATTACAGTGTTTCTACTGAGACACAGAAGAGGACAGAATGCTTCCATATTACAGTGTTTCTACTGAGACACAGAAGAGGACAGAATGCTTCCATATTACAGTGTTTCTACTGAGACACAGAAGAGGACAGAATGCTTCCATATTACAGTGTTTCTACTGAGACACAGAAGAGGACAGAATGCTTCCATATTACAGTGTTTCTACTGAGACACAGACGAGGACAGAATGCTTCCATATTACAGTGTTTCTACTGAGACAGAAGAGGACAGAATGCTTCCATATTACAGTGTTTCTACTGAGACAGAAGAGGACAGAATGCTTCCATATTACAGTGTTTCTACTGAGACAGAAGAGGACAGAATGCTTCCATATTACAGTGTTTCTACTGAGACAGAAGAGGACAGAATGCTTCCATATTACAGTGTTTCTACTGAGACAGAAGAGGACAGAATGCTTCCATATTACAGTGTTTCTACTGAGACACAGAAGAGGACAGAATGCTTCCATATTACAGTGTTTCTACTGAGACACAGACGAGGACAGAATGCTTCCATATTACAGTGTTTCTACTGAGACACAGACGAGGACAGAATGCTTCCATATTACAGTGTTTCTACTGAGACACAGACGAGGACAGAATGCTTCCATATTACAGTGTTTCTACTGAGACACAGAAGAGGACAGAATGCTTCCATATTACAGTGTTTCTACTGAGACACAGAAGAGGACAGAATGCTTCCATATTACAGTGTTTCTACTGAGACACAGACGAGGACAGAATGCTTCCATATTACAGTGTTTCTACTGAGACACAGACGAGGACAGAATGCTTCCATATTACAGTGTTTCTACTGAGACACAGAAGAGGACAGAATGCTTCCATATTACAGTGTTTCTACTGAGACACAGAAGAGGACAGAATGCTTCCATATTACAGTGTTTCTACTGAGACACAGAAGAGGACAGAATGCTTCCATATTACAGTGTTTCTACTGAGACACAGACGAGGACAGAATGCTTCCATATTACAGTGTTTCTACTGAGACAGAAGAGGACAGAATGCTTCCATATTACAGTGTTTCTACTGAGACAGAAGAGGACAGAATGCTTCCATATTACAGTGTTTCTACTGAGACACAGAAGAGGACAGAATGCTTCCATATTACAGTGTTTCTACTGAGACACAGACGAGGACAGAATGCTTCCATATTACAGTGTTTCTACTGAGACACAGACGAGGACAGAATGCTTCCATATTACAGTGTTTCTACTGAGACACAGAAGAGGACAGAATGCTTCCATATTACAGTGTTTCTACTGAGACAGAAGAGGACAGAATGCTTCCATATTACAGTGTTTCTACTGAGACACAGACGAGGACAGAATGCTTCCATATTACAGTGTTTCTACTGAGACACAGAAGAGGACAGAATGCTTCCATATTACAGTGTTTCTACTGAGACACAGAAGAGGACAGAATGCTTCCATATTACAGTGTTTCTACTGAGACACAGAAGAGGACAGAATGCTTCCATATTACAGTGTTTCTACTGAGACACAGAAGAGGACAGAATGCTTCCATATTACAGTGTTTCTACTGAGACACAGACGAGGACAGAATGCTTCCATATTACAGTGTTTCTACTGAGACACAGAAGAGGACAGAATGCTTCCATATTACAGTGTTTCTACTGAGACACAGAAGAGGACAGAATGCTTCCATATTACAGTGTTTCTACTGAGACACAGAAGAGGACAGAATGCTTCCATATTACAGTGTTTCTACTGAGACACAGACGAGGACAGAATGCTTCCATATTACAGTGTTTCTACTGAGACACAGAAGAGGACAGAATGCTTCCATATTACAGTGTTTCTACTGAGACACAGAAGAGGACAGAATGCTTCCATATTACAGTGTTTCTACTGAGACACAGAAGAGGACAGAATGCTTCCATATTACAGTGTTTCTACTGAGACACAGACGAGGACAGAATGCTTCCATATTACAGTGTTTCTACTGAGACACAGACGAGGACAGAATGCTTCCATATTACAGTGTTTCTACTGAGACACAGAAGAGGACAGAATGCTTCCATATTACAGTGTTTCTACTGAGACACAGAAGAGGACAGAATGCTTCCATATTACAGTGTTTCTACTGAGACACAGAAGAGGACAGAATGCTTCCATATTACAGTGTTTCTACTGAGACACTGACAAGGTAGTCCCCCCAGGAATCCGCAGAGAAAAAGTCTTGATTCCGCGGAGAACAATCCTGATTCTGCGGAATTCTGCAGAGAACATTTCTTGATTCCGTGGACATTAAAAAACAACCTAAAATGACCAGTTATCAAGCTAAAAAATATATAGTTCTAACAATCAAGTAAGACCCTTCATGAAATAGCTAATGAATTGTAATTAGTGGTTGGAATAATCATTTTTGAGAATAAAAATCTAATATTAAATCTATTATTTTTTTAATTGCTATTGTTTTTAATAATTACTTTCTGTTGCAAAGACTATATTGTCATCCATGCCCCATAGTAACCACATTTTAGAGGATAGCCTACCTACTTCGTAGTATGGGTGTAATATTTATTTATTCTCTTCTGCATTAGACCATAGAGGCATAGAGAGGAACCATAGTTCAGGACACAGTTTCTGTCAGGAACGAATGTGGGACCGGACCATCCAGCTAGTAGCAGTAGCAGCTAGCAGGAGGGAAGCTAAGCTATTCCCCCAGGCTGTGTATGAGGTGGCCACTGGCCAGAACATGTACAAATCGTTTTATAATAGTAGTAATAACTACTCCCGCCGCTCTGCTGCCACTCGTGACCGTCAGAAAAGTCTGTCAGAAAAGTCAGCGAATGGCCGAGAAATCCGCGGGTGGTCGCGAGTTCCGCGATAAATTCTGTGATCGCGGAATCGCGGATTCCTGGGGGGACTAACAATGACAGAATGGTTCCATATTACAGTGGTTCTCAACCATGTTTGGATCAGGTCACCTCTGTTAATAATAGCGGTGTAACGATATAGTAACTGAATCGGAAAATCTTTTTTAATTTGCAATACTATATCGATATACAAAAGCAAATATCATACCGTTTGGCTCTGTATATCGTATCGTACTGTTTTACAGTGCAAATAATCGCTATCGAATCGTTTAGCAATGCAAATAATCGATTGTATGGAAACTTTGGAACTTTTGTATGGAGTATTTGTGCCTTGTATTTATCAATTTTAAGAGGGAAATGAAAAAGAGGGGTCTACTGTAATTACTTTTTCATTCTATAGCTACTCTTGGTCAATCGATAAATGTGTGTAATCTCTGTGTTCATGTCAAGGTGCAGGTTTGTCCATATGTTGAAATGTAATGTCCATGTATTTGCTAAAATAATCACAGTGCACAGTGTTTAGTTATTTATATCCATAATAATAGATTTGTACCTTAACCCTTCTTGTGCCTATCCCGAACAAGTTCGGCTTTTTTTCAATCCAATACATTGTTTTTTTTGCTATTTTACTTACCCTGAGCTGGGTGGTCCTGGCTCGTCCTACGCTTGCCAACGACCGAGTCTAGATGGTCCGACGATTTATTCCATTGAAAATGGTTTAGAATAAAGTTTAGAGCCCCCCCAAAAAAACTCAGCGGCGCGACGTATTCCGGGGTTAATAAAATTAATTAATTAATCGGAGGCCTCAACGAAGCCCCGGTCAAATTTTCCATCCAGGCCCCGGGCCGCGATTCTGTTTACATCGGCCCGTAATCGGGTAACGCCGCATTTGAACAATCATTGTTCAAATGTATCGTTACACCCCTAGTTAATAACCTTTTCATCCATGACACCCCTGAATTACATTGTTACTTAATATCACCTTATGTCATATTAACCAGGTACTATCATATTAACCAGTACTTAAATGTGTAAATATTTCCCCCTAAGATACAGTATAGGCTATGTCACAAGGATAACTTGAGAGTTGTTAAATTGTCACTTAAGAAATGTGCAGATACCCTGTATAGACTTAAGGTCTTTGCACACTGCTGCGTTTTTCGGGCCGAATATCGGAGTGAATTTCGGATTGCGTGAATACAAACATCAACCTCACGTTATGTCAATCACGTTTGCACACTGCCGCACGTTTCATTTTTATTTTCGGACCAGGGTTGATTTTTTTCGATTTTCGCAGCTGTTGCACTGAGTCCCTTGCTCTCTCTCTCTTTCCTCTCTCTCACCCTGGCTTACGGCTTTCGGATTTCCAAAACGCAACGAAAACACGCAGTGCAGTGTGCAACCACCTTTACACATACTGTATGTTGTTTTGTTTGCTTTTAAGTGAGAAAACATGATGCACATTAAGTTAATGATCTGGGAATCCCCCAAAATAATTTGGGGACCCCCTGAGGGGTCCCAACCCTCAGCATGGGAACCATTGACTTAGCAGACACATAATGTGTATTGAAGTTTTACTGCTGTCAGTCAAACGGTTCATGTCTGTTCAAAGTTAGCATTATTCAATTGATTGCTACAGCGCCACCCTTTGGCCAATGGATGTGAGTTTGGTGTCTTCATCGTTTGACATAGACCTCTACCATATTAACAAGGTTCGTTAAAAACATAACTGGACGATTAAAGGGATAGTTCACCCCAAAATGACGTATTTTCTGTCGATTACTCACCCTATGGAGACTTGAATTCATGGATATATTTTAGATTTTGTTGCATAAGCCAATAATTTTAGGAGACTATTTGTGTCTCCATAAGGAAACACTGCTGGTCATCAAATTATTGGCTTAGGAATGTGACAAAAACTAAGAATTATCATTAATTCAAGTCTCCAGGGGGTGAGCAATCAATAGGAGAAAAAAAAATTGAACTTTCCCTTTAGGCCAGAACTGTAAAGAAACGTGTCAGAAGAAATAAACCAACAATAACACTAGGGGACCAGGACCTCTAATAATGATAATAATCATTAAAACATACAATAGACACAACAGTGCTCTTGAATGTGTCTTTATTGACAACATGAATATGAGCATTATGGAAGCTCTTTAGTGTAATGAATGTGTCTTTATTGACAACATGAATATGAGCATTATGGAAGCTCTTTAATGTAATGAATGTGTCTTTATTGACAACATGAATATGAGCATTATGGAAGCTCTTTAATGTAATGAATGTGTCTTTATTGACAACATGAATATGAGCATTATGGAAGCTCTTTAATGTAATGCATGTGTCTTTATTGACAACATGAATATGAGCATTATGGAAGCTCTTTAATGTAATGAATGTGTCTTTATTGACAACATGAATATGAGCATTATGGAAGCTCTTTAATGTAATGAATGTGTCTTTATTGACAACATGAATATGAGCATTATGGAAGCTCTTTAATGTAATGAATGTGTCTTTATCGACAACATGAATATGAACATTATGGAAGCTCTTTAATGTAATGCATGTGTCTTTATCGACAACATGAATATGAGCATTATGGAAGCTCTTTAATGTAATGAATGTGTCTTTATCGACAACATGAATATGAGCATTATGGAAGCTCTTTAATGTAATGAATGTGTCTTTATCGACAACATGAATATGAGCATTATGGAAGCTCTTTAATGTAATGAATGTGTCTTTATCGACAACATGAATATGAGCATTATGGAAGCTCTTTAATGTAATGAATGTGTCTTTATCGACAACATGAATATGAACATTATGGAAGCTCTTTAATGTAATGCATGTGTCTTTATTGACAACATGAATATGAACATTATGGAAGCTCTTTAATGTAATGAATGTGTCTTTATTGACAACATGAATGTGAGCATTATGGAAGCTCTTTAATGTAATGAATGTGTCTTTATTGACAACATGAATATGAACATTATGGAAGCTCTTTAATGTAATGAATGTGTCTTTATTGACAACATGAATATGAGCATTATGGAAGCTCTTTAATGTAATGAATGTGTCTTTATTGACAACATGAATATGAGCATTATGGAAGCTCTTTAATGTAATGCTACCAGGACCAGTGGTGGAAGAAGTACTCACATTTTTACTGGAGTAAAAGTACAAATACCTTTTACAAGTACAAGTTACAATTTAGACATTTACACTCTTATCCACAATGACTTACAAGTAGAACCACAATGTAGAAATCTTTCGTAACACGATGCATTACGGTCTGTTATTTTGGAAGGGCCGAAGTCTAAAACGGGGCTTAATGGTTAATGTGTTTTGTATTAATAATGTAAATCTACAAAGTAACTAGTAACTAAAGCCGTTTAGTAATTACCGTAAGTAAAATGTCAGATCAACAAGCTCACAATGATGTGTTGTGAGCTTGTAGATCAGCTAATTCAGAATATTAATTATAATGTTGTGTTTAAAAGGTTGATGATGATGATGATGATGATGATGATGATGATTGCAGTAAAAGTATGTGTAAATGTTACTTAAACAGAGTATTGTAGTAAATGTAGTCAGTGAGTTTCCATCAGTGTCAGTAGCAGTGTTACATAGAATAGAGCAGGAAACCACTGAATGTGTTGTGATTGTATGAGTTATCATAGAGCCTGTAGGAACAACAAGGTAACCTCATGTCTACTGTGTCTCCCTGCTCCATCTCTACTGTCACTGCATTAGATATGTATTCAAAGTAAGGATGATTATTGTATACATAGTTATAAATGAGTTGCTGATTATTTTTATACATTATGATCCTCACATCCTCTGATGATGGATAGTTAGCAGCAGTGAATCTGAAGTAATAAACTCCTCTGAATGGAGCACGAAAAAAACCTGGAACAAAAAGACACACACACACACACACACACACACACACACACACACACACACACACACACACACACACACACACACACACACACACACACACACACACACACACACACAGACACACACACACACACACACACACACACGGATCATGTTGACACTTTTAAACACTTTTACTTAAAGGGATAGTTCAAACCCAAAAGGACTTTTTCGATTACCCACAACAAGAATGCATGGATATTAATCGATTATCAAAGTATAATCGATAAGAAATAAGAACATATTTTTGGGTGAATACTCCCTTAAGCTCAATTTATAACAATAGAAAATAGATGATATTTTTGGAGAATGAGTTAACCCTTCACATGCTGTAGCTGATGTTTTCACAGAGATTTAAGTTGCGTCATTAAAATAATTAACGTAATCATTAATGTTAAAGTGTTAGTTCACCTAATTTTGACATAAAGCTGTGTGAAATACTTGCCATTAAAATAGTGGTTACAAATGTATTAATTCATTACCAGAGTCCCGTGGTCAGAGTTCTGGTCAGTTTTAGATGAATATAAAGTAGTTCCGGTGATTTGGCAGGGGCTCATAGCCCAATCATTAAAAATAGATGAATCCACAAAACTAGCGTCATTTGTATTGTTGACCTATTTCTACCAAATAGACCAACTTTCGTTCAACTTTGACCCCTCTGCAGGGTTGTTAAGTAACGGATTACATGTAACGCCGTTACGCAGACCTGCCAACCCTGGCAAATTTTTTTGAGTACTCATGCGCGGGCACGAAGTGCCCGCGCGGCGCCCGCAGCGCCCGCGCAGCGCCCGCGTTGCAATTTTTGTTGTTTTCCCGCACAAAACAGCGTATATTTTGGGGGGTTCCATGCACCTTTTTGGGTGGGACCTTTACAGTTATGTTAACAAAATTTCACACCAGAAATGTAGCACATTGCATGTCTTGACTTACACTAATAGGAGGAGGCAAGATGTTAGAACAACCTTTTAAATAAAAATGCCATTTGGTCAGGAGAAAAAGTAGGCTAGTATTACCAGGCAATACAGTAATGTTGCTTTGGCAATATTGTTGACAAATCTTTAATAAAATATACTAACTGCACTTGCTCAGAGTTAGTTAACAATAGACTAGCAAAACAGTCTCACCAGTGACTTAATGAATGAACATACATCAACATAATCATGTTATTCAAATAGCAAAATAGCTTTACATTGTCAGGTAGGCTATTTACCTTTAAATATTTACCTGTGTCTTTGTTAAACATTGTTCATTGAGCAGCCTAAATAAAACCACCTTTCTGTGCATGATTTGCATTAAGTTGAAAGTATTCAACTCATGTAGGTTTCTATTCCATCCATTAATTGATTGATATATAGGCCTACATTGTGTATAGATCACATACAGCCTAGTCTGTATATTCATTCATATAGGCTGTAGGCTACTCATTGTTGATACTGATAGACCATTAATGTCATTCATATATTCACAGGTGATAAATGTGTTCACTGTTAATGTTTTTGACAATACACATAGGCCTAATTCATTCATTCATTCATACTCGATGGGTCACACGTTTTGACATTTTCCGACTGGTTGCTCGCTGCAAAACCGTCGTATGACGAAGTATAACTCCAGGCGGATCGGAGCAGCTCGTTGTTTCGTTTCACCAGCGTCGCCAGATAGGGTTAGGTTAGGCATAGTACAAGATTTCACCAATTCTCACCATCGTGGCTGCTATGACATGTGAATTCACCTCAGAGGAGGGTTTTAAAAGTTTATTACCTGTTAGACTCGTTGGCAGCACTACAGGGCGAACAGTCGCTGTGCATCGACTCGCGCAACACCACGGCCCTTCTCCGTATCATCTTCTTTATACATTAATCTGATTAATATCGCCGTTATGTATCCGATCGATAACTCGTCTGCGTCGCTGTGAGATGCGTGCATGCTGAACTAAACCAAAACCTTCTTCTATAACTCTATTACCAAAACAAACAGTCCGCCAATCATTCTTCTTCTGTCGATAAAACGAGCATCGCTTCCGTTCTAGTGCTCCCCAGCGCCATGCGCCCCATTCACACACCATTCATGTGGTGCCTGGGAGGAACTACACGGCATGGAGCAAAAATGTTTGCCTCACTTTACCATCACCCGATAATGCGTAGCCGTTAGAGGAGTTTGCGTACCTGCGTACAGAGACTAAAAATGCGTGCTTACTACGCAAAATGCGTATGGGTTGGCAGGTCTGCGTTACGTAATCAGATTACAAAAAACGTGTAACTTGTAAAGTCCTAGGTTACATTTTAAAATGTGTAATCTGGATTACAGTAACGGAGGTGAATGACGGGGGTTACATGGTGGATTCCATTCTCCCCCTCCCCTCATGAATTTTACAAATAAGTTATAAAAACACCAAACAATAAAATACTCAAGTAGAAATACCAGTACACATTGTCACAGCATCGCTTCAGGGAACAGCAGCATGTTATGCTATGTTCAGTCGTAAGACGGTGGTGCGCATCGAAAATAGCAGATATACAAGCTCACAACGTGTCTAACCGCGACGCATTGTGAATTTGTAGGTCTGCTGACACCATTTCCACCCGGAACGTCTCTCAGCCAATCAATGACTACTATTTGACGTATCCCTCTCTGTGATTGGCTGGGATACCGGGTCCATTGTAACACGTTGTTGTTGTTTTTACTCTGAGCGTTACGTGGAGAGGTTGGTTGAAAACACTGGGCATTTATTCGTTTTCTGTTGGGAAATAAAAGCTAATAATCTTATTTTGGAACGCTGTTTCTGCCTTTAATTACAATGGCAGCACTGATAAGTTTAACACTAACAAATAGGTTCAGGGACGATTTATGGAATATTTACAACAATCCATCTGAAAGGAAAACTGCACACAAGACAGAAGGAGATACTGATATGATCGATGAAGGCTTACACATGCTGTTTCTACAACGGTAAGCGAAAGGCTGTCCTTATAAAGTTTCCCATAGCATCTGGCTAGTGTTAGCTTCAGGCTAAAGGTGGCTTGTTTAAGCCATTGGTTCTCAAAGTGGGGTCCAGGGACCTACATGGGTCCTTGAGGGAGTTCCCAGCTAATTGATAGTTAGGAACCAAATGGACCCTTATGGGTCTGTAGAGTGTACACAATTTAAATGCACCCCCAGCTAAATGCTAGTTTGGAAACAAATGGACCATGGGTCTGTAACTCTCACTGTGTACAGTGAGAGTTAAAATTAACATTGATTTTACAATATAAATTGGGGTCAGAGATAGAATAAATGGGGGTCCATTGGCTAATAAGTGTCCATTTGGGGGTCCTTGACATGAAAAAGTGGTGAACTTGGTGGGCGCTGGTTTAAGCTTCGCTTGTTTAGCCTTGGATCAAGACAGTCATAGGTCAGTCTTGTATCGAGGCTGGCTATGGATTGTTATGAGTAAAACATGATTTTATTTTTTATTTTTTTTGATGGGAGAACGGATGCTGGTCGTTCTCAGCAAGAGTATGTCAGTGACAGAGGTTGGTTGTTTGCATTGAGAGGTGGCCGACGTCACAAGTGAATGCTTGGAATTGGAAATTAACAGTACAGCACCTTAATATACATATTTCTTATATATGCCTACTCTATGTACAGTATACAGTATATATGGACATTAAACATTTGGCCATTGCTTAGAAAGAGAGTACCAGTCATTTGCATATAAAGCTATTAAGTCGTTTTTCTTTATTTTGTTTGTAGGTATACTTTTGCCTTCTGTGTGTACTGTGCCTGCATGCCTATGAATAGGATGGGGAAGGTGTACACTACTGTATTTTAACATCATATGGTGGTACTTGGAGAGAAAAATATTGTCTTGAGTGGTACTGGTAAAAAGATAAGGTTGAGAGCCTGATCTAACCTATTTTCTGAACATGCAGTATTTTGTGTGAATTACAGTATGTGTACAAGTGGTGTTATCCAGTATGCAAATCTTCAAAATTAGATATTTTATGATAATACTGTTATCAGTCATAATAAATCGAGTTTTGCTTAAAAGTAATCCAAAAGTAACTGAAAGTAACCAGTAGTTACTTTTTAAATTGTGGTAATCGGATTACGTTACTGACTACACTTTTTTGCAAAGTAACTTGTAACTGTAGGGGATTCCTTTTTAAAAGTAACCCTAACAACCCTGCCCCTCTGTCACATGGTACTATTTTTTGTGTCCAGTATCACTACGCCACTGCAACATAATTTGGGGAAATATTATTTCCCCAAAACAAGGTGCTTTGCAGTCAGCTGATCAGAACGAAACCTCGCTCTATATGGTAGAAATAGGCCAACTATACAAATGACGCTAGTTTTGTGGATTAATCTATTTTCAATGATTGGGCCACGCCAAATGGCCCCCACCCCATTGTAACTACTTAACATTGTTTTTGTTACCTGTTTCCTTTTCTGTTTGTTTTGTTTCCCTTTCCCTCCACATGGCACGTTTTATGAAATATGCCATGATGTATTGTTGTTGTTGTGCAAAAAAAAAGAAAAACCCAATAAACAAATATATTAAAAAAAAAGTAACTACTTAATATTCATTAGAAACTGACCAGAACTCTGACCACGGGACTCTGGTAATCAATTAATACATTTGTAACCACTATTTTAATGGCAAGTATTTCACACAGCTTTATGTCAAAAATAGGTGAACTAACACTTTAAAGCTCATTAACATCCTTAACTTAATCACTTGATGTAAAGCTCATTAACATAATTAACTTAATCACCACCTACCTGTAGATGGATTGTAGGCGTTGCCGATGTTAGTGATGATCTTCTGATAAACCAGAGTGGTTTCAGAACTAAATGGTCCAACATATCCATTATTACTCAGCCCAGCAGAGAAGGCCACCTTTGGTTGGTCTGTCAACACAAGAACAATATCACATTATTTATTGTTATAACAAACATATAACATATAATAATGTTGTGGTAATAGTTTAATATTAATAAACTATTCATTTTATATGATTATAAAAGCATATATTATAATATTGATTTATATTTATATGATTATAACATTGTTTTCAGGCAAAAACCTCATATCACCAAATTTCTACTTTTTATGATGTTTTTCTTCATAAATTAAATACTTCATTATACAAGAGTGTTGCAAAAATAGTGAAAATAGCAGATCTATAAATTCACACTGAGTCTTTGTTCTGAGCTTGTAGATTAGCTATTTTAACAACTTTACATTGTTTTCAAAATGATCATAAAAAGGAATGGTTTTGGAGGGGTTTCCACCTGACAGCAATGATAAAAACACATAGGCTATTTTATTATTTATATCATTATAAATGCATTTGTTATGCTATTACTTTGTTTATGTCATTATTAATGCATTTATTGTACTATTTTTACATTATTTATATCATTATAAAAGCATGTATTATACTATTAATTATCACATTATTTATGAATATATTTTACAGCAGATCGTTGATGTCGGGCAGAAACATTGTATTTCCATTTTTTTCTTTGTTAATTAATGCCTTACTTAATAAAATAAACATAAAAATTAAAAAATAGGGAAAATATTAGATCTAAAAGCTCTTTGTAGATCAGCTATTTTCACTTTTTTTAAATTCAAAAAAGGAATAGTTTTGGACATACAAGGTTTCTTCATAACGGTGATGATATACCAGTAATACGTCCTAAAGGGAGAGGTCACCCTAAAGGGCAAGGTCGCGCAGGAAGGAATTCACACAGGATGGAATGTATTTGCAGGTGTGATTCGAGTTACGGTTGGTTGTTTAAGTTGGACAAGAATGTGGACAAAATATTTTCCCAAACATGGATATGACTGACATCTGACATCATAGATGTCTTATGTTATAGACCACATGAGACTCACATAATATGTCCATATATGGGCATTCCAAGCTATGGGCTTAATATTGATGACATCAGGGATCTCCTCATATGGGCAGGTCAGCAATAGACATTGAGGGATTTCTAAATGTCTGTCTTGGCCATATATGGGCATTGCCAAATATGGATCAACATTGTGATGTCACAACAGGTCAGCTATAGACATCGAGGCGTTACCTACCTAACTATACTGATTGACTGACAGACAGACAGACAGACAGACAGGATCTGCCGGGTTTCATAGCTCCCTACAGTCACAATAAAAGCAACAAGCGTCCATATGACCATATATATGAGTGGTTCTCATCAAGCATCCATATGACCATATATACGTAAAACAAAATAGATATTTTCAAAAATGTTCAAAAATAGCAGATTTACAAGCTCGCAATGTGGCACAAAGTGATGCTCTGCAAACTTGTAGATCTACCATTTTTGAATAGCCACCGTATAAATAGATAAAGTGGTTCCAATGATTGTGATGCTATTATTCACTACTTTTACTTTTGCAGGAGACCCCCTGGAACCCCCCAAAGGACCCATGGGGGTTCCCGGACCCCACTTTGATATATAGGAATACGTCCATATATAGGCATATACTCCACTATTTGTGGAGTTGTGTTGTTTGAGGACTATTGTTTTTATTTTGGTTTTTACTTTTAATGTTTGAAATAATCATTCATTCATTCATATATATATGGGGAGACAGTTGTCCAGAACCACCGATCCGACTGACATGACTATACAGTATATGGAAGTGCCCATAATTACAACAAACAGATAATTTACATAACATAAATGTACAACTTTTATATTTGATAAACAAACTTACTGGACAGTTCCTGCACTTTGTCCTCACTGACAGTCAGCCTTGTTTCTACAGCAGACAGCTGAGCACCATGAGCTGAAATCAATACAACATGAATATTACATTAATACAACATGAATATTACATTAATACAACATGAATATTCATCAAAATGCTCACATACTTGTGAGTTATACAGACCAAACATGAGTAATTATCATTAAAGTAATACATTTTTCAACACTGTCCTCTCATACATGCATTGACTGAACATCATTCTGGTCTAATTACCTTCACTCTCTGTGGTCAACTTCTCCACCTGGTCTTCTGTGGAACTGAGTCTGGTATGGATGATCTGGACCTGGTCTTCAGTGGTACTGAGTCTGGTATCGATGCTCTGGACCTGGTCTTCAGTGGTACTGAGTCTGGTATGGATGATCTGGACCTGGTCTTCAGTGGTACTGAGTCTGGTATGGATGCTCAGGACCTGGTCTTCACTGGAAGTGAGTCTGGTCTGGAGGAGTTCAACCTGCTTCTGGCTGGCAGTCAATTCAGCAGACATTTCTGGAAAACATCACAGAGAAAGATTTTAAACACATTTCAGCTTGTACCACATTCTTCAAGACCCACGTTTGGCACTACAAACAAGTTGTTATGAATCAATATTAAAATAATAGTATAGCCTATTCATATTAAATCAAGATGCTCCAACAAATGGATTATATGGATCAAACATACAGTGAATAACGTGATAAAAAAAGACTTGATCAGATCTTTAAGCTCAACTGAAGGCATTATCAGTAAAGTAAGACATTTTTCAACACTGTGCTCTCATACATGCATTGTCTGAACATCATTCTGGTCTAATTACCTTCACTCTCTGTGGTCAACTTCTCCACCTGGTCTTCAGTGGTACTGAGTCTGGTATGGAGGAGTTCAACCTGGTCTTCAGTGGTGTTGAGTTTGATCTGGATGCTCAGGACCTGGTCTTCACTGGAAGTGAGTCTGGTATGGAGGACCTCAATCTGGTCTCCAGTGGTACTGAGTCTGGTATGGAGGAGTTCAACATGGTCTTCAGTGGTGTTGAGTCTGATCTGGATGCTCAGGACCTGGTCTTCACTGGAAGTGAGTCTGGTCTGGAAGAGTTCAACCTGCTTCTGGCTGGCAGTCAATTCAGCAGCCATTTCTGGAAAACATCACAGAGAAAGATTTTAAACACATTTCATCCTGTGCCTTTAAACATTATTTCAAGCTCACATCTTTTGGCACAACAAGCATGTTGCCTCTTGACCATTCTAACCAGCATTTTGTTTTAACATACCTTCCATCTCATGTTTGGAGATGCCCAGCTCCACCCGAAGATCAGACACCAAGTCTCTCTGCTCCTTGGCTTCTTCCTCCACGTTCTTCAGCATCTGACCCTGCACTACCACAATGTCTCTAAGCTCCTGGACTTCTCCTTCACTGGCTGTCACCTTGGCCTCCATGGTCTTAAGCTTCTCTCCCTGTACTACCACAGTGTTTCCCTGTTCTACCACAGTGTATTTCAGCTCCTTGGCTTCTTCCTCCACTGTCTTTAACATCTGACCCTGTACTACCACAGTGTCTCTAAGCTCCTGGACTTCTGTCACCTTGGCCTCCATGGTCTTCAGAATCTGACCCTGTACAACCACAGTGTTTCCCAAGCTATGCACCATGTCTCTAAGATGCTTCACTTCGTCCCAGATGTCAGGTTGTAAGAGGGTACCTGGTTCTACATGGTTGTCTCTCTCAGTGAGCGCTCCTCTCTCCCCCTGAGCTCCAGCCTCAGAGAGACACAACAGTAGAACAAGCAAAGCCCCAGCAGCCTTCATTCTGGAACAGAGTGAGTGAAGATACCGTACGGTCCAGCACGTCTTTTATACTCTCCCTCCTCATAGACCAGCAATGGAAACGTCATGGTACCCAGTGGAAAGTTCATCTACAAGCTGGATCCTAAATTAAGCCAAGGTCTGAGAACTCCAACATGTGGTCCACGATAAGAGCTGGCAAGACTGAATGTTCTGGATCTGGAAAGAGCGGCTGTGAAGATATTCAATGTAATCAGCTGTTGTTGCTGCAATAACACTGAGGACACTGAGGTTAGAGTGTTCACTGACACATTCACATGAAGCAAATGATCACTTTAAAATAGACTTATATTTATTCAAATGATCACTTTAAAATAGACTGATATTTATTCAAATGATCACTTTAAAATAGACTGATATTTATTCAAATGATCACTTTAAAATAGACTGATATTTATTCAAATGATCACTTTAAAATAGACTGATATTTATTCAAATGATCATTTAAAATAGACTGATATGTAAAACAGATCCCAGTGAGTCTATGCAGCATTGCTACAGTACGTCCTCTCCTTTTATCCTTGCTGTCAGGTGGAAACCTCATATGTCCATAACTGTTGTTTTCAGCATTCAAATTCAAAAGTATATTTAATATGTTATCAATTTAAAATTTAGGCATTTAACTAACGCTTTTAATCCATAGCAACGTTTGTGTGGCACTGTAGTATGATGTGGTATAGGGCATTGATTTATGATAACAAATAAATAAAATAAAATAAAATATGGAAATAAGAGCTTTCTGCCCAGCAGTAACAATATCCTTGGTTGTGTACATGATGTCATAGTAGGTAGGCATTCTGCACACTAGCAGATATACAAGCTTAATTCACACCTGATCCACAACTTCTGAGTGTTGTAGATCTGTTATTTTCATCTCCTATGAACACAAATTTGTTTCCGTAGCCGCTGTCTTGTCGGTCTATAGCGCGACGCTGTGACACTGAGCGTCGCTCGTCATCTCGCCCTGTCTTTAAATATTAATGTCTTCAATGAGTTATGGCCCGCCAACTTTTTGACCGTCAAATCACATTCCCTCCAGCGCTATATGTCCCTCCTTTCTGGACCGTTTCACTAGGAACTGCCTAGTTCTACATGGTTGTGGAGCAAGTAGATAACTTCTGTTGCAGTCCTTCTTTAAGCTTGTCCCGTGAAGCTTGGCCTTCTTTGAGCCATGTGTGGGACATACGTACATACAGAGAGACAGAACCAGATGTAGGAGCGGTTAGCACCGCTCATAAATGTATATACGGTACATGCAGTGCAGTAGAGAAGACTTGAATCCAGTCAACATTTAGACAGTTGTTGTTTTAATAGCATCTTCACCAGCATCATCAGAGATCCTTCACACGGGGAACAACAGAGAGGAAGGAATGTCCAGTAGTCACTCAGTCCATCATCATCCATGACAGTGAACGTGGCTCCCAACCAGGGGCGTCACACCAAATTCTGGGCCCTGGGTACAAGGATTCACTGCGGGCCCCCCATGAATGTTAACTATTGAAGAATAGCAGATATACAAGCTCGCAGCGCGGCACCGAGTGCCGCGCTGTGAGCTTGTATATCTGCTATTTTTGAAAAACTGTGAAAATGTTTGCAAGAAACCTATGTTTCCATGTGGGTGATGCTCAAACTCGTTCATGTGAAGGACCCCCAAAAGTATATGTATTTAGCCACGGACCCCCATCTAAAAAATATTTAGTTGCAGGGACCACGCAGAAGCAAAATTTGAGTTACAAATGTTCGCTTAAAAAAATACATATATTCAAAGATTTGCACACATTTTCACGACTTTTCAAAAATAGCAGATCTACAAGCTCGCAGCGCGGCACTCGGTGCCGCGCTGTGAGCTTGTATATCTGCTATTTTTCAATAGATAAAGTTACTAGGGCCCCTCCACCTTGGGCCCCGGTAACTCAGTCCCACTTTCCTACCCCTTGTGACGCCCCTGCTCCCAACCAACTGCACCCCATTCACTTCATTTGTACGTGACGTTTTGAAAACAGGCGATCTACAAGCTCACAACAGCGTAGCGGTGACAGCGATTTTGTTTACCAGCTCTTGTTCACAAGATAGATAGATGGTAGATAATCGGCTCAAAAAAAAAAGTCAGGCTGCGTTACAACTTTTTGTGGATTTCAATTATTGGCCTGACATAATTTTTTTTTGGAAATATCTATGGGACGATTTTGTGTGTGTGTGTGTGTGTGTGTGTGTGTGTGTGTGTGGAACCAGAGCAGCCACTGTTTTTCTCAAATGGGGGTACGTGAACCCTTAGGGGTACGTAGAGGTAATACAGGGGTTACTTGTGAGAACATGGAAAATGGAAACATTTATTTTACTGTTAAGTTAAATGATAAAACATTGACACATGTACAGTATGTGAATGTGCTGCTCTGTAAAGCTTTAAACCAAATGAAGTACGGATTCTTACAGTTACTAAATAGAAATCAGGCTACTTACTTTTATGTTCAACATATTGACATAAAAACTGGACTTTTGACTATTAAAGGGGGTACTTGGATTCATTATAATCAGGAAAAGGGGGTACTGAAGCCCAAAATGTTTGAGAACCACTGCTCTATAGTGAAATGCCCAGAATATGGATATTAAGGTTGATGGCTATTAAGAATTAATTTTGTTTTGTTGCCCTCACTAATAGTACTTGTACGTCTTTTTCTTCTTCCCGGATAAACTTTAATTTGCCGCACTATTCCTCCCACATGTTTTGGTGGCAGCCGACCTGGGCCTCATGTCCAATCCACCGGCTTCATCGGGTCATTCGGGTGTGACGAGGTTGATGTTTAATGTCTGTCACAGGGACGTGCAGAGAATGTTAGAGAGGCAGGGGCTGACATTTCTAAAAGGGCCTTTTGGTGAAAATATCTAAAGTAGCAGACCTCCAAGCTCACAACACGTGTTGCGAGCTTGAAGGTCGGCTATTTACGATGCTTCATTTCTACACAGAGAGGCCCAGCAAGCACAGGCAGGACCTGGTCCAATCAGTGACGTCTCGATTGGGGCCAGATTAAGTCAAACCATGACCTAGATCTGGCCTAGATCACCTGATTTCTATCAACATAAATCCTGCCCAAAAAAAACGACGTCCTGGATTAATCAGAGGGTCCGATCGAGGCCAGATAAATATCATAACTAGTCAGATATGTCCCAGAATATAACCTTACATGATCATATTTCAACTAACATTACAAACAATAACAATACTCCTATAGTCCATATGACATCCTGGTAATGACGTCAAGCCTCGTTCTGAACGTCACCGGAGTCACCAGAGGACGTCATCATGACGTCATCATGACATTATTTGGCTTGCAGGCAACATAAGATGCTACGTTCAAGTTCAGGAGAGTTTGGACAAGGCAATTCTCTTGAATGCTGCCTTCAGGTATGGCATGGAAAGAGGGGCATTTCACCACAGTAAAAACTGCATTCGTGGTCTGGAGAGAGGGCACTTTTTACAGACAGATAAAAGGACAGGGGCTCAAGCCCCCTTTGATGTCTATGTGTGCACGTGTCTGCTATGTCATATCGTTGTGGTCGTCAAGACAGAAACCTTGCAACTCCACATTTCAAGTTTGTTGTTTCGTTTTTTCACCTTAACACATTGCCAGCCAAATTCGTCATACAATGGTGCAGCAAAAATAGACTAAAATCTACAAGCTCAAAACTGAAGATGGATTTTGTGTTCCATTTGTGAAACATATGAGTTTTGAGCTTGTAGATCTGCTAGTTTCATTAATATTTTTGGATTTATTTTAGCCCATTTCACACATTTTTTTTATGGGGTTGCAAGTCAAATTACAAGGATTTTCAGGAAAGGTTTTTCAGAAGAATAAAAATAAAGATCTGAGCTGAAGTGATTTAATTCACCGTCCATTCATTAATTTTTGCACAGTACATTTGGATTGTTGTTTATACCATGAAATTAATACATACATGTAGGACCCCAATGGAAACAAGTCCCCAGGACTTCCTATTGTGTGAGTTATCCTTTTTAGCCTGAATGTTCTGTCTTACATTTATCAATAATAAAGCATTCAATCAATAAACGAACAAAAACAAAACACACGTCTCTTTTTGAGGTCTCGAGCTGGATGAGTTTGCGGAAAACATTTTCTTCTGCAAAGGACGGCTGATCCTGACCGGGGGTAAAACACGCACACGCACGCACACACACACGCACACACACACACACACACACACGCGTGCGCACACGCACACACACGCACACACACTGCAAACAGAAGACAGGAGGCATGAATCTAAATATATATAAATATATACAGTATTATTTACACATGTTCATCTGGGTTGCTCTGTACACTGTACAGACACTCAGCTAAATACACCTTCACACCATCTCAAAGGAGAAGTTCACCCCCAAAATGACTTCTGTTCCCCTATCCATTACTCACCCCATGGAGACGTGAATTCATGGATATTTCTTTTGTTAGTTTTCGTCACCAATAACTTGAGGAGACTCTTTGTGTCTCCATAGGGAACAAAGCAAACGCTTTAAAGGCTTTATTTTGATTGTATTAACCAGCTCTAATACCTTAACTTAAAGCAGAAATAATCAGTTTTCTGCTGACATAAGCAGGAATCATGCAATTGCTTATTTTTATTTTTTATTTTTATTTTATTATATTCAGGCGGCTAACAATGCTCCCTAAAAAAATCTAGTCTCTTTGGTGCTTCTAGGAGCCGCAGTCTGCCTCCAAAACTATTATTTTATCTGTAAGAAGCTCTGTCACTAGCAGCTCATTGGTGCATGAACCAGCCGACCGGGGCTAAAAGGATTGACAGACAGGTCAACCAATCTGAACAAGAACAAGAGGCGGTCCTGATTGGTCTGTTATTTTGGATGGGCCCCCAGTTTAATTGACCAATGACAGAACTTCTCACAGGTAAAAAGAATAGTTTTGGATGCAGATTGTGGCCCCAGGAAGTGTCACACACACAACATTTCTTTAGGAAGCATTGTTAGACGCCTGAATAAAATCAAATTAAAATATTTTTTTTAAATAAGCAATTGCATGATTCCTGCTTATGTCAGCAGAAAACTGCTTATTTCTGCTTTAAAGGCCTGTCCATACTGTCTCCGACCACCGAACTTTTTGTCAGAAATGTCCGGTTCAACTACAAAATGACGTCACTCGCATCTTCTGAAAAGAATTACCTCGAATTAGTGTTGGGAAAGCTGCAATAGGTCTAACCAATAGAATCCATTTGAATGTTTTTTTTTTTTTTAACCGCCCCCGGAAAAAATGTTTTGAATGGCTGACAACCAGACAACATCCACTCCAGGTAGGCTGACATTCCTAAAAGGGCCTTTTGGTGGTGAAAATATCAAAAATAGCAGCTCAGGGGTCGGCTATTTTCGATCCTTGACATTTCTTGATTTCAACATAAGATGCTGCTTTCAAGTTCAGGAGAGTTTCTTTGGACAAGGCAATTCTCTTGAATGCTGCCTTCAGGTATGGCATGGAAAGAGGGGGCATTTGCATTTCTTTCACCAGATCAGGTCTGGAGAGGGCACTTTTTACAGACCGAAAAAAGGGCAGAGGCTCAAGCCCCCTTTGATGTCTAGCCACCGCTGGTCATAAAATCATTGCCAATTAGGAATGCAAAAAAAAGAAAAACCATGAATTCAATTCTCCATGGGGTGAGAGATCAATAGTGGGAAAATAAGTCATGTTGGGGGTGAACTATCCCTTTAATGTCTTGAGTATTTCACATTTTCACATTGAGTCAGTATCGTACAGTAAGACGTTGTGTTATTAACAGCGTTGTGAGTTCCATCATTGTCTCTTCTCTCCCTGCGTCATCGGTCCCACAACCACCGCTCAACCAACGCTCCTGAGACGATGCAGGGTTCTCGGTTCGATTCCCCGGCTCTCCCCCCTCCTCCCTGGTTTAGTGTTGAAGTGTCCTTGTTTTCCTTCGCCGTACCGTCTGAATTGTCGCGTGTGTGTGTGTGGTGTGTGTGTGTGTGTGTGTGTGTGTGTGTGTGTGTGTTGTGTGTCAACAAAGATGGCCACTGAAAAAACTCATCGCACTTAGGGCTGTCACGATTATGACACTTTACATTAATTGTAAACTCAAATTATTGCGATTAACGATTCAATTGTGTTTTTGTCGTTGACAATTACATTTCTGTTTGGCTCTAATGCCTCATTCACACTACAGATATATAGTTAAATGTTTTGCTTGGTAATTCAATGTAATCTCAATGGAAACCAGCTTTAAAGATGCAGGAGACGCTCAAGACAATATCTGTAGTGTGAATGAGGCATTAGGCTTTGAAGTTGCACATGGCAGATATGACACATAAGCTAAATATACAAAGAAATGAAATGAAAGAAATGTAATTTATACTTCAACAATTTATATTGAAATTGACATTGATATTGGAAATAGGCGATCTACAAGCTCACAACGTGTCGCATCGCGAAGCGTTGTGAGCTTGTAGATCAGCTATTTCTACTATTTTCTTTTAATGTTTGAAAATATTTAATTTTATTTTCAAGTAAGTAAACGATTATGATGATTATGACAAAATAATTGCGATTATGTCAAATAAATGAGATTAGACGATTCTGTAATAATTGTGACGGGCCTAATCTCACTACAAGGAAGCTACGTCATCTTCGACATCGACGGACTGCCAAGGGTTGTTGTGTGTGTGTGTGTGTGCGTGTGCATGTGCGTGTGTGAACGTAATGCACATTAGTAAAGCGATTTGAATAACAGGCGCTATATATATATTTATATACTGTATATAAATGCACTTTTTCCCCAAAAGTCTTTGAAAACAAAAAAAGGGCTGTACTCGCCACGCAGCGCAGTTCCGCTTCTGCTCAAAGCTCCTCGCGGGTTTCAGGTAGTCCAGCTAGCTGTGCTTAGCTAGTGTTTTTCTTTTAAACGTATTTAACTATTCCGTTTTAAATAGAATCGGGGGAGCGGCCAGGGTCGAGGACGAGGTTTGAATAGCGAGCGACCAGGGAGGATCTCGTGGGACGAGGCGGGAGGGAGGGAGGGAGGAACAGGGGGAGGGGGAAGAGTCCGACTCTTAGCGCCAGAGAGAGTCTACAGTCTGGTGGTTTCGGGATACCTCAGGTTCACGAGGAGGAGGCTCATCCTGTGGATCTCAACCTTTTTGTTTTTCCCATTCAGGCCTAGAATTATTGAATTCTTTAGCTATTGAAAAATAGCAGATATACAAGCTCACAGCGCGAGTCTGCTATTTTTGAAAAAAAATTGTAATTTTTTGCAAATCTTTGAATATGTATTTTTAAAGCAAACGTTTGTAACTCAAATTTTGCTTCTGGGTGGTCCCTGGAACTAAATATTTTGAGATGGGTGTCCGGAGTGCATCTCTCCACTCCGACATGTCTCCTTTCCGACATGTCTCCATTCTGACACTAACCCTATCTCTAACCCTAACCCTAAACCTTAGGCCCATGGGAGTGTCGCCACTCCGACAATAAGAAGTCCATTTCGGAGTGGCGACATGTCGGAATGGAGAGAGCCTCCCGGGGGTCCGTGGCCAAATAAATATCAGTTTGGAGGTCCTTCACATGAAAAGGTTTGAGAACCACTGACATAGTAGTCTCTCAAGAACAGACTAACTGAGCTCCATTTAAGTGAAAAGGACCTTTTCTTTGACGATGGCTGGCCAGATTGCTGACATAGAAACATAGGTTTTTCAAAAAAATCTTAGAAGGATTCAAAAGACTCTTATAGAATCGGGTCAAAATTCAAATTTTCACGATTTTTCTAAAATAGCAGATCTACAAGCTCGCAGCGCGGTGAGCTTGTATATCTTCTATTTTCCATTAGTTAAAGCATAAAATAATGATACACAATATGTGTACCCGTTCTGAATGGGTTAATATGCCATCAGGGCCACGGGTATCTCCCTTAGAGATAGGGTGAGAAGTTCAGTCAGTCGACCGTGAGAGACTTGGAGTAGAACCGCTGCTCCATCACTTGGAAAGGAGTCAGCTTAGGTGGTTGGGGCATCTAGTACGGATGCACCCGCGAACGCCTTCCCATAGGAAGGTCCTCGATGCACGTCCCACTGGGAGGAGACCCTGTGGCAGACCAAAGACCAGATGGAAGGATTAGATCTCCAAACTGTGCAAAATGGAACCAAATGGACCCAAATGGACCAGTGAGATACGGGTCCATTTGGTTCCATTTTGTACATTCTCAGAGTTACAGACCCTGTTAAGGGTCCCATTCTTTTTAGGGACCCCCCCTGGTGGTCCCGGGAGCCAACGTAGAGAAACAATAGCGGTCCTCCTCAGTTTTTTTGGGGGGCGCATGGACGATGATGGCGGATGGTTTTGTCAAGGTCTGGTTGTTCCCATAGACCAGAGGGACGATGTAGACCTAGGACTTGTTTGTTCCCATAGCTCAGAGGGACGATGTATACCTAGGTCTGTTTGTTCCCATAGGCCAGGGGGATGTTCCCATAGGCCAGCGGGATGTTCCCATAGGCCAGAGGGACGATGCACTGTAGACCTAGGTCTGTTTGTTGCCATACATCAGGGGGATGATGTAGACAGAGATGTCGTCTCCAGAGCCCAGCCTGTCGTTGGAGATCCTCCAGCCTCGGTCCTTCAGGACGCCCCGCGCCCTCATCACCAGCTCCTGGGCCGCCATGGTGTACCTGAGGTCACCGAGAGAGAGAGAGAGAGAGAGAGAGAGAGAGAGAGAGAGAGAGAGAGAGAGAGAGAGAGAGAGAGAGAGAGAGAGAGAGAGAGAGAGAGCCCAATATTTTAAGATTTAACCCATTTAGGCCTAGAATTATTGAATGCTTTAGCTATAGAAAAATAGCAGATATACAAGCTCACAGCGCGGCTGTGAGCTTGTAGATCTGCTATTTTTGAAAAAGTTCTGAAAATGTGTGCAAATCTTTGAATATACAGTATGTATTTTTAAAGCGAACGTTTGTAACTCAAATTTTGCTTCTGGGGGCCCCTGGAACTAGATATTTTGAGATGGGGGTCCGTGGCCAAATAAATATCAGTTTGGGGGTCCTTCACATGAAAAGGTTTGTGAACCACGGACTCTCAAGAACAGACTGAGCTCCAGTTGAGTGAAAAGGACCTTTTCTTTGACGATGGCTTGAGCCAGATTGCGGACATAGACACATAGGTTTTTCAAAAAACCTTAGAAGGATTCAAAAGACACTTATAGAATCGGGCCAAAATTCTAATTTTCACAATTTTTCCAAAATAGCAGATCTACAAGCTCGCAGCGCGGCACTCGGTGCCGCGCTGTGAGCTTGTATATCTGCTATTTTTCAATAGTTTAAAGCATAAAATAATGATACACAATAATGTGTACCCGTTCTGAATGGGTTTGGTGACTTTGGTTTGAAGAAGTTTTGTTTTCTTCTCAATTCAGTCGTCATGCCTGAACTGAGATTGAGTGTGTGGCGTGTATTCCTCGCCACACACATTTCTGTGCGTAGTCCGACTGGCTCACCTACATTTGAGGACCCTGTGCGCGCGGCCTTGTGGGTGTCTGGGGCGCCCGCTGGCCTACTGCAGGGGATGACACTAAGGTCTCAGAGGCACTTGCCCGTTGGGCAAGTACAGGTCATGTTCTACTTGTCCTCAGGTCTTGGCCACTTGCGGGCCCCTACGGGTCTTAAAGGGATCCCTGGCTAATACGACAAATATGCCTAAATACATTATAATTGTCCTCTATAACTACAATGTAAAATTAAAAACACCTTAAATATTTTATTTCTTCTAGAAATAGCTAATCTTTCACTCAATAGGGGAAATGCCTGTCGCAAGTTGATGATGTCATAAATATCATGTGTCAACACATTTGAAATATTGATTTGATGCTCATATTAACCATAGGAAGTATTACGTTTGTTTTTATTTTCACATGCATGCCATAAATTCCATAGGAATAGATCACACATTACATTTATGACATCATCAACTTGCGACAGGCATTTCCCCTATTGAGTGAAAGATTAGCTATGTCTAGACGAAATAAAATAGGTGTTTTTAATTTTACATTGTATTTATAGAGGACAATTATAATGTATTAAGGCATATTTGTCATATTAGCCAGGGATCCCTTTAACTCAGTCCTGGTGGGTTTTCGGAGTCTTAACTCAATCCTGGTGGGTTTAGGAAACACGCGTATATACCACGCGTCTCACCAGTCACCAGCCAACAAAGAAGAGGTAGGAATGAACTGAAACATGCGCTGAGACTGAGCGGTCCCCAAAATAACACATTTGGGGAATTGATTACATGAAACGGGCACCTAGGCATGCAGTCTCAAAAGTCTCTTTTTCCTCTTTTTTTTTCCCTTCAACTTTGACTTTCCCTGATGGGAGTCGACGTATGTAATCAAGTCGACTGAATCAATTTGTAAATGTTTTGGTTAATGCCCTACACCAGGCCATTACTATTTTGGAAAAACATTTACAAATAGTTCAAGCTCGTAACACGTCTCTGTATAGGCTATTTTGGCAGGTTCTAGCTGTGGTCCAAAATAGTTGTAGTTGTGGTGTTCAGTAGGGTTGGGGACGGTAACCGCCATACCACGGTATAATGAGGCCTACCGCGGTGTCAGGGTCTTTACCGTGGTCAAAAAAGACAAAAAAAATAGTACATTTTTTATTGAAAACAAGCGAGTTTTAAAACAGGGGAGAAGCAAGTACCGCATGCGCTCCATGCCGCTCTGCTCTGGGCCACATGTTTGGAAGCCACATACGTCACTCGGAGACACAGTCCTACAGCAGCAGCCTCGTAGTAGGGAGCACGGAGCAGCGTAAACTTTCTCTGTAATCCATACGACACAAGTATGTTAATACATACCTTGTGTTGTGGCAGTAACTTCTGGCAGTTTCTTTTTTATTCATACGGATTACGGGCGGTGCGCGGGCCTCGTGGACTAAAACCGAAAATGAAACTATCTTTTACTTTTTACACCGCGTCGCGCGTTGTGCCCCGTCGGCGATTTTATAACCTTTTCTACCATACGTTACTATGGTAACCCGACAGTGCACAGATCTAAAAGCTCAGAAGCTTGTAGTGAGCTTGTAGATCTGCTCCTTTCAAAGCCAAACCTGCTGTGCTGTACGGGGAAGTATAACTTGGGCAGTCAGGCTGTGAGGCGACTTTTGGGAAGACGATTGCAATATTTTGGCTTATCGCCGAACCTTAATTAATAGATACGGGGGTGCGGTAATTACCGCAATACTGGCGGTAAATGGGAAGACGGTTACCCTGATAACAAAATGTCGATACCGCCCCACCCCTAGTGTTCAGTGTGCGGTGCGCGGGCCTCTTGCGGTCCAGCAGCGTACCTGTGCTGGTCGTCGGGGTCACAGTTGCCTAGGAAACCGGTGACAGCTTCGGCCACTTCCTGGTTGGACAGGACGTCCCACAGGCCATCCGTCCCCAGCACCATGACGTCATCACACCCGTGCTCGCACTGGCCGAGAGAGTACACTTTGACCTGGGGGGAGAGAGAGAGAGAGAGAGAGAGAGAGAGAGAGAGAGAGAGAGAGAGAGAGAGAGAGAGAGAGAGAGAGAGAGAGAGAGAGAGAGAGAGAGAGAGGGAGGGAGAGAGAGAGAGAGGGAGGGAGGGAGGGAGAGAGAGAGAGAGGGAGAGAGAGAGAGAGCATGACCAATGATAAGAAGCTCCAATATCTGCTGGGTGAAGTACAACAAACACAGCAGCAAGATAGGTGAGCTGCTGTGATAGGAGAAATGGAACACAACCACCCTAAAGACAAAAGCTAGGGTATGGCAAAGATGGGAGTCCTCATGGAAAAGAGGCTTTACATTTTGTATAACACGGTTCTATTGTGAAAATAGCAGATCTACATGCTCACAACGCCGTTGTGAGCATGTAGATCGGCTATTTTCAAAAAGTCTGAAAAAAAAGTTTCTTGAGCTGGATATGGCAGCCTGGAACGGTTGTTCAAGTGCAGCTAAACTTGGCATGTTAGTAAACGTGGCACAATTAACAATAATGCATTGCACCTGCGCTGCTGACCTGCGGAACCTGGGAATATACCATTCTGTCAAGATGGGAAGAATATCATTATAATACCTTGTTAAAGTGACCATGTTGTGAAATTTTGCATTTGTAGTTATTTTACTGTAATTTAACAACATAATAACCAGCACAGATCGACAAAAAGACATTCATGGATTTATATTTAAAATTAACTTTTATTCTCCCCCCTGGACCCAGGGCATGGCAGCTGCATACCCCTGCCATACCCAATTGACGCCTATGCTAAAGACTACTAATCATCATAGACTACTAATCACTGTCTCTGCATATAACCTTGATGCATGCAAACTGTTTCACTCCTTTCACTCATAAATTACTGAGATCAGTACAAATGGTCAAATGAAAAGGATTGAGAATCACTGAGCTACAGCAGCTTCTACAAAATGTAATTCTAGCTCGGGGTGTTTTTTTTACCATCTGTCCCAGCAAGCATCTCTGTGATGAAGGGGGTTAAAAGTTGAGAGAAACATAGAAGAAAACAACGGAATGTACAAAAGAAATGAATAGGGAAAGGAAACTATGAGTGAACTTGAATGCTGATTAATTAAAGATTAAGGGACTGATGCATAGACAAGTGCTGTTATCGTGGGATATGTTTACATTAGACAGTAGGGAGGAGAAGGGATGTGTAGGCTAGACCAGGGGTTTTCAAAGTGGGTGACGGGGCACCCTGGGGTGCCGCGACGGCAGTCCAGGGGTGCCGCGAGATCATTTAATATGGAATTTATTTGGACATATTGAAAATATATTTATTATCATTTTAAACTTGGAAGTACAAAGTTATTTTCAGTCAGTTTTAACCAAAATGGCTATTATCTCAACGTTTTCCTCGCAACATAATCACTAAAATATTGTCACTGTCAGGCAGAAACCTCGTATCTCCAAGTTTCAATCTCCAAGTGTACTTCTTTTGGTAAAGCAAAGCCCTGCTTCATCATACAAGACTGTCGCACAAAACTAGTGAAAACAGCCGATCTACAAGCACACAACGCCTCGCGATGCGAGGCGTTGTGTGCTTGTAGAGCTGCTGTTTTCACTTGTTTAGTAAATTTCTTAGATGATAAATATAAAATGAACGGTTTTGGACATACAAGGTTTCCACCCGACAACGACGATATGCTATAAATGCCTGGGATATTTATGGGGTGCCCTGAGACAAAAGGTTTGGGAACCCCTGGGCTAGACACTCGGCTCCTTGAACCCCTGGGCTAGACACTCGGCTCCTTGAACCCCTGGGCTAGACACTCGGCTCCTTGAACCCCTGGGCTAGACACTCGGCTCCTTGAACATTGAACTCCTTCAAGTCTGCACCGAAGAGACACTTGTTAAACCCAGGCATTTTGTTGGTAAATAGAGTGTTTTGGGGTTTTTGAAAGGTGCTATATGAATTCAAGTTATTCTTCTTATTATTATTAGACGACAGGGAAGAAAGCAGCTGGTATCATGGGTTGTGTGTAGGCTAGACGGCACGAGGAGAAGAGCCGTGTAGAGGAGGATGTTAATGTGATGGTAGCTCTGTAACCTTACAGCAACTCCGGATAAAAACTCAAAATGCAGCAACCAAAGAAAAAAACTAAACAAAAAACAAGCACTCTTCTAGGACATGCACGCACACGCACACGCGCACGCGCACACACACACACACACACACACACACACACACACACACACACACACACACACACACACACACACACACACACACACACACACACACACACACACACACACACACAGGGTTGTCTCAAGTCACCCCTGTAAATAACCTTTTCATCCATGGCACCCCTGAATTACATAATGTTTTGTATTTTGTAACATAATGTTGTATTTTTCAATAGCTAAAATATTCAATAATTCTAGGCCTAAATGGGTGAAGTAAGTAAGCCGGTCCCATTTCTCAGAGTCTTTGGTATGACCCCCCCGGGGATCAAACCCCGACCTCTCAGTCTCAGGGCGGACACTCCAACCACCAGGCCACTGAGCTGGTCAAGTCATATTAACGGTACATAAACATAAATGTAAATCATGAGGAAAACTATATATAATATAATATGTGTCCCCATTAGGATAGAGTGACAAATAACTTCTATATGTGTGTGTGCAAAGTTTGGCATGGATAGGGGCAACGGCACGTGACCGTTGGCAGCCAATAGCATCCTCTGGTGCCTTTACAATCTATGATGGCAACACCCATGCCAAGGACCCAAAATGTGTCATTTGCGCTGCATAGAAACCAATGGCTTCTTTTATACAGTCTATGGTCCATACTCACTCCAGAGGACCACTATATTTCCAAACTCACTCCAGAGGACCACACTGCATATGCTGTCTGGACAGAAACCTCTTATGTCCTACTTTGTCATTCTATGTCACGCAAAAGTAGCAAAAATACCAGATCTACAAGCTCAAAAACGCGTCATAGTGCGCTAGTTATTACCAGTAAGACTCCCTAATTGAGAGATAAGCGCCCATCAGGTCGCATACACAAACTTTAGAAGGCAATGGTAGGCAATCAGGAGGGAATATGGTAAATGGGAGAGATCCATGTTGATGACATGACTCTAGAGATACTGTGTACCGCTTTGTGTGATATTAGGGCAAAATCTGTAGGAGCAGTGTCCAAAAATGTGTTTAGCAAGAATTGGCCTCATGGTGGCGCTAGAAGAGGACCATGTGAGAAATGAGGGGTGTAGGTTGTGGTTTGGCAGCCAAGGAGTGTGTGTGCAAAGTTTGGCATGGATAGGGGCAACGGTGCCGGATATACTGTATGAGTAGGGGTAAAGTGTGACACGACGAACATGCTGACATACTGACAACCGGTGGAGGTTTTGATAGTAACTGCGACCTGACGGTCACAATCAGGGGCGTCACACCAAATTCTGGGCCCTTGGTACAAGGATTCACTGCTGGGCCCCCGTGAATGTTAACCATTGAAAAATAGCAGATATACAAGCTCACAGCGCGGCACCGAGGGCCGCGCTGCGAGCTTGCATATCTGCAATTTTTGAAAAACTGTGAAAATGTGTGCAAGAAACCTATGTTTCCATGTCAGTGGTGCTCAAACTTTCAAGGACCCCCAAGTCCAAGATGATATGTATTTGGCCACGGACCCCCATCTCAAAATATTTTGTTCCAGGGACCCCCCAAAAGCAACATTTGAGTTACAAATGCATACATATATATTCAGAGATTTTCACACATTTTCACGACTTTTAAAAAATAGCAGATCTACAAGCTCGCAGCGCGGCACTCGGTGCCGCGCTGTGAGCTTGTATGTCTGCTATTTTTTCAATAGCTAAAGTTGCTAGGGCCCCTCCACCTTGGGCCCTGGTACCTCAGTCCCACTTTCCCACCCCTTGTGACGCCCCTGGTCGCAATCATTACCTCAGGACAGCAGGACAGGAAAGGCTTGATGTAGATGTTAGAGTCGTGTACTTTCAGCTCCTGGTCTCCAAGTCCTCTGGTGACTCCGATGGTGGCCAGCACACGAGCCTGTGGCGCACGCACGCACACGCACACGCACACGCACACACACACACACACACACACACACACACACACACACGAATGCTCAACTTGATCATACCACAGCGACGCACAATATAATCAAACGTAGAAGTATCTTGTAGATCTGCTACTTTTGCATTTGAAAAAAAGAAAAAGAAAAGAAAGTTAATCCTGAAAAGTAACAGTTTTGGACATATGAGGTGTTCTACGCGACATCTTAACACTTTGCCTGCCATATAGTTTTGCCATAACCAATGTATATTTGATTACTGCCAAGCCCTTTTCCTTGGGCTGCGAATCTTTGGGTATCCCACAATTCGATTCAGAATCGATTCTTGGGGTCACGATTCGATTTTTTTGGATTCTTTCAAATCCAAACGATTCGATTCAGAAACAATTATTTTCCGATTTAAAAACGATTCTCGAAGGGTCATTATTTGATGGAAGAGAAGAGGGTGAAAACCAAAGCCATTACACTCATCATCCCAACAACTAAACCACTCTTTAAGTCCTTAAATCGTCTGTATTATCCCACTTCATTCTGCACGCCGGAATTACATTTATTTACCCATTCAGTCCAGGAAAGCATCTGCGTCACAATCCTTTTAACCACTTAAAGGATTAGTTCACCCCAAAATGACTTTCTTTCTATTGATTACTATGGAAAATATTTTTTTTTTGTATTTGTTGCATTCCTAAGAAAACAAATTCATAATAGTACATTTTCCCTCCATTGACCACCTCCGGAATCAATGGGGGTAAATGTATTGTAATTAAATAGTTTGTCTTAGGAATGCGACAAATACAAAAAGATATTGTTGAACTCAAGTCTCCATGGCCTGCATAATCAATAGAAACAAAGTCATTTTGGGGGTGAACTACTCCTTTAAAACTTTATTTCATACTATTCAAAAATAGCAGATGTACAAGCTCATTTTGTGACGCGCTATGATCCGCTTGTAGATCTGCCGTCTTTGGAAAGATTGTGAAAATACACCCGTTAACAACGAGCTAAATATAGACTATGTTGGATCCATTGGTCATTTTTTACCCCCAATTCCTAAAATTCCAATACATTTACTTCTACTCCACTTCATCTCGGATCCAAATATTGTACTTTTACTCTGCTACATTTATTTGAAAACCTTAGTTACTAGTTACTTTGCATATATACATTATAATATTATAAAACATACATGAACCACTTTAGCCATATTTTAATACCTTGGCTATTTGAAAATAGCCGATCTACAAGCTCACAACGCGTCGCATCACGGCTCGTTGTGAGCTTGTAGATCGGCTATTTTCGAACATTTTGTACTTTTACTTTTGGTACATTTGATGCCTACACTTTCATACTTTTACTCAGATACATTTTGAATTCCTGACTTTTACTCTTAACTCTCCTACTGCCAGATTATTTATTTATTTATTGGGTCTGGTGCCATCAAAAAGCGGCTTACCGGGGCGCCCGCTGGCCTGGTGGTCAAGGCGCATACCACATACTAGGCTATGATGCCTTCTGGCGTCGCCGGTTCGATTCCCGATCCGGACGACCTTTGCCACATGTCATTCCCCATCTCTCTCTCCCCATTTCCTGTCAGTCTACTGTCCTATCAATAAAGGCATAAAAAAAGCCCAAAAAAAAAAAAAAAAAAAAAAAAAAAAAAGCGGCTTACCTTTGCGACGTTATAGTAGATAGATAGACATTTCTTTTTTTTTTATTGTGCAATAGTGCACTTTGGTCTGCCAGGCAGCAGAGGGCGGCATCATGCGAGAATGAATGTGAATGTGCCTGTTATGTGTTGCCGTAGATTCAGACCAGTCACTGGCTACAGAGCCTCCGGGCCAGAGGAAATCAACAAGGAAGTGAAATTGTCTCCGTTGATGTTAACGCATAATGGATTTTTTACACCATCACCGCGGAAAATGTGTTTACAGTACACGGCCGCGCGACCCCTCATCAGCTTACAGTCATCAGACGAACGAACCGAAAAATGGGGCGAACGTTAACGTTCAAAGCGTGGGGAGAGTTAATGGAGTTGCAGTAATTATACTTTTACTTAAGTACAAAATGTGAGTATTTTTTCTACCACTGCTAAAAGGTAACAGCTTTTGGACATACAGGCTTTCCACTGTGGACATGGTCTCTGGTCTACGGGGGTGAAGGAGAGAGGCGAGGATGAGATGCTAAATGTCACCACCCGTTCACTCAGTCTCAGATCAGCCAACACAGGGATGCTGACAGAACCTTCGCTAAAAGCCCCAGGACAAAAATCCACTCGTCCGAGACAGTTTGCCCTCCTGGCCCCCAAACTGTGGAATAAACTCCCTGTCGCACTTAGAACAACGGACTCATTCGCTAGCTTTCGCCATGGACTGAAGACTCACCTTTTCAGACTCCACCTAAACCCATAGCACTACTGAAACACTCAATGACCATACAGGAAGCTAGTTAGCATTTGGTTTTTTTTAGAATCCTTTTTTCTTTACTGATTATATTGTTTTTGTAGATTGATATTCATATACATTTGTTTATTGTTGTTGATGCTCTGAAATATTATCTTGTTTATTATAGTGACTAGCCTACAGCCCCCTGCGGGGGCCTGGCCCCTTTGTGTGTGTGCCTGTTAGTCCCCCTTGGTGTGAAGCAGACAGACTGTGATGTTGCTCTCTCTGGAAGTGCCCCCGGACTGGGAGTGCGCTGCTTGGTGACGCCCATTTGTGATGTAAATCGCATCACAGGACAAAGCCGCCTACAGGCCAAAATTTGGGGAAATATTTTAAACATTTGGGGATTATGAGAAGTAGAGACACATCTGAAGGTGATAAAGTTGATGTTGGGCAAGGTACATGCGTTATTGATTTTTGTATTATGTTTTTTAGACAATTGAACAACTGCTGAACGTGGAGTTACAGACGGACAAACGGACAAACATACACACTATTTTTTGGGGCGATTCTAATTAAGGTTGTGTGATGTATTATCTGCTTATTGTAAGTCACTTTGGATTAAAAGCGTCTGCTAAATGCCTAAACTGTAAACTGTCACCAAACCATCCTTCCATCGCCTCGAGCTCCCGTGACCTTTCCTTCACATGAGGAAGATTAATCAGATATCGTCTCTGTCGGACGGAAAACCTCAAAACTGTTACTCGTCAGGATTAAAATGACGAAAAAAAACCCCACCCCCGGCTAAAGTAGCGGATCGTCAAGCTGGAAGCGCGTCGCTTGTGGATCTGCTACTTTTGAAAAAA
>NC_137820.1:5719319-5729319 GCF_963921795.1 Nannobrachium achirus | reverse complement strand
TCTACTCTGCTCAAAGCCAATACGGCCGCTCGTTCTTTTACCTTGTTTGATGCCCGTAAGCTGATGAGGGGTCGCGCCGCCGTGTACAGTAAAAACATCTCCCGTAAGGAGACCACATCACTTCCTTGTTATTTTCTCTGGATCTATTGCTCTGTAGCGATTCAGTGGTCTGAATGGATGGCAACAGAGCGCGGCCAATTCACATTAATTCTTGCATGAGGCTGCCCTCTGCTGCCAGTGTAGCCAAAGTACATGTTGTGTAATAAATAAATAAAAACGACTATAACGTCGCAAAGGTAAGCCGCTTTTTGCTGGCACCAGACCCAATAAATAAATAATAACATCTGGCAGTAAAACTGTTAAGTATTATATCAGTACATCAAACATCAATACATCAAATTTAAAGAAATAGTATGCTAATCTAAGAAAAATAGGTAGACCAAGCACCTATTCAGTAAAACTAAAACCCTCATAAGAAATAACAAACATTAAACATGCTATCTAAATGTGTGGCCATTGAGGGCAGGCAAGTGCTACAGTAAATGCTACAGATGTGCCGTTTCAACGCTTCATTATTTACTGCTCTTTTCCTGCAAATGTCCTGCAAATGCATTTTTTCCCTGTTTTTCCTTTGAAATGTTCATGGATGGAATGGAGTGTATTTTTTGCAGAAACTCGCTAATGGAAAGAAACCACTCCGTTCCCATTGAAAAGCACAATCCACCTTCATAGACAGATTTAAATGTCAGAGGAGGTCTTCAAAATAGCAGAAATAGCTGATCTACAAGCTCAATGTTCTGCAAATCCACCGGAAGTCTGCTGTCTTGCCAGTGGCGGGACGTGTGAGGTTTTTAAAAGGCACATTTGTCTGGGCTAAGGTGGAGTCTGAATATGATGATGATGATGACCTCTTGTCATCAGAAATAGATCAAGTAGAAAAGCGCTCATGTGACCATTTGCTTCTTTCTGGGCTTGTTTTCTATAGTCCCTGGTTGCTTGTATCCGTCTCCAGATCTGGCAACGCTGACTGCAGCCAAACAGGACAATGCAGGCAGAGTGCCAGCTCTGTGGAAACAGAGGGTTTGGCCTACAGGAATAGTGTTTACTTTGTGGGGGGGGGGGGGGGGGGTCTGTCCAGTACACGATGTCTGTCCCACTACTGACACCACATGCTAACCATGTTGGTCTGCTAGCCAGAACACTGTGGGGGGTCTGCCCTGACATTGGGGAGGTCGGGGCTCAATTCATCCCGGCCCAGGTCTATATACATACTAGTAAGACGCCTCAGGGCGACAAGCAAGGGCAACATCGCGCCATGTCTTGGCCATTTGGCCAGTGATGTATATCGGACCAGTTACCCATATATGGAGACCCCTGGTACCCATATATGGAGATCCATGTACTGTATATGGAGATATGCTGTGAGAGCCCAAACATGCTTACTCAGTTATTCGTTATGTGAAAATGTGAAACATGGAGATCCCTGTCTGTGGAACCAGCCACACAGATATTGGCTGTCTTGGCTATCTGTCCTGGCCATATATGGATTCTGTTAGTGTGGTATGTGGCTGATGTGGCCAGGGCCGCCCCAAGGACTTTTGGTGCCTGACTCGCAACTGGTTGTTGGGTGTCCCCCCACCGCGCGCGGTGGGGGGACACCATCTTCTTTTTTCTTTTCTCTCAAATTTTTTGGTGCCTTTTGGCAACGTGATGCCTGATGCTCACAGCGTCATGCACGTCATAGTAGGGGCAGCACTGGATGTGGCCTCCATAGGGTTTCACATAACAAACAATAAATAAAAGTTACTGCAACCTTCAGTCGCAATAACTTTTAAAGCCCTGCGAGGTCTTGCCCCCTGTTACATTTTAGACATGCTGACCATACAAGCCTGTACGCAATCTCAGATCTACACACAGCTGGGTCTTCTGACTCCATTCACAGCTAACCTCGTCACCAGGGGTGATCGGACCTTAGGAATCTTTTAAAACACTTCTGAAAACCTACCTCTACACCAAGGCCACCCCTTAGATCACTTGTTGTTTGTATTACTCTTTTATCTACTGCTGTAATGATTTTTGAGCGGTGGTTAGACCGCTCCATAGCATGGCTATTTTGATGCACAGTAATTTATTTGCCACTGTAGCGCACTTTGTATTGTTGTTTCTAAAAGCACTTTATAAATAAAGTTTAGTTTAGTATTATTATATACCAAAAAGACTATAAAAAATCATAGCATATTATGATAGAAAATAAGTCATGTGTTTGGGTGAACTACTCCTTTAAGTATTTAATTCTAATACTTTGACACTTAAGCCGGATTTATGTCATAAAAATAAGCCTTCTTTTGGAGGGGGGGGGGGGGGGGGGATCATGCCAGGTAAGAATTGGGCAGGAGAACAGAGGAGTGATGTAATGTGGGCACACAGCGAGGCACAGTGTGTGTGTGTGTGTGTGTGTGTGTGTGTGTGTGTGTGTGTGTGTGTGTGTGTGTGTGTGTGTGTGTGTGTGTGTGTGTATAGCACAGCATAGCCAGCTCAACATGACCCAAAGATCACTTGCACACACACCACATGCTCGCCTCTCACACACACACACACACACACACACACGCACGCACGCACGCACGCACGCACGCACGCACACTCATGTCTGGTGTGTTGAGGTGCACTGTAAGAACACGCGCACCTGCCGCTGTTACTCTGTGATCTCTGGCCTCAGGGGCTGCATGTTAACCCATTAAAGGATATTTCATTTTCAAAAGGACTTTTGGACATGTTATCGTCTAATCAGGCTTTTATGAACAAATCTGAACAGATTTTAATTTGATTGAGTTCATATATGAACATAAAGGGGATTTGGTTCCCCTGGCATCACAGGAAATCCATATATGGTCATAAAAGGGATTTGGTCGCAATAAACTAGTAAATGATTGAACCCAGCATCCTGTCATGGTGAAGTCTCAGTATATAAATGATAAACCCACCATCCAGACAGTCTCAGTATATAAATGATAAACCCACCATCCAGACAGTCTCAGTATATAAATGATAAACCCACCATCCAGACAGTCTCAGTATATAAATGATAAACCCACCATCCTGACATGGTAAAGTCTCAGTATATAAATGATAAACCCACCATCCAGACATGGTGAAGTCTCAGTATATAAATGATAAACCCACCATCCCGTCATGGTGAAGTCTCAGTATATAAACTATAAACCCACCATCCTGACATGGTGAAGTCTCAGTATATAAACTATAAACCCACCATCCTGACATGGTGAAGTCTCAGTATATAAACTATAAACCCACCATCCTGACATGGTGAAGTCTCAGTATATAAACTATAAACCCACCATCCTGACATGGTGAAGTCTCAGTATATAAACTATAAACCCACCATCCTGACATGGTGAAGTCTCAGTATATAAACTATAAACCCACCATCCTGACAGTCTCAGTATATAAACTATAAACCCACCATCCTGACATGGTGAAGTCTCAGTATATAAACTATAAACCCACCATCCTGACATGGTGAAGTCTCAGTATATAAACTATAAACCTAAACCCATCATCCTGACATGGTGAAGTCTCAGTATATAAACTATAAACCCACCATCCTGACATGGTGAAGTCTCAGTATATAAACTATAAACCCACCATCCTGACAGTCTCAGTATATAAACTATAAACCCACCATCCTGACATGGTGAAGTCTCAGTATATAAACTATAAACCCACCATCCCGTCATGGTGAAGTCTCAGTATATAAACTATAAACCCACCATCCAGACAGTATCAGTATATAAACTATAAACCCATCATCCTGACATGGTGAAGTCTCGGTATATAAACTATAAACCCACCATCCCGACATGGTGAAGTCTCGGTATATAAACTATAAACCCACCATCCAGACAGTATCAGTATATAAACTATAAACCCATCATCCTGACATGGTGAAGTCTCGGTATATAAACTATAAACCCACCATCCCGACATGGTGAAGTCTCGGTATATAAACTATAAACCCACCATCCAGACAGTATCAGTATATAAACTATAAACCCATCATCCTGACATGGTGAAGTCTCGGTATATAAACTATAAACCCACCATCCTGACATGGTGAAGTCTCGGTATATAAACTATAAACCCACCATACCGACATGGTGAAGTCTCGGTATATAAACTATAAACCCACCATCCAGACAGTATCAGTATATAAACTATAAACCCATCATCCTGACATGGTGAAGTCTCGGTATATAAACTATAAACCCACCATCCCGACATGGTGAAGTCTCGGTATATAAACTATAAACCCACCATCCAGACAGTATCAGTATATAAACTATAAACCCATCATCCTGACATGGTGAAGTCTCGGTATATAAACTATAAACCCACCATCCCGACATGGTGAAGTCTCGGTATATAAACTATAAACCCACCATCCCGACATGGTGAAGTCTCGGTATATAAACTCACCATCCCGTCATGGTGAAGTCTCAGTATATAAACTATAAACCCATCATCCTGACATGGTGAAGTCTCGGTATATAAACTATAAACCCACCATCCCGACATGGTGAAGTCTCGGTATATAAACTATAAACCCACCATCCCGACATGGTGAAGTCTCGGTATATCCACCATCCTGACATGGTGAAGTCTCGGTATATAAACTCACCATCCCGTCATGGTGAAGTCTCGGTACAGCATCCTCTTGCCCACCTCCTTCCTCTGCACCCTCCGGGGGAACTCCAGGTGGGTGAACTCGTTGCCCAGCAGGTGGGGCTGCATGTAGCCCTGGTCCATGTGAGGAGAAAACACACAAGATAGTTAGGGAAAGTTAGCCCAGTCTTATTTGACCAATCTGGGAACTAAATGCTTACCTATAGCTTTTCTTCACAATTGTGTTCATAAAAGGTGTCTACTATCACCTCTGAACTTTGTCAAACCCAACTCCCTTGGGAAACTTTGTGGGAGCCAATCAAAGTTGGGGTCTCATTGACTTTACTATACAGTAAAATAAAACAAAACATAAATGTGCTTTAACTAGCATGTAAGGGGTCAAACTAGAGGTTTTTCATGATTCTGAATCCAATGCAAGCATTTGTTTTGCACGAAAAAAAAAAACATTCCTTGGGCTAAAACTGGCCACCACAAAATTGCGAAAAGCGATGACTCATCACTAAACCATAGTTTTGTGGGTCAGTTTTTTGCGCAAGGAATGTTTTTCGTGCAAATCACAAGTTAGCGGAATTTAGGGTTAAAAATAAAGGCAGTCACAGGTCCCACAGGAAAACAGGATATTACGTCATTGCAACATGAGATCCGCGTCAATTTCCTGTTTTATTCGTAATTATTTCTCTTTCAACGGCTCATAACTAGAGAACCGGTGGTCGAAATTAACCGCTGATGCACATACATAAACCTCCGTCGTTACCAACAATCCATTATTATTCATAATAGATTACATCACATTTGCAGGCTTAGTTTTTATTGTTTATTTTGTTCTTACCAGGAACTGCAGTCGCTGTCTCTCTGACTCCGGTGTGAACTCTGTTGACATGGGGATGATTTCTCCTGCCCGGATAATGATCGCTCTGAGAGAGAGAGACATAGAGAGAGAGAGAGAGAGAGAGAGAGAGAGAGAGAGAGAGAGAGAGTGAGAGAGAGAGAGTTAAGTTAAGTAAGTCAAGTTAAGACAGCTTCACACTCCCACAAGCCCTAAAGGAGTGTAAATCCCTCTCCTCCTTCAAAAGCGCCTGCTATTTGAAACATGTGAACAGACTAAGTATAGGCTACTCACCTCCCCTTTTCCACTGTAACTACCGTTATCTGCTTCTTCTGTTTATTTTAATGTTTCCTTTATTCTTGTTTTCTGTTTTTGTAATTGACTAGAAGCTCGGCCGCCCAAAGGAACGATGTAAATAGGGGATGAATGTCCCGCCCTTTAATGCAAACCCCATTATACCTGTGTTGTCATAGGACCCGTTTGGACCATCTGTTTGCCTGTGTCCATTTAGGCCCATATATGGAGATCTCTGTATCTGCCTGTCGGATAGCCGAGTGTCTAGTCGGGGACCGGCCAACTCGGGAACGATGTAAATAGGGAATGAATGCCCCACGCTTTAATGCAAACCCCATTGTACCTGTTGTAATAGGAGCCGTTTTGACCATCTGTTTGCCTACATGGCGCCCGCAGTGCTCACCCATATTTGGGGTGTTTCCCTGAAGTTCTGAACTGCCTTCACTGAATGTGTGTGCACCAATCCATGAATCTTTTTATAGAAGTATCCTCTGAAGTTCTGTTGTATTCTATTGCCAGTCTGGCCAATTCAAATACACATCTATATACTAATTTTGCGGGTCAGTCAGTAGGTCAGTCAGTCAGTCAGTCAGTCAGTCAGTAAATGCTTTTCCACTACAAACCACCCACCAACAGGGGGTGGTGACGTGCGGACTGAAGTTGCAGTGTCTCTCTCTCTCTCTCTCTCTCTCTCTCTCTCTCTCTCTCTCATATATGTGGTATGCCTGCATGCACGGGTCACTAATGCACCGGGTGCATTTGATGTGTCTTATCTTCCGACGGGTATGGCAAGCGCATACATCCCCATAAGCTATTCACCTAATTTAGCTGTTAAATTATTTGTATCCATCAAAAAATATACACTCCTCCATGGGTTGCTCCTTACAATATGATGCTCCCACATATTCTCACACACGCACCAGTTACAGTTAATTTCTCCATAACCCACACTCTGCACATATATTGGAGCACATATCTTCAAACGGGTAAGGTCTAGTATCTTAAAATTATAACCACGTTTTAGTTTGGAGACTAGCGTTTTGACGTGAAAATGTGAGCAAATCTTTGAATATATGTATTTTTAAAGCGAACGTTTGTAACTCAAATGTTGCTTCTGGGTGGTCGCTGGAACTAGATATTTTGAGATGGTGGTCCGTGGCCAAATACATATCATTTTGGGGGTCCTTCACATGAAAATGTTTGAGAACCACTGACATAGCAGTCTCTCAAGAACAGACTAACTGAGCTCCAGTTAAGTGAAAAGGACCTTTTCTTTGATGATGGCTGGCCAGATTGCTGACACAGAAACTTAGGTTTAAAAAAAAAGAAAACCTTAGAAGGATTCAAAAGACACGTATAGAATCGTGTAAAAATTCTAATTTTCACGATTTTTCAAAAATAGCAGATCTACAAGCTCGCAGCGCGGCACTCGGTGCCGCGCTGTGAGCTTGTATATCTGCTATTTTTCAATAGTTAAAGCATAAAATAATGATACACAATAATGTGTACCCGTTCTAAATTGGTTAAAATTATAACCGCTTTTTAGTTTGGAGACTAGCGTTTTGACGACTTTGTCATTCACGCCGTGGCCATCACTACACCTCGCCCTTATTATTTTATTTTTTTGCAGATCTGCACTGATCTCAGAAACTGCCCCTATGGAAACCATCAAGACTGAAATCAGTCCCCAGGACTTTAACCCCTGTTACTGTGTGTGTGTGTGTGTGTGTGTGTGTGTGTGTGTGTGTGTGTGTGTGTGTGCGTGCGTGCGTGCGTGCGTGCGTTACCCTGCTGTCCCCTGCGTTGCCCACATAGAGTTTCCCCAGCAGGTGGAGCACTACCAGAGCTGTGCATCCTCCTGAGATGTTGTACACGGCCTTCTCTCTCTCTAGCTGGACATCCTGTACACACGCACGCACGCACGCACACGCACACACAAAGACAACACAACTGCGTTAAATTACAAATTAGGTAATTTTAAAGGTATATTCAGAATGTGTGCTGACCATATAAGGACTTCCACCATGGCCCGTGTTACGAGCATAGCTAGATTCGGGTTTCAGAGGTGGCCAGCCAGTCCTCGACCAATCAGGGTAGAGTATGGCCGTAGTTATGTTATGATGTTTAGTTATGATGGTCAAAATAAAAGTTTTGAGAACCACAGTCGCTCTGAATTAAGAACGTCTGCTAAATGCCTATTGTAAACTACTGAACTCATAAAATGCCACAGTCTCGTAGTAAATCAGTATCATACATATCCTGAAGCTGGAGACGTAGGCCTACCGATATTCAGTGATTGGGTCTAATGATCAAAACGAGAACATTATAACGGTGTAGAAAATCTATAAAAAACTAAACATTTCCACGCTGTAAGGCCAGTAAGGTACAAGATGACCCTGATGGAGGGGAATGGAACTGGTTGGAATAACGTGTTCCTTCCACGCGCTACGTCCAACCGGGGAAGCTCCCCCTGTCAGGTGATAAGAAGCGGCCTGCTCACTCCTCATGCATTGAAGGAAGCATGAGCTCAGTTCGGGGCCCTCCCCAGGTTGGCAGAGAGGAGAGTAGAGCCCAGGATCACAGCTTAGGCAATTGGCACCGGGGTGAAAAAATGGGTTACAAAAATCGTGGGATAAAAATTTAGAAAAATAAAAAAAAGATTGAGACTAATTAAACAAAAAAAGTATAATCCCAATTTATCCATTCATTAATCAGATGAATAATTAAGCTGTCAACAGATTAATCAAAAATGCTAACATGAACTCGAACCAGGCTTCCCCTACTCCTTTTAACAAAACAATTCTGATGTTTACATTGCTGTTTTTTTGTGTGTGTGTGTGTGTGCGTTCCCATGACTGTGTGTGTGTGTGTGTGATAAGCCTGCGGACCTGTGAGCCAGGCACATTTGATGTTTTACACTCTCTCTCTCTCTCTCTCTCCTCTTCTCTCATCTCTCTCTCACTCTCTCTCTCTCTCATCTCTCTCTCTCTCTCTCTCTCTCTCTCTCTCTCTCTCTCTCTCTCTCACACACTCACACACACACACACACACACACACACACACACACACACACACACACACACACACACACACACAGGAGGAGTGTTATGAGCAGACTGGTGTCTGAGAAGACAGGCGATAAGAGATGAACTCACTTCAACTCACAGACACTATTAAAAACAACTGATCACGTGGGGGAGAGAGAGAGAGGGAGAGGGAGAGGGAGAGGGAGAGGGAGAGGGAGAGAGAGGGAGGGAGAGGGAGAGGGGGGAGGGGGAGGGAGAGGGAGAGGGAGAGAGAGGGAGAGAGGGAGAGGGAGAGAGGGAGAGTGGAGAGGGAGAGGGAGAGAGAGAGAGAGAGAGAGCAGTGGTGCAAAGTATAACTAAGTACTTATTCTCCACTAGAATTATTAGAAAACTTGAGTTACTAGTTGTTACTTTGTAGATTTTGATTATTATATTATTACAAAACATACAGTAACCACTTCAGCCCCTACATACATTTCAGCCATTTGAAAATAGCCGATCTACAACAATGCGGCTATTTTCATGCGACACATGTGAGCTTGTAGATCAGCTATTTTCAAAAGATTGTTATACATTTCATACATGAGGTGTACTTTCTACTTTGGTACTTTTACTCAAGTACATTTTGAATTCCGGACTTTTACCGTGTAACAGAGTATTTTTGTACAGACCTGGCAGTGTTTAAATTAACATTAATAGATTTTGAATGTATATTATCTTTATCAAACACTGATGTTACCATAGCTGTGTACAGCATAACAGACATGAAGCCTGATACAAGAACAGCCACAATACATGGTTTCAATGTCAAGGCCCTTTGACAGTGTTTAAGTATGACTGAGTGCATACTACCCACCCTAGTGGTCAGAATGGTAGCTACACAAGAGGAGATCATTGTGGATAGAGACACCCCCTACAAATTCAAGCTCACAATTCAGGCTTTTGCAAATCCCCGCCCCCATTCTGCCCTGTTACTATGGTGGGACATTAACCCTGGGCAGATTGTTTTTATAGTGGCAGTGAATGGGATTTTTTTTTTTTCATAGCCTCATTATTGCAATTTAAAGTACCAAAGGAAAAACATCTAGGTGATATTAATAAAAAGGGAAGACAAAGGTACAGTAGTTTACATTGCAAAACAGGGGGTTTC
>NC_137820.1:5698436-5719119 GCF_963921795.1 Nannobrachium achirus | reverse complement strand
TCATTATAGCTTTCGTTGACCCTCTCCCAACTGCCTTGTGTTTTCACTCCAGTCAATGCTATGGGTGACTAGAGGAGGAAGATAGCTGACACGTAGCCAAAATGCTAACCCATTTAGAAGCGCGATCTAAAGCTATTTCAGCCGCAAAAAACTTTCTCTTTGGGTCTGGGAACACAATCCGGAGAAAATCCTGTCTAAAGATGTGATTTATTATTGGAGTGGGCGGCGCGATGCGGCCGTTAGCGCGAATACGGCCCGTGGATGGCCGAGTCTAAGTCCCGGGCATGGATGGACGTCTAGACCGGGGCTTCGTTGAGGCCTCCGATAAAATAATTCATTTCATTAAAAAAGCCGAACATGTTCGGGATAGGCACACTGGACTACGTTCCGGAAGCGGCGCTGAACATTCGGTGAACATTGGGGGGCTCAAAAATGTATTTTAAACCATTTTTAATGGAATATATTGTCGGACCATGTAAAATGGCTAGCTGGCTAGCGTAGGACGAGCCAGGACCACCCACGACTCTACAAGCAGCTCAGGGTAAGTCAATTAATAAAAAAAAAAATGTTTTGGATTGAAATAAAGCCGAACATGTTCGGGATAGGCACAGAATGAGTTAACGGTGCATAAACATAAATGTCAATCATGAGGAAAACTATATATAATATAATATTTGTCCCCATTAGGATAGAGTGACAAATAACTTCTATATGTGTGTGTGCAAAGTTTGGCATGGATAGGGGCAACGGCACGTGACCGTTGGCAGCCAATAGCATCCTCTGGTGCCTTTACAATCTATGATGGCAACACCCATGCCAAGGACCCAAAATGTGTCATTTGCGCTGCATAGAAACCAATGGCTTCTTTTATACAGTCTATGGTCCATACTCACTCCAGAGGACCACTATATTTCCAAACTCACTCCAGAGGACCACACTGCATATGCTGTCTGGACAGAAACCTCTTATGTCCTACTTTGTCATTCTATGTCACGCAAAAGTAGCAAAAATACCAGATCTACAAGCTCAAAAACGCGTCATAGTGCGCTAGTTATTACCAGTAAGACTCCCTAATTGAGAGATAAGCGCCCGTCAGGTCGCATACACAAACTTTAGAAGGCAATGGTAGGCAATCAGGAGGGAATATGGTAAATGGGAGAGATCCATGTTGATGACATGACTCTAGAGATACTGTGTACCGCTTTGTGTGATATTAGGGCAAAATCTGTAGGAGCAGTGTCCAAAAATGTGTTTAGCAAGAATTGGCCTCATGGTGGCGCTAGAAGAGGGCCATGTGAGAAATGAGGGGTGGAGGTTGTGGTTTGGCAGCCAAGGAGTGTGTGTGCAAAGTTTGGCATGGATAGGGGCAACGGTGCCGGATATACTGTATGAGTAGGGGTAAAGTGTGACGCGACAAACATGCTGACATACTGACAACCGGTAGAGGTTTTGATAGTAACTGCGACCTGACGGTCACAATCAGGGGCGTCACACCAAATTCTGGGCCCTTGGTACAAGGATTCACTGCTGGGCCCCCGTGAATGTTAACCATTGAAAAATAGCAGATATACAAGCTCACAGCGCGGCACCGAGTGCCGCGCTGTGAGCTTGCATATCTGCAATTTTTGAAAAACTGTGAAGATGTGTGCAAGAAACCTATGTTTCCATGTCAGTGGTGCTCAAACTTTCAAGGACCCCCAAGTCCAAGATGATATGTATTTGGCCACGGACCCCCATCTCAAAATATTTAGTTCCAGGGACCCCCCAAAAGCAACATTTGAGTTACAAATGCATACATATATATTCAGAGATTTTCAAACATTTTCACGACTTTTAAAAAATAGCAGATCTACAAGCTCGCAGCTTGATCTTGTATGTCTGCTATTTTTCAATAGCTAAAGTTGCTAGGGCCCCTCCACCTTGGGCCCTGGTACCTCAGTCCCACTCCCCACCCCTTGTGACGCCCCTGGTCGCATTCATTACCTCAGGACAGCAGGACAGGAAAGGCTTGATGTAGATGTTAGAGTCGTGTACTTTCAGCTCCTGGTCTCCTAGTCCTCTGGTGACTCCGATGGTGGCCAGCACACGAGCCTGTGGCACACACACACACACACACACACACACACACACACACACACACACACACACACACACGCACGCACGCGCACGCACACACACACACACACACACAGACACACACACACACACGCACACACACACACACGCGCGCACACACACACGCGCGCGCACGCACACGCACGCACACACACACACACACACACACACACAGACACACACACACACACACACACACACACACACAGCAGGGACGTGCAGAGAATGTTAGAGAGGCAGGGGCTGACATTTCTAAAAGGGCCTTTTGGTGAAAAGATCAAAAATAGCAGACCTCCAAGCTCACAATATGTCGCACTGCAACGCGTTGTGAGCTTGGAGATCGTCTATTTTCGGTGCTTGGAGATCGGCTAACTCGGGACTTGTGTTTAAACCCGTGGCCAATCAGGGACCAGCATTCCTGGTGACGTGACGTCACCATCAACAGCCAATGAGGAACCAGAATTGTTAGTGATGTCACCATCAACAAGTGTGACCTGATATATAAATAACAAGGCGCTATAATAAACACTCTGCTGATGCACAAGTAGGCCATACGTGGCCACGAGTGCACATTACTGCACAAGGCGCAAGTTGGCACCTATAACCACCGTCCTCTTCGAGTAATCCTTTACGTTCTATACTAAAAGAAGTAGGAGTCCGTGCTGGAGAGCTGGTGAATTTAAAGGACTACTTTAGTTTTTTACAACAAGGGTGCATATTTCAGATTGTAATTAACGAATATAAAAGATGAGTGTTAAAATGATTTCATTTACTTCTTTCTATTGTTTTAGAGATTCTTATTTCAGTGGTTGGGGGCATGCGTACAAGTGGCTAAATATGTCATTTTACACAGAATAAGCCCATTCCCAAGATACAACGCATCCTTTCATGGTTGGTTGTGACTTATGGGGGCTAGAAGTGTTACCGTAAATACCAATAAAGAAACTGCTGGCTTATTGTGTCTAAAAAGACATATTTAGCCACCTGTACGCATGCCCCCATGCGTACGCATGCCCCACATTTTAGCACGGTAAACGCGATAAAACAATAGAACGAAGCAAACGAGAACATTTTAACACTCACCTTTTCTTTTCCCTAATTACAATCTAAAATATGAACCCTTGTAAAACAAGAATTGACACAGTCAATATATGAGCTGGTCACTGGGTTAAAAAGTAGGGGTGCAGGAAAAAATCGATTTGAATTCAAATTGGGTTTCTAACAAAAAACGATTTTATTTTTTATTTTTATATATATATATTTTTTTATGATTTTTTTTCTTAAATTTTTCATTAGATATTATGTTTTGTTTGTACAAGTTAAAAGAATGTGTGCAAGCATGAATAAATCAGACATGTTGTCTTGGATTTACCTTTGTGTGTTTACATTATTGCAATAAGTTGATAAAACCTTTACAATAAAAGCCACGTAAATGTACTCTGCTTTCAGGCCAGCAGACTGGAGTAGATCCTGATATCCTATTAATTGAATAGAGAATCGTTTTGAATTGAGAATCGTTTTTAAATCGGAAAATAATCGTATTTTCTATATGAGATTGGCATTACAGGAAATTCTTGTTTCAACAGCAATTCAGAGTTTTTAACAACATCTATGATCCTGTGAACATTTTGAGAACTATGACTGAATTTCTGAAACAATAATATTGTGATGTCTACATATTGTTATACATGTCCTTTAAGCCCCAATGAGCACCAGGCAAGATGCATAACACTTAACCACTTTAACTCTGGTGTCCTGGTTTGGGGGATTTGAGGGGAGCATCATTGCTATAATGGAAGTAAATCTAGACTTTTTGACTTGTTAGCTTTTAGATTATTTTTGCATGACATAATCATATGACTAATTTCCATACTTTAGATAACTAGACACATTGTTGCAACACACCAAACCATTCTTCATATTGATTTGGGAGCCCACACATGACATTCATAAAGTGCTATCATGTGTCACTAGTTTGTGCTTGAAAAGTTACCTATGCTTTAATAATGATGTTGGATAAGAAAGAAGAAAGCCAGGAAGAAGATGTTCTGTTGCTTGCTCACCCACATGGTGCACCTGATCCCCAAGTTATCATACATCACTTTCTTCCTTGAGGGTAACGTTACTATCTCAAATGTAGCGCTGTGTATGTTTCGTTGTTTTTCTCTCTCTCCCTGTCTGCTCAACGTGTGTCTGTGCCGAAAAAGCTGATCTACAAGCCCATATCGGATCACTGATTTGACACTTTATGAGCTTGTAGATCAGCTGCAAAACCTGTAATATGATTGGGTGGAACCCCTCGAGCCAATCAGATTTCAGCTACATTTTGGAATATTCCTAGGTAGCGGGGGTATCACCAGTCTCCCCCCGTGTCAAACACTCAAGCTCATTAAGTGGACTGACCCATCATCCCAGTTCATTCTCAGGTCAGACAGCCAGGCACCGGGGCAGCGCGCATCCTTTGATATTGGCTGCGTGACACCCGACAAGTAGAAGCATACACACTTGCACAGGCAGTGCGCAGCTGAGAGCTGTAGCAGCTAATTAGATCGTGTGTCTCACTCGGCCGTCCTAATTCATACCTAGGCTTTTTGAAAATAGCCGATCTACAAGCTCACAAACGTGTCGCATTTGTACTTTTGCTACTTTAAGTACATTTTGATGACAATACTTTCATACTTTTACTCAAGTACATTTAGAATTCTGGACTTTTACTTATAACTGAGTACATCTACAGTGCAGTATTGATACTTTTACGATACTTTTACTTAAGTAAAACATTTGAGTACTTTTTCCAACACTGCTAATTTCCCCCATAGCCTGGAGGAGCGACCCATTGTCTGGAAGGGCGCTCCTGGGGTACTGTCCTGCGATTGGCCCTTAGCTCTACCATGTGACATGAATAGCCTATCCAGAAGAGGTAATCAATGGTCGTCTAAGAAAATGATCTGATTACAGAAGCTGGTCCTTCTGACCAGCTCAAAAACAAAGTTGTCCTTTAATAAACAAAAATATATTCCACAAAAATCAGGTGAACAGCCAGGGTTCTACGTATCTTCATCCGTAACAACAAAAGAAATAACTTCACTGTGTTAAAGGTGATACACCATGCATTTAAAAAGTATTTATGTCATATTGTTTATGTCCCAAAAACATTTTTCAAAAGGTTTGAGGCAAAATTACCACTCCTGAATAGAGAGCCTCTCTCATTTTTTAATGGCTCTCAGAGCATTTTCAGCTGCAGTACCACCTTTGGCCTGAACTGCGCCAACCCCCCCTCAAAATCTTTTTGAAAAAACATTTTTTTTTTGAAAAATAAAAATAAAAAAAAATGAAAATGACGTCATCGACGGCAGCAAATCTGGACAGCCTGTTTTGAGAACCCGTGGGATGCTTTTAACCTCCACCTTCCCAAAACCAGAGAAAGACACAACTGTCAGAAATGGGACTTTGTGAGGATAGAAGGTGCTAGTGGGACCCCAAAAAAAGTTTTTATAATTAAAAGAAAAGTTAAATTTCATGGTGTATCACCTTTAAGCATGGCCTCACTTTCACTCTCTACCTGAACATGAAGTAAACACATGCAGCACCAAGCGCATCCCCATCATACCTCTGCAGCTCGCCAACCTCTTAACACATATGGTGCCAACCCTGAGTTTCCCGAGTTTGGGCCGTTTTTGAAGAAAAAATGTTTTTTGGACCTCCAAAAAGTTACTAGGCATGTTCGCGATCGCGAAAATTGCTTGTTTAACCCCCATAACAGACCCCATCTTTCAAACATGGCAGCCATGTTTGTTTACATAATGTAAAAACATAATGGCTGATATCTCATGAATGCCTGAACGGATTTCCAAGCGGATTCTTTTGTTTGAAAGCTGTGAACAGCGTGCACACACGTAGTGCATGATCCATGCACTATGAATTACATGGAAGTCTATGGAGACCATGGCATCTCGGACCTCCAAAGAGATTTAATTGATTGCAACAAATGTGTTAAAGGCATACTTAAAGGCACATACCCCTGGCCCTGTGTCTATAGCATAGGGTTACACACCTCGACAGAGCGCTGTCTAGTTTTATACTTTTGGCTATTAAAGAAATAGCAGATCTACAAGCTCACTGATACACAAGCTCACAGCGTGTCACTTTGTGCTGTGCTATATGCTTGTAGATCTGCTATCTTTGGAAAGATCATGAAACACACTCATTAACAACGAGCTTGTGACTAAATATGGACCATGTTGGATCCATTGGAATACTGGTAATTTTTTACCCCATTTCCTAAAAAGTAACATCTTTTGGACATACATGGTTTCCACCGTGGACACGGAGGACATTCTAAAACGTAACATCTTTTGGACATACATGGTTTCCACCGTGGACACGGAGGACATTCTAAAACGTAACATCTTTTGGACATACAGGGTTTCCACCGTGGAGGAGGACATTCTTCTCTGGTCTACGGGGGTGAAACTCCTCTTTGACCTTTTCAACAGAGAGGCAATGATGAGACGCTAAATGTCACCAAACCATCCTTCCCTCGCCTCGAGCCCCCGGGCCGTGACCTTTCCTTCACATGAGGAAGATTAATCAGATATCGTCTCTGTCGGACAGAAAACTCAAAACTGTTACTTGTCAGGATTAAAATAACAGAAAAAACGGCTAAAGTAGCGGATCGTCAAGCTGGAAGCGCGTCGCTTGTGGATCTGCTACTTTTGAAAAAAATAAAAAATAAAAGTAGGGGTTAAATTAGAAGGTTAAGTTACCTTCTTCCCTTCGCCGTAGATTAGAGGAAACTTCAGGTCATCGTCTTCGATGGTTTTATACGCCCTGCGAGAGAGAGAGAGAGACAGAGAGAGAGAGAGAGAAAGAGAGAGAGAGATCAATTTACCCTGCGGTTGCAATAAAGGAGTCGAATGCGCTCTGAACATAGCAGATCTACAAGCTTGTAGATCTGCTATGTTCAGCGTGCAACCAAGTGTAAAATCAGACACCATCAAGACCTGCCAAAATATGTTTTTAGTCGACAAAATCAACAGTATATTTACTATTTCAGGTGACTAAAATGTGCGTGCGTGAGAATGAATGAATGAATGAATGAATGAATTTCCATTTACGTGTCTTGTCAAAAGACCCATCCCTTACGGGATTATAAGACACCAAAAGCATAAATAAACAATACCTCATTCACTTCCTGGGGACAGAAACTGCACAATAAAAAAGTGTATGTCACATAGCTCACATTCATGTTTTCTTTGTTTCCATACTTTCTCAAAATATTCTGTAAGTGCGCATATCTTATGTTCAAAAGTCTCTCTGCGTCACTTAGGTTTTTACACACATTAAATGCGTGTGCGTGCGTGCGTGTGTGCGTGCGTGCGTGCGTGCGTGTGTGTGTGTGTGTGTGTGCGTGCTTAAGTGGACACCTGTGTACCTTCTCACAGGTTCCTAGCCCACAGTGATAGCATGCAGGCTTGTTCTCCCCTGTTCTCAGAGCGGTGTTTATTTAAACGGTACAGCAGTGGTTCTCAAACTGTGGGTTGGGTCCACAAATTATTTTGAGGCGGTCCCCGGATGATTAACTTAATGTGAAACGTTGTTTTCTCACTCAACAGTAAACAAACCAACCAACGCTGCCTGAAAAGGTTGAGAACCTGTACAGTACAGTACAGTACAGTACAGTACCACAGGGGGAAGGCTGGGTTAATGTATAATCGTCTCTGTCGAGTGGAAACCACATACGTCCAAAACGGTTACTTTTCAGGATTCAAATAAAACAAGAAGCCAAAGTAGCAGATCTACAAGCTCAACATGATGGAGAGTTGGTAACCAAATGGACAAAATCAAATCTATCCAGGGGTGTCGCACCAAATTCTGGGCCCTGGGTACAAGAATTCACAACACATTCTTACGCATTATTTTGTGCTTCAACTATTGAAAAATAGCAGATATACAAGCTCACAGTGCGGCACCGAGTGCCATGCTGCGAGCTTGTAGATCTGCTGTGAACATTTTTGCAAGGTTAGAAAAAAAAATGTTTCTATGTAAGTGGTGCTCAAACTTGTTCAAGTGAAGGACCCCCAAAATAATATGTATTTGGCCACGGACCCCCATCTCAAAATATTTAGAATACACACATATTTAAAATACACACATTTTCGTGACTTTTCAAAAATAGCAGATCTACAAGCTCGCCCCCCCCCCTTGTGACGCCCCTGAATCTATCTATCTATCAATCAGGACACAAAGACATCGTTTCCATGTCAATGCATCTTCGTTATGACCTGTCAAAGACGCATTGACATCCAAACCTTACTTGCATCCTAAAATAAAACAGTTGCCTTCATTCTTTCTCCAGCTTAGTAGACTGAGGTCTGGCATACATTACATTACACACGCACGCACGCGCGCGCGCGCACACACGCGCACACACACACACACACACACACACACACACACACACACACACACACACACACACACACACACACACACACACACACACAGTCCGGCGGCGTGGTCTAAAGCCGATTAGCAGGCCCCCGGAATGCTTGTGACATTGAGCACTGGTCCCACTCAGAGAGACCATATGGTTGTACGCTGTGTAGAGAGACCATATGGTTGTACGCTGTGTACCGCCGCGATCAGCACTTTTTTAACAGCGTGCAAGAGGAGAGACTATCGCTGTGCACTGCAGCCAGGGTTGCCATGTCTGCTTATTGTAAGCGACGTTGGGCTTGTTTTTTTAGGGGATTGGGGGGGGGGGGTCTGTCCAGTACACGGTGTCTGTCCCACTACTGACACCACATGCTAACCATGTTGGTCTGCTAGCCAGAACACTGTGGGGGGTCTGCCCTGCCATTGGGGAGGTCGGGGCTCAATTCACCCCGGCCCAGGTCTATATACATACTAGTAAGACGCCTCAGGGCGACAAGCAAGGGCAACGTCGCTCCATGTCTTGGCCATCTGGCCAGTGATGTATATCGGATCAGTTACCCATATATGGAGACCCCTGGTACCCATATATGGAGATCCATGTACTGTATATGGAGATATGCTGTGAGAGCCCAAACATGCTTAGGCTACTCGGATATTCGTTATGTGAAAGTCCCATGATATGACATCTGACTGACATCATACCCTTTTATGCCCATACATGGAGATCCCCGTCTGTGGAACCAGCCACACAGATATTGGCTGTCTTGGCTATCTGTATATATGGATTCTGTTAGTGTGGTATGTGGCTAGGGATGGGTATCGTTCTGTTAGTGTGGTATGTGGCTAGGGATGGGTATCGTTCTGTTAGTGTGGTATGTGGCTAGGGATGGGTATCGTTCTGTTAGTGTGGTATGTGGCTAGGGATGGGTATCGTTCTGTTAGTGTGGTATGTGGCTAGGGATGGGTATCGTTCTGTTAGTGTGGTATGTGGCTAGGGATGGGTATCGTTCTGTTAGTGTGGTATGTGGCTAGGGATGGGTATCGTTCTGTTAGTGTGGTATGTGGCTAGGGATGGGTATCGTTCTGTTAGTGTGGTATGTGGCTAGGGATGGGTATCGTTCTGTTAGTGTGGTATGTGGCTAGGGATGGGTATCGTTCTGTTAGTGTGGTATGTGGCTAGGGATGGGTATCGTTCTGTTAGTGTGGTATGTGGCTAGGGATGGGTATCGTTCTGTTAGTGTGGTATGTGGCTAGGGATGGGTATCGTTCTGTTAGTGTGGTATGTGGCTAGGGATGGGTATCGTTCTGTTAGTGTGGTATGTGGCTAGGGATGGGTATCGTTCTGTTAGTGTGGTATGTGGCTAGGGATGGGTATCGTTCTGTTAGTGTGGTATGTGGCTAGGGATGGGTATCGTTCTGTTAGTGTGGTATGTGGCTAGGGATGGGTATCGTTCTGTTAGTGTGGTATGTGGCTAGGGATGGGTATCGTTCTGTTAGTGTGGTATGTGGCTAGGGATGGGTATCGTTCTGTTAGTGTGGTATGTGGCTAGGGATGGGTATCGTTCTGTTAGTGTGGTATGTGGCTAGGGATGGGTATCGTTCTGTTAGTGTGGTATGTGGCTAGGGATGGGTATCGTTCTGTTAGTGTGGTATGTGGCTAGGGATGGGTATCGTTCTGTTAGTGTGGTATGTGGCTAGGGATGGGTATCGTTCTGTTAGTGTGGTATGTGGCTAGGGATGGGTATCGTTCTGTTAGTGTGGTATGTGGCTAGGGATGGGTATCGTTCTGTTAGTGTGGTATGTGGCTAGGGATGGGTATCGTTCTGTTAGTGTGGTATGTGGCTAGGGATGGGTATCGTTCTGTTAGTGTGGTATGTGGCTAGGGATGGGTATCGTTCTGTTAGTGTGGTATGTGGCTAGGGATGGGTATCGTTCTGTTAGTGTGGTATGTGGCTAGGGATGAGTATCGTTCTGTTAGTGTGGTATGTGGCTAGGGATGGGTATCGTTCTGTTAGTGTGGTATGTGGCTAGGGATGGGTATCGTTCTGTTAGTGTGGTATGTGGCTAGGGATGGGTATCGTTCTGTTAGTGTGGTATGTGGCTAGGGATGGGTATCGTTCTGTTAGTGTGGTATGTGGCTAGGGATGGGTATCGTTCTGTTAGTGTGGTATGTGGCTAGGGATGGGTATCGTTCTGTTAGTGTGGTATGTGGCTAGGGATGGGTATCGTTCTGTTAGTGTGGTATGTGGCTAGGGATGGGTATCGTTCTGTTAGTGTGGTATGTGGCTAGGGATGGGTATCGTTCTGTTAGTGTGGTATGTGGCTAGGGATGGGTATCGTTCTGTTAGTGTGGTATGTGGCTAGGGATGGGTATCGTTCTGTTAGTGTGGTATGTGGCTAGGGATGGGTATCGTTCTGTTAGTGTGGTATGTGGCTAGGGATGGGTATCGTTCTGTTAGTGTGGTATGTGGCTAGGGATGGGTATCGTTCTGTTAGTGTGGTATGTGGCTAGGGATGGGTATCGTTCTGTTAGTGTGGTATGTGGCTAGGGATGGGTATCGTTCTGTTAGTGTGGTATGTGGCTAGGGATGGGTATCGTTCTGTTAGTGTGGTATGTGTCTAGGGATGGGTATCGTTCTGTTAGTGTGGTATGTGGCTAGGGATGGGTATCGTTCTGTTAGTGTGGTATGTGGCTAGGGATGGGTATCGTTCTGTTAGTGTGGTATGTGGCTAGGGATGGGTATCGTTCTGTTAGTGTGGTATGTGGCTAGGGATGGGTATCGTTCTGTTAGTGTGGTATGTGGCTAGGGATGGGTATCGTTCTGTTAGTGTGGTATGTGGCTAGGGATGGGTATCGTTCTGTTAGTGTGGTATGTGGCTAGGGATGGGTATCGTTCTGTTAGTGTGGTATGTGGCTAGGGATGGGTATCGTTCTGTTAGTGTGGTATGTGGCTAGGGATGGGTATCGTTCTGTTAGTGTGGTATGTGGCTAGGGATGGGTATCGTTCTGTTAGTGTGGTATGTGGCTAGGGATGGGTATCGTTCTGTTAGTGTGGTATGTGGCTAGGGATGGGTATCGTTCTGTTAGTGTGGTATGTGGCTAGGGATGGGTATCGTTCTGTTAGTGTGGTATGTGGCTAGGGATGGGTATCGTTCTGTTAGTGTGGTATGTGGCTAGGGATGGGTATCGTTCTGTTAGTGTGGTATGTGGCTAGGGATGGGTATCGTTCTGTTAGTGTGGTATGTGGCTAGGGATGGGTATCGTTCTGTTAGTGTGGTATGTGGCTAGGGATGGGTATCGTTCTGTTAGTGTGGTATGTGGCTAGGGATGGGTATCGTTCTGTTAGTGTGGTATGTGGCTAGGGATGGGTATCGTTCTGTTAGTGTGGTATGTGGCTAGGGATGGGTATCGTTCTGTTAGTGTGGTATGTGGCTAGGGATGGGTATCGTTCTGTTAGTGTGGTATGTGGCTAGGGATGGGTATCGTTCTGTTAGTGTGGTATGTGGCTAGGGATGGGTATCGTTCTGTTAGTGTGGTATGTGGCTAGGGATGGGTATCGTTCTGTTAGTGTGGTATGTGGCTAGGGATGGGTATCGTTCTGTTAGTGTGGTATGTGGCTAGGGATGGGTATCGTTCTGTTAGTGTGGTATGTGGCTAGGGATGGGTATCGTTCTGTTAGTGTGGTATGTGGCTAGGGATGGGTATCGTTCTGTTAGTGTGGTATGTGGCTAGGGATGGGTATCGTTCTGTTAGTGTGGTATGTGGCTAGGGATGGGTATCGTTCTGTTAGTGTGGTATGTGGCTAGGGATGGGTATCGTTCTGTTAGTGTGGTATGTGTCTAGGGATGGGTATCGTTCATTCTGTTAGTGTGGTATGTGGCTAGGGATGGGTATCGTTCTGTTAGTGTGGTATGTGGCTAGGGATGGGTATCGTTCTGTTAGTGTGGTATGTGGCTAGGGATGGGTATCGTTCGCCTTTGAATCGATACGATACCTTTTTCGATACCTGGGAATCGATACGATACCCTTTTCGATACCATTTTCGATACTTTTTATTTAAGTTTAACTGCTCTACCGCAGAGAGGTGATGATGTTGATCACACAGTGTGGCGGAGCGGAGAGTATAGACGTTGGATAATCATCATAATAATAAACATTATAGGCTATTGTGGGCTATTTTCCACAGTAACGAGTGTAGCCTACAAAAGCAGTCATTAAACTCTCAGTAGCCCAACTGTTACAGATGCGACCGGCCAGGGGTGCGTTCCAGAGTATCGAAACGAGGTATCGTTCGTTTTTATGTGAACCGATACCCGATAGTATCGATGTCATCAATCGATACCATTAAAAGTATCTCAGACGATACCCATCCCTATATGTGGCCGATGTGGCCTCCATATTGTTTCACATAATAAACAATAAATAAAAGTTACTGCAACCTTCAGTCGCAATAACTTTTAACTGATTTACTGCCAGGGGCCACAAGAGGCCGCTAGAGTGCCAGACATTTCTCCATAGGCCTTCGCTCTAACTTCCGGGTACACAGGCAGAAGTGGCTTGGGCTTTCACTGCAAACACTGTTATGAACGAAGACCGGAGGAAGTGAGCTAACAGTTAGCTATCGGCTTCTTTATTTTTTAGAAGCCCGATCTGAAGCTATTTAGCCGCAAAAAAACATTGTCGCTGCCCTGGGAACACAGCTCAGAGAAAAAGGTCTCTAAAGATGTGAGTTTGTATTGGAGTCGGCGGCGCGGTGCGGCGGTGTTACCCGATTACGGGCCGATGTAAACATAATCGGGGCCGGGGCATGGATGGAAATTTAGACCGGGGCTTCCTTGAGGCCTCCGATTAATTAATTCATTTTATTAAAAATCCCGGACTAGATCGGGATCGGCACCCCGGAATACGTCGCGCCACCGACAGTATAGAGTTTTTTTTGGGGGGCTCTAAACTTTATTCGAAACCATTTTCAATGGAATAAATCGTCGGACCATCTAGACTCGGTCGTTGGGAAGCGTAGTTAAGTATTATTATATACCAAAAAAACATAGAATATCATGTGTTGATAGAGAATAAGTCATGTGTTTGGGTGAACTACTCCTTTAACTCATATGCTGCCATTTAACAATACCTTCGTACTCTTTAACTGCCATTCGTCTCCATAGACTTCCATGTAATTCATAGTGCACGGATCATGCACACCCATGCCTAGATAATGCACCACGTGTGTCCACATTGCTCACAGCTTTCAAACAAAAAAATCCGAATGGAAATCCGTTCAGGCATTCATGAGATAGCAGCCATTATGTTTTACACTGTTGTGAGCTTGGAGGTCTGCTACCTGAGTTGTATGGGGGTTGTATGGGGGTTAAACAAGCAATTTCGCGATCGCTATCATGCCTACTAACGTTTTTGGGGTCCCAAAACATTTTTTGAAAAAAAAGATTTTTTGATTTTTTTTTTTTTTTTTTTTCAAAATGGCGGAAATTCTCGGGTTCCTCGGGCGTGGCAGGGAGGGACATCGCGAAATTCTCGGGTTCCTCGGGTTTGGCAGGGTATGAGTTAAGTATGTAATGCTAATACTTTGGTACTTGAGCCGGATTTATGTCATAAACATAAGCCTTCTTTTTGGAGGGGGGGGGGGGGGGGGGGGGGGGTAGTGATCATGCTGGGTAAGAATTGGGCAGGAGAACAGAGGAGTGATGTAATGTGGGCACACAGCGAGGCACTGTTGTGTGTGTGTGTGTGTGTGTGTGTGTGTGTGTGTGTGTGTGTGTGTGTGTGTGTGTGTGTGTGTGTGTGTGTGTGTGTGTGTGTGTGTGTGTGTGTGTGCGTGTGCACAGCATAGCCAGCTCAACATGAGCCAAAGATCACTTGCACCACATGCTCGCCTCACACACACACACACACACACACACACACACACACACACACACACACACACACACACACACACACACACACACACACACACACACACACACACACACACACACACACACACACACACACACACACACACACACGCGCATGCACGCTCATGTCTGGTGTGTTGAGGTGCACTGTAAGAACACGTGCACTTCAGGGGCTGCATGTTAACCCATTAAAGGATATTTCATTTTCAAAAGGACTTTTGGACATGTTATCGTCTAATCAGGCTTTTATGAACAAAGCTGAACAGATTTTAATTTGATTGAGTTCATATATGAACATAAAAGGGATTTTGTTCCCCTGGCATCACAGGAAATCCATATATGGGCATAAAAGGGATTTGGTCACAATAAACCAGTAAATGATTGAACCCAGCATCCTGACATGGTGAAGTCTCAGTATATAAATGATAAACCCACCATCCTGACAGTCTCAGTATATAAATGATAAACCCACCATCCTGACAGTCTCAGTATATAAATGATAAACCCACCATCCTGACAGTCTCAGTATATAAATGATAAACCCACCATCCTGACATGGTGAAGTCTCAGTATATAAACTATAAACCCACCATCCTGACATGGTGAAGTCTCAGTATATAAATGATAAACCCACCATCCTGACAGTCTCAGTATATAAATGATAAACCCACCATCCTGACAGTCTCAGTATATAAATGATAAACCCACCATCCTGACAGTCTCAGTATATAAATGATAAACCCACCATCCTGACATGGTGAAGTCTCAGTATATAAACTATAAACCCACCATCCTGACATGGTGAAGTCTCAGTATATAAACTATAAACCCATCATCCTGACATGGTGAAGTCTCAGTATATAAACTATAAACCCACCATCCTGACATGGTGAAGTCTCAGTATATAAACTATAAACCCACCATCCTGACATGGTGAAGTCTCAGTATATAAACTATAAACCCACCATCCTGACATGGTGAAGTCTCAGTATATAAACTATAAACCCACCATCCTGTCATGGTAAAGTCTCAGTATATAAATGATAAACCCACGATCCTGACATGGTGAAGTCTCAGTATATAAATGATAAACCCACCATCCAGACATGGTGAAGTCTCAGTATATAAACTATAAACCCACCATCCTGACATGGTAAAGTCTCAGTATATAAATGATAAACCCACCATCCTGTCATGGTAAAGTCTCAGTATATAAATGATAAACCCACCATCCTGACAGTCTCGGTATATAAATGATAAACCCACCATCCTGACATGGTGAAGTCTCAGTATATAAATGATAAACCCACCATCCTGACATGGTGAAGTCTCAGTATATAAATGATAAACCCACCATCCTGACATGGTGAAGTCTCAGTATATAAATGATAAACCCACCATCCTGACAGTCTCAGTATATAAATGATAAACCCATCATCCTGACATGGTGAAGTCTCAGTATATAAATGATAAACCCACCATCCTGACAGTCTCAGTATATAAATGATAAACCCATCATCCTGACATGGTGAAGTCTCAGTATATAAACTATAAACCCACCATCCTGACATGGTGAAGTCTCAGTATATAAACTATAAACCCACCATCCTGTCAAGGTAAAGTCTCAGTATATAAATGATAAACCCACCATCCTGACATGGTGAAGTCTCAGTATATAAACTATAAACCCACCATCCTGACATGGTGAAGTCTCATTATATAAATGATAAACCCACCATCCTGACATGGATGAAGTCTCATTATATAAATGATAAACCCACCATCCTGACATGGTGAAGTCTCAGTATATAAATGATAAACCCACCATCCGGACATGGTGAAGTCTCGGTATATAAATGATAAACCCACCATCCTGACATGGATGAAGTCTCATTATATAAATGATAAACCCACCATCCTGACATGGTAAAGTCTCAGTATATAAATGATAAACCCACCATCCTGACATGGTGAAGTCTCAGTATATAAACTATAAACCCACCATCCTGACAGTCTCAGTATATAAACTATAAACCCACCATCCTGACAGTCTCAGTATATAAACTATAAACCCACCATCCTGACAGTCTCAGTATATAAACTATAAACCCACCATCCTGACAGTCTCAGTATATAAACTATAAACCCACCATCCTGACAGTCTCAGTATATAAATGATAAACCCACCATCCTGACAGTCTCAGTATATAAACTATAAACCCACCATCCTGACAGTCTCAGTATATAAATGATAAACCCACCATCCTGACAGTCTCAGTATATAAATGATAAACCCACCATCCTGACAGTCTCAGTATATAAATGATAAACCCACCATCCTGACAGTCTCAGTATATAAACTATAAACCCACCATCCTGACAGTCTCAGTATATACATGATAAACCCACCATCCTGACAGTCTCAGTATATAAATGATAAACCCACCATCCTGACATGGTGAAGTCTCAGTATATAAATGATAAACCCACCATCCTGACAGTCTCAGTATATAAATGATAAACCCACCATCCTGATAGTCTCAGTATATAAATGATAAACCCACCATCCTGACAGTCTCAGTATATAAATGATAAACCCACCATCCTGACAGTCTCAGTATATAAATGATAAACCCACCATCCTGACATGGTGAAGTCTCAGTATATAAATGATAAACCCACCATCCTGACATGGTGAAGTCTCAGTATATAAATGATAAACCCACCATCCTGACAGTCTCAGTATATAAATGATAAACCCACCATCCTGACAGTCTCAGTATATAAATGATAAACCCACCATCCTGACAGTCTCAGTATATAAATGATAAACCCACCATCCTGACATGGTGAAGTCTCAGTATATAAATGATAAACCCACCATCCCGTCATGGTGAAGTCTCAGTATATAAATGATAAACCCACCATCCCGTCATGGTGAAGTCTCGGTATATAAACTCACCATCCCGTCATGGTGAAGTCTCGGTATATAAACTCACCATCCCGTCATGGTGAAGTCTCGGTACAGCATCCTCTTGCCCACCTCCTTCCTCTGCACCCTGCGGGGGAACTCCAGGTGGGTGAACTCGTTGCCCAGCAGGTGGGGCTGCATGTAGCCCTGGTCCATGTGAGGAGAAAACACACAAGAAGAAGAAGAGAGGATTGACACAGGCCCAGGGGACAGATAGATAGAGCTATCCCAACAGAAGAAGAGAGGATTGACACAGGCCAAGGGGACAGATAGATAGAGCTATCCCAGTCTATTCACTGACACAGGCCCAGGGGACAGATAGATAGAGCTATCCCAGTCTATTCACTGACACAGGCCCAGGGGACAGATAGATAGAGCTATCCCAGTCTATTCACTGACACAGGCCCAGGGGACAGATAGATAGAGCTATCCCAGTCTGACACAGGCCCAGGGGACAGATAGATAGAGCTATCCCAGTCTGACACAGGCCCAGGGGACAGATAGATAGAGGATTGACACAGGCCCAGGGGACAGATAGATAGAGCTATCCCAGTCTATTCACTGCCAATCACGTCTTTCCACAGTGTTTTTTCCTAAAGCCCACAACCACGTGTTTTCACTGGTTTCTTTTATTTTTTTTAATCATTTGTTTGCAGTCACAATCCCGCAAGAAAAACATGTTATCTGCGTCCATGTCAGGTGTATTTTTCCTGGAAATTGCTGTATCTCCGCTCCTTTGTTTCCAGTGCACGTTTGGGGCGGGACACGCTCAACGGCTCATAACTAGAGAACCGGAGGTCGAAATGAATCGCTGAAGCATAGACATAAACCTCTGTCGTTACCAACAATCCATTATTATTCATAATAGATTACATCGATTAAGGCTGGCCATACACTAACTGATAATCTGGCCCGACTGAATCGGGTAGCATTTGATGACCTCTGTGAAGTTGGCACACCATATGATGAAAACATATATAAAAATGGTGTCATTCTTTAGTGCTGAATTTGTGCTGAATTGTGCCGTAATTTTTTTTCATCCTTTTGATGATAATATGAGTTCACTTTGACACGTTTCATGTCCATCCATGCCTCTGTTCAACTCTCTGACTTTTATACCCTCTCTCTCCGCTGCTAAACTGGTCAAGTGCTGCACAGAACATTAGATTTCCAAGATCAAACTGTGTCCCTCCTCTCCTCCGCGCCACGTTGTAGGGTTTGTAGATCAAGCAGTGGGCGTGTACTTGCAAGAGCAAAGGGAGATGAGCCAGTCACTCGTGCGCTGTTCCCAGTCTGTGACTGGCAGTGACTATTTCTGCTGATATAAAACAAACCCGTATTGAGTTTTAATTCCCATCGCAAGCAATCATGATACAACCTGGGCGGATGGATGTGGACGGTATGAAAAGTGTGTCTGCGTGCGCGCGCGTGTGCATGTATGTGTGTGAGTGAGAGAGAGGGGGAGGGAGGGAGAGATGGAGAGAGAAAAAGAGAGAGAGATCTGTCGATCAGCAGCTGTCTTTCTCTCGGCCACCCGCTGCTGTTCCAGGCGAGGGATCCCAGAAAAATATCAAACATGTTTGAAAAGAGTCGGGCTGGCCCCCCCTCCGAGCCACTCGGCGGGGCTCAGATTGAATCTGTGAGCCCTCACGCTAGACAACATTTATGCCCGATAGTCGGCCCGTTTCAGTCGGTGGCAGCCCGATTGTCGGGAGGGTAATTAAATGGCCCGATTATCGGTTAGTGTATGGCCGGCTTAAGTCGATTACCTGTTGCAGGCTTAGTTTTTATTGTTTGTTTCTTACCAGGAACTGCAGTCGCTGTCTCTCTGACTCTGGTGTGAACTCTGTGGACATGGGGATGATTTCTCCTGCCCGGATAATGATCGCTCTGAGAGAGAGAGAGAGAGAGAGAGAGAGAGAGAGAGAGAGAGAGAGACAGAGTTAAGTTAAGTAAGTCATGTTAAGAGAGCTTCACACTCCCACAAGCCCTAAAGGAGTGTGTAACCCTATCCTACTTCAAAATCGGTCTGAAAAGTCACCTAAAAGCAGCTGCTATTCGAAACTTGTAAACAGACAGGCTACTCACCTCCCCTACTATCTGCTTCTTGTGTTTATTTTTACTTCATTCTTGTGTTCTGCTTTTATAATTGATGTTATCCTATGAAAAGTGTGTTCTATCCGTCTGTCTTTCAATGTTCTATGAGATACATGAAGTGGTTCCTGTGCAAATAAGCCGTAAAGCTTACTAGGATCTCCTTTTAGTTGACCTTGTACCAGGGATTTGTACTGTCATGAATCTGTACTTTTTCCTATTGCAAACTTCTAATACTTCAATCAATCAATCAATCAATCAATCAATCAATATCAGGCTAGTTCATCTTTCAACTGGTTAAAAAGGCCAGAATGTTGTACCCTTCATCAGGGCAGACTCTTGTCTGACAAAAGGCTGAGAACCACCAACATGGTTCACAGTGCATACTGGACCATGTGTGGTACAGTACAGTACAGTACAGTACAGTACAGTGCAGTGCAGTACAGTACAGTACAGTACAGTACAGTACAGTACAGTACAGTGCAGTACAGTACAGTACAGTACAGTGCAGTACAGTACAGTACAGTACAGTACAGTAACATACAGTAACATACAGTATGCATGTCGTAGTGTGTAGAGGTGTGCATTGGCACTACACTCATGATTCAATTCCATTGCGATTCAGCAGGTAACGATTCGATTTGATTCTGAGATGCATCACACTTTTCAATATTAATGCACAACATGGGAAATTTCAGTCAAAACGAACAAGCATTCAGACATACTGCACTGAACAACATATTTTATTTAGAATTATATTAAATAGTATATATAGAGCATTATAATTATATTATAATATATTCAATTATGTCAAGTTGCTGCTTGAATTGAATTGAATCAAACTAAATTATGATGCATTACAGAATCGATTATTTTTTACACCAATAATAAATACCATGGTCTAAGCCAAGGGTCTTCAACAGGGGCTTCGGGACCCTTTTTTTTCTTTTTCTTTTTTTTTTTAAACATGGCACACCCATATTTGGGGTGTTTCCCTGAAGTTCTGAACTGCCTTCACTGAATGTCTGTGTGCCAATCCATGCTTTATAGAAGTATCTTCTGAAGTTCTGTTGTAGTCTATTGCTATAGTCTGGCCAATTCAAATACTCATATCTTGAAATTATAACAAAATTCAAATTTTCACGATTT
>NC_137820.1:5640936-5695936 GCF_963921795.1 Nannobrachium achirus | reverse complement strand
CAAACACTGATGTTACCATAGCTGTGTACAGCATAACAGACATGAAGCCTGATACAACAACAGCCACAATACATGGTTTCAATGTCAAGGCCCTTTGACAGTGTTTAAGTATGACTGAGTGCATACTACCACCTAGTGGTCAGAATGGTGGCTACACATGAGGAGATCATTGTGCATAGAGACACACCTACAAATTCAAGTCCACAATTGAGACAGCGGCTCCGCTTCGGGTAAGGGAGAACGGTGTAGAGCAAGCCAGTCCATAGAAAGTCATTGCAATTCAACTGAGGTTAGCCTAGCAGTCACTTTAGATTAGAACCAATAGCAGCATTTTTACCCCTAAAAAAACAATTTAAATAGTTCTCTGTTTGTATGTGCATCAGGTCAAGAGGTCTCATTGCTCTTCCTGGTTTCCCCCTCTGGCTCATTGGGGCTCATTGGTGGAAACGAGGAAATGCACTGAGAGTCCGAGACAAGCTGGAGTAAAACACTTCTTTATCGAACAATATGGACTGACACATTCCTTAGAGCTTCCTGATGGATAGATAACAATTCTTACCCTTAGCACTACAGAAAAATCAATGACCATACATGAAGCTAGTTAGCATTTGTTTTTTAGGTTTTTAGAACTTTGATTATATTGTGTTTTTTTTTTCTAGATAGATATCCATTTGCATTTGTTATATTGCTGTTGATGTACTGACATTATCTTGTTTATTATTGTGATGTTTTATCTGCTTATTGTAAGTCGCTTTGGATTAAAAGCGTCTGCTAAATGCCTAAACTGTATACTGTAAACTGTAATTCACCCTTTGTCAAGTCCCGCCCTTTGTCCCGACCCTCTTCAAACCCATTGGTTTTGGTGGGACACTCGGTGGGCCACTCCATCCACTACCATTTTAATTCAGTTGCTTCGTATTGTTATTCTGTGTGTTCAATTCTAATTTCAAACTTTGTTTCAGTAAAATGGAGCTGCTCAGTGGCAGTATAGTGACTCAGCATGTTTTTAAATGTTTTTATTTCTCCAAAAATTATGTTTTAGTAAATTCAACATAAAAAAGGCGGAACCAGGGCGGGACAAGGCAGATAGAGCCTGCTGGTTGGTCAGTCAGGGACCAACCAGGAGGCTAACAAAGGGTGAATTGAGACAGCGGCTCCACTTTGGGTAAGGGAGAACGGTGTAGTGCAAGCCAGTCCATAGAAAGTCATTGCAATTCAACTGTGGTTAGCCTAGCAGTCACTTTAGAACAAATAGCAGCATTTTTACCCCTAACATTTTTTTTAAATAGTTGTCTCTGTTTGTATGTGCATCAGGTCAAGAGGTCTCATTGCTTTTCCCCGTTTCCCCCTCTGGCTCATTTGGGGCTCATTTGGGGAAACGAGGAAATGCACTGAGAGTCCGAGACAAGCTGGAGTAAAAACACTTCTTTATCGAACAATATGGACTGACACATTCCTTAGAGCAGGGGTGGGCAACTTTGATGATGGAGAGGGCCACTATATTTCCACACTCACTCCAGAGGGCCACATTGCATATTGCTATATCGTACTTTGTCATTCTACTATATTTCATACAAAAGAAACAAAAATAGCAGATCTACAAGTTCAAAACGCGTCACGCTGCGACACGTTTTGAGCTTGTAGATTGCCTATTTTTGCTTCTTTTGAATTGGAATCCTGAATTATTTTTTGTTATTTTTTAATTGGAATCCCGAAATGTAACATTTTGATTACATGTCAAATGCATTTAGTTATACTCATGTTAACTTTATGAACTTAAATACAAATACATTGGACATAAAAAAAATACATTTTAATACTGCTATACCAGGCTACTAATATGGACTGAAGTAATTAAAGCGGTTCATGCTTGCACGTTTGGAATTGTTGTAACAGCTGAAAGCAATAATATATCAGTATTCTGATATTAATCTGCGGGCCGCATTAAGTGAAGGTGGGGGCCGAATGTGGCCCCCGGGCCGCCAGTTGCCCACGTATGCCTTAGAGCTTCCTGATGGATAGATAACAATTGGGGCAAGAAGGTAAGTGTGTTTAGCCACATGCACAGTGTTTATCCGCTGTGTGAGCTAAATGTCCCCCCACACTGACTTCCAGCACAGAGTGTGTGGCCTGCAGTGCAGTTGGCTGATTGACAGCCTGGCTGCCTGTCAAACGGTGAGGCTGTGTGCCTTATCATCCTGCACACAGCTGGTCAGGTGCTGCTTCTCTGAGAGCTGCTGTAGACTGCAGAGACAAGGTCATGACTGCTGAGTTAAAGAGCTAAAACATGAATGGTGAAATGGTAAGTGGTGCATTTATAGATTTATAGTAGCTTTCTGCAAAGCCAGAATCCCCAAACTGCTCACTGGCCAATAATATAAGCCTGTGTGTGTGTGTGTGTGTGTGTGTGTGTGTGTGTGTGTGTGTGTGTGTGTGTGTGTGTGTGTGTGTGTGTGTGTGTGTGTGTGTGTGTGTGCTCAGCATACCTAACCCTGGGTAAATAAAAGGTTAGAAAAAAAGGGACCTTCAACATGCGATCAAACCAGAAACCTTCCGATTCCAGACGTCCAGAACAGTTACTTTTCAACCATTCAAGTAGTCTGGCGTGGCCAGACTGTTGACTCCCGCGATTTGCAAATGCTCCCGTCATACAGTCTGTGGCGACGGAAATGTTAGCATGTTTCCTAAACCCACCAGGATTGAGTTAAGACCCACCTCGTGGAAACGCCCCTCTCAATATAATCTTAAGTATGAAAGTGCATATGAACGTTAGACTTAGTGCAAAGCATTACTGTACCTACTACCTACCGATCCATTACAATAATACACGCAGAATACGGCCAAAGCCATATCCAAACTATAACAATGTAACTGATAATCAGTAAGAGTTGTTATTTTGAGCACAGTAGTGACAAATTAATAGCTTTCTCAGAACGTTTTTCTCTTTAGCAAAGTTACAAAGTTTTCCCTTTTTTAAGCACAAAAGAAATGCCAGCACTCACTTTAGAATGAATTCTTCCATTTATCCCCCCAGCAGCAGCACCACTTGGAAGTGTTTTTGTGTGACGCTGTAGTCGAGTAGGGCAGAGACAAGGTTTCTGCCCAACAGCAACAATATCTTATTAGGGAGGATTGATTTGGCAAACAATTACAGCTTAATGAATGTTTAGGATGTAAACACTAAATCAATTACCTTGTTAGCAATGTCTTCTGTGGAAGTGCTGTAGTCATTGTATTTTTTAAATACTAGATTGATTTCAGCCTAACTGTTTACCATGCTGTCTGCTATGGACCAGAGACCTGCAACGGGCCGGGGACCCACAAATACCCGGCGGGGACCCGCGTTTGGCAGGTGAAAATGGGCAGAAAATATACTATTATAAAGTCGTGGGTACGGGGACGGGCGGTACAGGACTAAATGCGGGCGGGTAATATTTTATTGTTAAAGTCAGAGAGCACTGTTTCTGCCCAAACAACGTCACCTCACAGTAGCAGCTGGACACACACAACACACAACCACGGCACGCATAAACAAAGTAGTAACACCAGTAAGTCTCCCTAATACACATACACAAACTTTAGAAGGCAATGGTCGCCAATCAGGAGGGAATATGGGAAATGGGACAGATGCATGTTGATGACATGACTTTAGAGATACTGTGAGAAATCAGGGGTGGAGGTTGTGATTTGCCATCCAATTTGCGTGATTTTAGGCCAAAAATGTGTAGGAGCAGTGTTCAAAAATGTGTTTAAAAAAATCGGCCTGATGGTGGTGCTAAAGGAGACAGATCCATTTTGATGACAGGACACTAGGTATACTGTGTACCGCTTTGCGTCATTTTAGGGAAGAAACTGTAGGGCCAGTGTCCATGAATGTGTTTTGCAAGAATCGGCCTCATGGTGGCGCTAGAAGAGGGCCATGTGAGAAATGAGGGGTGACGGAGAGACTAACGGACAGACAGCCGGTGGAGGTTTTGATAGTAACTGCGACCTGACGAACAAAGGAGTCACGAATGCTCTTCACTGCTGAGTGAATTGCCTTATAGCCTATATGTTCTCATAACCAAGCTGGTTTAAAAGGCTATCCAAAAGAACTAAGAGTGGCAGCCGAACCTGGCGTTTATGTAGGCTATAGGTTATAATAAATATAATAATTGCAGGGACAGCACCCTCTAGTGGCCAACAATGGACTCTCGTCAATCTACGGCTTTGGCAGAAAGTAACATCTCACCATATCTGTGAAGGTGTTCTCTATATTAATCAATAACATTAGTAACATCTCACCATGTCTTTGAAGGCGTTCTCTATTAATCAATAACATTAGTAACATCTCTATTAATCAATAACATTAGTAACATCTCACCATGTCTTTGAAGGCGTTCTCGATGGCTCCCATCACCAGGCTCTCGTGCGACACCTTCTTCTCGGTGAAGAAGCGCATGGGCGGGGCGCTGGGCGGTGCGGGGCCCGGGGCCCCCGCGGCCCCCCGCAGCGAGGCAGCCCGGGTCAGGGTGCCCCGGTGGGGGGTGTGGCTCATAGGCTCCTCCCCCAGGCAGGTGGGCGGGACCAGGGCCGGCGAGCACAGGATGTCCAGGACCTCCTGGAAGGTGCGGGGTTGGAAAAAAATAAAATGAAAAATAAAAAGAGTTTTGCATGTTCTCCCCGTGTCCCCTAGGGTAGGAACCCTCACAAAAAACATGCAGTAATCCAACGTGGACTCCTCATGCATAGAAGGAAGCATGAGGTCAGTCCGTTGCTCTCCCCAGGTTGGACTCCTCATGCATAGAAGGAAGCATGAGGTCAGTCCCTTGTCTCCCCAGGTTGGACTCCTCATGCATAGAGGGAAGCATGAGGTCAGTCTGTTGTCTCCCCAGGTTGGCAGAGGGAGTGTAGCGCCCAGGATTACATTAGACCAGTGGTTCTCAAACTTTTTGGGCTTCAGTACCGCTTTTCCTGATTGCTGAATCCAAGTACCCCCTTCAATCGACAACACCATTTTGACTAGAAAATACTGACATCAAAAGTCCAGTTTTTATGTCAACATGTTGAAAATAAAATGGGCCTATTTTCTATTCAGTAACTGTAAAATTCGTACTTTATTTGGTTTAAAGCTAAACAGAGCAGCACGTTCACATACCTTTTGTCAATGTATTATCATTAAATGTTTCCATTTTCCATGTTCTCTCGAGTACCCCCTGTAGCACCTCTGCGTACCCCTAGGGGCACACGTACCCCCATTTGAGAACCACTGCATCAGATACCTGCAGGTGCAGAGCGATGTGGTGGTGCAGCAGACGAGAGGCCACCACCGCAGCCCCGGAGCCGGCGTGGCCGTCGAACAGACCCCAGTAGTGGAAGGTTAGACCCTCACAGCTGTCCTGCACACACACACACACACACACACACACACACACACACACACACACACACACACACACACACACACACACACACACACACACACACACACACACACACACACACACACACACACACACACACACACACACACACACACACACACACACACACACACACACAATGGACAGAGAGAGACACACGGAGACACACTCAATATAAAAACCTGGCAATGGGCAGGCAGTGCATCATTCATATTCCAACCATACCATCGTCGGTATAAGTGATATTTTGGTGTATGCTAAAACAAGGCATATGTATTTGTTTTACCATAGTAAATACTGTAACTCAAAAAGAAATGTATCTAGATCAGGGGTACTCAAACCTTTTTTTTTTTATCTCACGACCCCCAAATTATTAGTGAATATACTCGTTTGTCTAGTTGCATGCCAGTCCCATAAACCCCCAAAAACTGATCTTTAAGCTCACATCGCTTTGTAAGCTTGTAGATCTGCTATTTTTCGGTTTAAAGTTATACCATGTAACTTTTTTTATAAAACAAATCTTAAAATTGTCCTAACTCTTAAATCGCTAAAGTTTTAGAACACCCACTCCGTTATTTTCAGCTTCTGAAGCCTTCTCTTTATATATTTTCTTCTAGCAGTGACAGGGGCGGGATTTCCCGGCAAAATGACGTCATCATACACTACCGGCCAATCACAGCGAGGGTTATACACTGCCGGCCAATCACAGCGCATCTTGAAGTGGGGTCGCTAGCTATCACAATAGGGCGGCCATATTTGTAGGCGCCCGTGTGTCTCTATCTATACTCGGGTGAAACACTCCGTTTCTCCGGAATGCCTGAACGCACAGGAACCAGGGACCCCTCCAAAGATAGATCTCGGCGAGGTGGAGGCAGACGCGGGGGTGACGCGGGGGTGTGAGGCCCGGTCCGCGGCGAAAAACGTCCGAAAGACGCGGACGCTACTGACCACTAGTTGAGCAACTTACACAGTATAGCTTTAAGATAAGATTTTTTTTTTTTATAAAAATGACATAAAGATAAAAGAAAAAGAAAATACCCGTAATTGCCGGACTTTTCCCATGTTTTGAACCCTGCGGCTTATACAACCTTGCAGCTTATATGTAGATTTGTACAACTAACGGCCACCAGGGGCGCTCTAGCGGGAAGCAGGAAGGTCACTTGTGGCTTATAGTCCGGTGCGGCTTGTATATGTAAACATTTGTTTTTCGTTCTAAATTTAGCTTGTGTGGCTTATAGTCCGGCAATTACGGTACATTCATAAAATCACTGTCTTAAAATGCTGATGTCCTCACAAGTATTGTAATAATAAAAACCTGTGTGCTTACTTATTAGGTGCTTGGTCTACCTACGTTATTATTACCGTATTTGCCGGACTATAAGCCGTGGCTTTTTTCCCCTTGTTTTGAACCCTGCGACTTATACAACGGTGCGGCTTATATGGAGATTTTTTACAGCTAACGGCCAGTTAGTTAGTTTTACAATGGTCTTTAACAAGGATTTATATATAGATGTTTACAGCAAACGGCCACCAGGGACGCTCTAGCGGGAAACAGGAAGGATACCTGCAGTTTACACAGTTGGGTGCGGCTTATATATGTAAAAAATCGTTTTTTGTTCTAAATTTAGCTGGTGCGGCTTATATTCAGGTGCGGCTTATAGTCCAGCAATTACGGTATTTTTCTAGCTTGATATTTCTATGCTATTGATGTATTGATGTTGATGCATTGATGTATTACCTTGCTCATTGTAAGTCGCTCTGGATTAAGAGTGCCAAATGCCTAAATTGTAAATTGATTTAAGAGGCCAGACTCACCAGGCCATCCCTGAGGCCCAGCCCCTCTCCGTTGGGCAGGGAGGACCTCCTGCGACAGGTGGGGATCCGGCTGGGCGTGGACCCCCCTCCCTGGGAGGTGGGGGTCCGGCTGGGCGTGGACCCCCCTCCCTGGGAGGTGGGGGTCCGGCTGGGCGTGGACCCCCCTCTCCTCTGGACCAGCAGCACCTCACAGCACGCCTGGTCCTCGTTCAGCGTGCTCTTCCCCGCGTTGATCACCCTGGAGACGGAAAAACACAAAGATCTTAGAGCCGGGGTCTTCAACAGGGGGTCCTTAGAGTTACTACAGGGGCTCCTCCAAATCTTTGTGTGATACAAACTTTCATACGTTTAACCCCTTTTCTACCACATTTTGTGGTCACATGTTCAGATACTGGATTCTGATTGGCTTAAAACAGTGGTAAATCAGTCAACAACCTTGAGTTGGCTCATGGACTCCACCCACTGTTGTGTTGCAGTTGTATAACTAGATAACCTTGCAAGTTACAACTGAGTTTTCTTTCATTTATATGGTAGAAGTGGTAGAAAAGCAACTTACCATTCGAGGGTCGTGGGTTGTTGGCTGATTTACCACTGTTTCCACAACCCTGAAACAGTGGTAAATCAGCCAACAACCCACTCCCTCTCATGGTAAATGGCTTACTTTTATATTAACCACTTGAATCCTAGCGTCCATATTCTGAGAACTTTAGCCAAAAATAGCAGATCTACAAGCTCTCAACGCCTCGCAGCGAGCTTGTAGATCTGCTATTTCTGGCAAAGAGGTTTGGTGTAGAGGAGAAAAAGAATGTAAAGTTTAACTAGAAATACTGTTCCTACGAAACAGTGTGGGCTCGCTGGCTGTACTCTGCAGTGAGCTAACTGTCATGTGAAGCTCAACTCCAGCTAACTTGCCTGGCTCCAGCCAATAGACCCGTCCACTCTCTGAGTGGACAGCTTCTCTTGGTCTGGAATTAGCATATGACGCGCGTCTTTATGTCGGTGTCTTGGGCACCGACCAATGAAATCAATGCAAGACGGAGGAGGGGTGGGTCTAACTTTTGAACTTTTGAACCCTTTTGAACCCTTTGAACTTCAAAAGGGTTCTGAACTGCAGTCAGTGATTGTCGTTAGTGATTCTCTCTAATCAATGAAACGATTTCTATAATTAAAACGTCTCCATATTGCTTGGGAAGTCCACTTCCATGACAAATGACTGTATTATGTCTCTGTAAATATTTAAATGTTGGCTATTTTAAAATAGCCGATGTACAAGCTCACATCTGTGACAGTGTGGATGACAATAAAAACTAGAAATACTGTTCCTACGAAACAGTGTGGGTTCGCTCGAGACTATATTCTGCAGAGTGCTAACTGTCATGTGATGCTCAACCAATACTCCAGCTGACACTACACCTCATTGGCTAAGGGCCCTGCCTTTGTACTGTCGTGGTGGAACTTGATAAATAAATAATGAAGATAACATAGTAGTGCAATAATTAGAAATTGCTTGCTTTATTCTACAGCAAGCTAACTGTCGTGTGAAGCTCGACCAATACTCGACTCGAGCTAACACCTCTCCCATAGATTCCCTCTTGATTCACAAAAAGGTGTATCTAGAAGATGAAGAAATAAAGTTTCCACAGGATTACAGTGTTAACAAGAAAGTGTGGTTGCCTATTTATTGACTGGGTAGCCAAATTGTCAACAAATGACCACTCCCCTATTGAATTCAATGGACTTACTCTATAATGGTGACGTCACCGAGAATGCTGCTTCCTGATTGGCTAAAAGTTGACCGTAATAAAATAAGGCCGGACTAAAACAATAGTCTGGTGTCACTAACAAGAAATGGCACAGTCCTTTTATTATACCAGCTTGCGCCTTGTCGGCAAGCCTTGCTGAGGTGATGACGTCACAGAGCCGGCCAATAAGGAGAAAATAAGGCTAAATAAGAAATAACAAAAGTCATTACTGTGTGTATCAGGTTGCACTTGCCATTGCCAATGTGTAGAAAGAATAAGAACAAAATCATATATAATTTCCCTCCCTCCTTTGTTATATTGCTCTAGCTAAAAGTTCTCTGTCGTATAATCCTTGTCCTCATTTTGGATCTTCCACATGACCATACACATTTTACTTTCCGGTCCTATCAAAATGGTCATGTAGATGATAATTCCTGATGTCCTTAGCATGGTAGTCTGCTGTCTCGGAAAGTTGGTTTAGATCTTCCTGGAGGCAATGCAATTTCTCCTTCAGCTGTTTATTCTCATCTGTGATAAGCGTTGCCTTAGTGTGCTCCTCCTTATATATGTCTTTAAGGGTGTTGATCTCAATGTCCTTCTGTTCCAACAGCCTTTGGACTTTTAGGAGGGTCTCGTCCCGTCTCTTGAACTCACCTTTGGTTCTCGGCTCTTCATGATGGAGTGGCCAATTCTTCTGAGCCGTCCTTTCCCCAGCCAGTGCAGGTCTCTCATCCTGGGTCTTAAGTTCTTTCTGGAATTGCCTATTCTTCTCGAGCAAAGACTCATTTTCACGTACAAGTTCCTGTTTCTCATACTGCCATTTCTTCTTATCCATGGTCCAATTAGCATCTTTGATTCTCAGTTCTACCTGGATGACATCAAGTTGGTTCTGGAGGTTCCCATTCTCCTCCTCCCACTTGTCCTTCATCTGACTCCAATAAGACTCTTGGTTTCTCAGTATTTCCTGGATGCGGTGCACTTGGTTCTGGAGTTGCCCATTATTCTCAGCCAAAGCAGAAGTGCCTCTAGCTTGTCCCTGTCTGTCCCCCTCCCAATTCTGAAGTTGCCCATTCTCCCCAGCCAAAGCCTCTGTGTCTCTTGTTTTTCCAACTCTTGTTTTTCCAAGACTGAATGAATGAATATCTGGGATTTTCTGGTCTATCTGGATGTGATCTAGTTGGTTCTGGAGTTGCCCATTTTTATCAGACAAAGCCTCAATTTCCCTGGCTTGTCTCTGTCTCTCAGCCTCACATTTCTCCTTCTCCATGCACCAATAATTATCTTTGGTTTTCAGTTCTTCTTGGATCAGGTCCAGTTGATTCTGAAGTTTACCATTATCAATAGTTAAATCTTCCTTTTCTTTCCCATGTCCCCGCCTCTCAGCCTCCCATTTCTCCTTCGCCATGTACCAATCAGCGTTCTTAGATGTCAGTTCTTCCTGAATTAGGTTCAGTTGGTGTTGAAGTTTGCCATTCCTCTCAGCCAAAGCATTATTTTCTCTAACTTGTCCCTCTGTCTCCTTCTCCCATTTATCCTTCTGCATGTACCAATCATTGTCCTTGGATCTCTGTTCTTTCTGAGTGAAGTCCAGTTGGTCCTGGAGTTGCCTATTTTCTTTAACCAAAGCCTCATTTTGTCTGGATTGTTCTCGTTTCTCCTCTTCCCATTTCTCCTTCTCTGCACAAATAAGAGATTCTTTGGTTTTCAGTTCACGGATAAGCTGCATATTCTTCTCAGAAAGAGACCCCTTTACTCCAGCTTGTAGCTGTCTCACCTCTTCCCAATTCCCCTTCTCCGTACACCAATTAGTGTCTTTGTTTCTAATGTCTTCCTGGATGTGGTCAAGTTGGTTCAGCTCCCTTTTCTCCTTCTTTATGTACCTATCAGTGTCCTTGGATCTCAGTTCTTCCTGGATGACGTCCAGTTGGTTCTGGAGTTTACTGTTTTTTATAGCCAAAGCCTCATTTTCTCTGGATTGTTCGTGTTTCTCCTCTTCCCATTTATCCTTCTCTGCACACCAATAGCAATGTTTGGTTCTTAGTTCGTCCTCGATGAGGTCGAGCTGGTTCTGGAGTTTACGATTCTTCACAGTCAAAGCCGTATTTTCTCTAGCTAGTCTATGTCCTTCAGCCTCGCATTTGTTCATCTCCAAACGCCAATCAGTTTCTTTGGTACTCAGTTCCTTCTGGATGAGATCCAGTTCTTTCTTTAGTTGTCCATTTTGCTCAGTCAATGCCTCCTTTTCTCTAGCTTTACTCTGTCTCTCCTCCTCCCATTTTTGCTTCTCCATGCACCGATATTTTGTTCTAATTTCTTCCTGGATCATGTCATGTTGTTTTTGGAGATGCCCAATCTTCTCATCCAATGCCCCTTTTTCTCTTTCCTGGAGTTGCCCATTCTGCTTAGCCAAAGCGTCCATTTGTCTAGCTTGTACCTGTCTCTCAGTATCCCATTTCTCCTTCTCCACACACCAGTATGTACATTTTGTTCTCAGTTCTTCCTGGGAGAGATGCAGTTGTTTCTGGAGTTGCTCAATCTTCTCACCTAAATCTTCTTTTTCTCTAGCATTTACCTGTTTCTCCTGCCCCCATTTTCCCCTCTCCGTACACAAATGAGCATGTGTGGTTTTAAGTTTTTCCTGGATGATGTCCAGGTGGTTCCTTAACTGACAATCTTTCTCTGACAAAGCCTCCTTTTCCCTCACTTGTTCCCTTCTCTCCTCCTCCCAGATGTCACTTTGTTTGTGCCAATTCATATTTTGGGTTTTCAGTTCGTCCTGTATGAGATCCAGTTGGTTCTGGAGTTGCCCATTCTTCTTAGTCAAAATGTCAATTCTTCTAGCATTTCCCTGTCTCTCAGCCTCCCATTTATCTTTCTCCCCACAATAATCAGAATGTTTTGTTTTCAGTTCTTCCTGAATGAGTTCCAGTTGGTTCTGAAGTTGCCCAATCTTCCCATCCAAAGCCTCCTTTTCTCTAGCTTGTACCTGTATCTTCTCCTCCCATTTCCCCCTCTCCAGGCACCAACGGTTATGTTTGGTTCTAAGTTCTTCTTGGATGAGGTCGAGTTGAGTCCTTAGTTGCACATTCTTTTCAACCAAAGTGTCACTTTCTTGAGCTTGTTCCTGTCTCTCCTTCGTAAAACGTCCCTTTTCCATACACCAATTCATATTTTTGGTTTTAAGTTCTTCCTGGATGATATCCAGATTGTTCTGGAGTTGTCTATTCTTTTCAGCCAGAGACTCCCTTTCCTTTGCTTGACCTAGACTCTCATCCTCCCATTTCTCCTGGTCTCGGCACCAATGAGCATTTTTGGTTCTTAATTCTTCCTGGGTGAGATTCAGTTGCTTCTGGAGTTGGCAATTCCTGTTGGCCAAAGCCTCTTTTTCTCTAGCTTGTCTCTGTTTGTCCTCCTCCCATTTCTCTTTATCAAGGCAACAAAGACTGTCTTTTGTTCTCAGTTCATCCTGGATGATGTCCAGTTGGTTCTGGAGTTTCCCATTCTTCTTAACCAAAGCGTCAATTTTTCCAGCTTGTCTCTGTCGCTCAGCATCCCCCATATCCTTCTCTACACGCCAAATAGCATCTTTGGTTCTCAGTTCTTCCTGGAGTTTTCTATTCTTTTCAGACAAAGAACCCATTTCTCTAGCTTGGCCTTGTATCTCTGACTCCCATTTCTCCTTCTCTAGGCACCAATGTGTCTCTTTGGTTCGCAATTCATCCTGGTTGAGATTCAGTTGGTTCTGGAGTTGCCGATTCCTGTTGACCAAAGCCTCTTTTTCTCTATCTTGTTTCTGTCTGTCCTCCTCCCATTTCTCCTTGTCAAGGCACCACTGATTATTTTTGGTTCTCAGTTCTTCCTGGATGATGTCCAATTGTTCCTGGAGTTGACCATTCTTTTTAGCCAAAGCATCAATCTTTCCAAGGTGCCTCTGTTTCTCACTATCCTGTGTATCCTTCTCCACACGCCGATTTGTTTCTTTGGTTCTCAGCTCTTCCTGGATGAGATCCAGTTGTGTCTGGAGTTGTTTATTCTTCTCAGCCCAAGAATTATTTTCTCTAGCTTGTCCTAGTCTTTCAGCCTCCCATTTCTCCTTGTCTCTGCACCATTGAGTATATTGTGTTCTCAATTCTTCTCGGGTGAGATCTATTTGGTTCTGGATCTGACCATTCCTGTTGGCCAAAGCCTCTTTTTCTCTAGCTTGTCTCTTTCTGTCGTCCTCCCATTTCTCCTTATCAAGGCCCAACTGAGTATCTTTGGTTCTTAATTCTTCCTGGGCAAGATCCAGTTGCTTCTGGAGTTGCCAATTCCTGTTGGCCAACGCTTCTTTTTCTCTAGCTTGTCTCTGTCTGTCCTCCTCCCATTTCTCCTTATCAAGGCACCACTGAGTATCCTTTGTTCTCATTTCATCCTGGATGACTTCCAGTTGGTTCTGGAGTTGCTCATTCTTCTTACCTAAAGCGTACATTCTCCCAGCATGTCCCTGTCTCTCAGCATCCCATATATCCTTCTCAACACGCCAATTTGTATCTTTGGTTCTCTGTTCTTCCTGTATGAGTTCAAATTGCTTCTGGATTTGTCTATTCTTCTCACACAAAGAATCATTCTCTTTAGCTTGCCCTTGTCTCTCCTCTCTCTCCTCATCCCACTTTTGCTTCTCAATGCCCCAATTCATATTGTTGGTTCTCAGTTCATCCTGGATGATATCCATTTGGGTCTGGAGTTGCCTAATCTGTTTAGCTAGAGCCTCATTTTGTCCTGCTTGTGCCAGCATTTCCTCCCATTTCTCCTTCTCCACACGAGAAATACTATCTTTGGTTTTCTTTTCTTCCTGCATGAGGCCCATTTGTTTCTGGAGTTGCTCAATCCTATTGGCCAAAGTGTCAATTTGTCCATTTCTTCCCTGTCTCTCTGCCTCCCATTTCTCCTTCTCCATACACCATTGAGCATCTTTGATTCCCAGTTCGACCTGGATGACATCCAGTCGGTTTTGGAGTTCCCCATTCTTCTGAATCAAAGTGTCCTTTTCTTTAGCTTGTCCCTGTCTCTCCATCTCCCATGTCTGCTTCTCTGTGCACCAACAACTATCTTTGGTTCTAAGTTCTTCTTGGATCAGATCCAGTTGTTTCTGGAGTTGTCTATTATTTTCAGCCAAAGAATCATTTTCTCTACCATGTGCTCGTCTCTCATTCTCCCATTTCTCCTTCTCTAGAAACCATTGAGTATCTTTTGTTCTGAATTCTTCTTGGGTGAGATCCAGTTGGTTCTGGAGTTGCCAATTCCTGTTGGCCAAAGTGTCTTTTTCTCTAGCTTGTCTATGTCTGTCCTCCTCCCATTTCTCCCTCTCAAGGCACCAAAGATTATCTTTAGTCCTCAGTTCATCCTGAATTGAATCCAACTGGTTCAGGATTGTCATGTTCTTAGTGGCCAAAATCTCCTTTTCTCTAAAAAGTCCTTGTCTCTCAGCCTCCCATTTGTTCTTTTCTCGACACCAATGAGTATCTGTGATCCTCAGTTCTTCCTGAATGCTATCCAGTTGGTTCTCCAGATGCCCATTCTTCATGGTCAAAGCCACCCTTTCTCTATGTTGTCCTTGTCTCTCCACCTCCCATTTCTCCTTATCCCTGCTCCATTGAGTGTCATTGATTCTCAGTTGTTCCTGGATGAGATCTAGTTGGTTCTGGAGTTTGCTATTTTCCTTAGCTGATGCCTCCTTTTCTCTCACATGTCCCTGCCTCTCCTCCTCCCATTTCTCCTTCTCCATACACCAATTGATATCTTTGGTTCTCAGTCCATCCTGGATGAGATCCACTTTGTTCTCGAGTTGCCAAATATGAGCGGCCCAAGCATCCCCTTTTCCATCCCCCCATTTCTGTATATGCCAATTATTTTCAGCCAAAGGCTCCTTTTCTGTAGCTTGTTGCTCCAATTTCACCTCCATACAATGATGAGTATCTGTATTTTTTGAGTCTTGCAAGATGAGATCCAGTTGGTTCTGGAGTTTTTTCATGATCCAATTAGTATCTTTGGTTCTCAGCTCTTCCTGGATTAGATCCAATTGGTTCTGGAGTTTCTCATTATTCATGGCCAAAGTGTCCCTTTCTCTAATGTTTGCTTGTCTCTCATTCTCCCATGTCTCCTTTTCCACACACATATGAGACTGGATGATATCAAGTTGTTTCTGGAGTTTTCCATTCTTCTCCATCAAAGCATCATTTTCATTAACTTGTTCCAGTCTCTCAGCCTCCCATGTTGCCTTCTCAGAACACCAATGGGCATCATTGGTTATCAGTTCTTCCTGGATTCGATCCAACTTGTTCTGAAGGTGCCCATTATTTTCAGCCAAAGCTTCCTTTTCTGTAACATGTCTCTGTCTCTCAGCCTCCCACTTTGCCATTTCCAAACACCAATAAGTGTCTTTGGTTCTCAGTTCTTGCTGGATGAGATCTAGTTGGTTCTGGAGTTGTCCATTCCTTATGGCCAAAGCGTCCTTTTCTCTAGCTTGTCCCTCTCTCTCAACCTCCCATTTTTCCTTCTCCAGGGACCAGTGAGCATCCTTTGTTCTCAGTTCTTCCTGGATGATGTCCAGTTGGGTTTGGAGCTTTTCATTTGTCACAGCAAAAGCTTCCTTTTCTTTAATGTGTGCCTGTCTCTGTTCCTCACAATTGTGCTTTTCCATGCAGAAAGTATATTTGGTTCCCGGTTCCTCCTGCATTAGATCTCGTTGGTTCAAGAGTTGCCTAATCTGCTTAGCCAAAGCCTCCATCTTTCCAGCTTGTCCCCCTATCTCTTCCCCCCATTTCTGGAGTTGACAGTTTTTCTCAGTCAAAGCATCCTTTTCTCTAGTGTGACGCTGTGTCTCCTCCCATTTCTCATCCCCACGCCACTGAGTGTCCTTGGCACTCAGTACTAATTGGATGAGATCCAGTTGGTTCTGGACTTTCACAGTCTTCCCAGTCAATGCCTCCTTTTCCTTCGCTTGTACCTGTCTGAAAGCATCCTTTCCTCTTCCATGTCGCTCCTCCGTTTTCTCCTCCAAACTCCACTGGGTATCTTTGCTTCTCAGCACTACCTGGATGAGGTCCAGTTGGTTCTGGAGTTTCTCATTTTCCTCAGCCAATGCCTCCTTTTCCTGATCTTGTCCCTTTCTCTCCTCCCATTTATTCTTATCTATACCACAACGAGCATGTTCCTGAATGAGTTCCAGTTGGTTCTTGAGATGCACATTTTTATCAGTCAAAGCTTTCTTTTCTCGATCTTGAACCCGTCTCTCCTCTTCCCATTTCTCCTTCTCCACACACCAATCCTTGTCTTTGGTTCTGAATTCTTCCTGAATGAGGTCCAGTTTTTGCTGAAGTTTACCATATTTCTCAGCCAATACCTCCTTTTCTTTAGCTTTTCTCTGTCTATCCTCCTCTAACCTTTGTTTCTCTGTGCACCAATGATTATGTTTTGTTCTCATTTCTTCGTGGTTGATGTCCTGTTGTTTTTGTAGTCGCTCAATCTCTTCAGTCAAAGTCTCCTTTTCTCTAGATTGCGCCTGTCTCTCCTTCTTCCAATTCTCCCTCTCTGTGCACCATTGAGTATGTTTGGTTCTCAGTTCTTCTTGGATGGCAACCAGTAGGTTCTGGAGTTGCCCAGTTTTCACATCCAAGGCTTCCGTTTCTCTAGCTAGTACCAGTCTCTCCTCCTCCCATTTGTCCTTCTCCTCGCACCAATGAGAATGTTTGGTTTTAAGTTCGTCCTGCATGACATGCAGTTGGTTCCTTAGTTGCCCATTTTTCTCATCCAAGGCCTCAATTTCTCTAGCTTGTCCATGTCTCTCCTTGTGCCATTTCTCCCTCTCCGTGCCCCAATGTGTATTTTTGGTTCTCAGTTCTTCCTGGACGATGTCCAATTGTTTCTGGAGTTGCTCAATCTTCACATCTAGAGCCACTCTTTCTCTAGCTTGTTCCTGCCTCTCCTCCTCCCATTTCTCCTTCTCCATAGAACAATTGCCGTGTTTGGTGCTCAGTTCTTCCTGAATTTTGTTCAGTTGGTTTTGGAGTTGCCCATTCTTCTCTGCCAAAACCTCATTTTCTCTATCTAGTCCCTGTCTCTCCTCGTCCCATTTATCCTTTTCCAAGGACCAGTGAGACACTTTATTTCTAACTTCATCATCAATGATTTCTAGTTTTTTCTGTAGTTGCCCACTCTTCTTATTCAAAGCCTCCTTTTCTCGTTTTAGCCCCTGTTTCTTCTCTTCCCATTTCTCTTTTTCTGTGCACCAACGAGAATTTCTGGTCCTCAGGTCTTCCTGGCTGGAATCCAGTTTTTTCCGGAGTAGCCCAATCTTTTCATCCAAATCTTCCTTTTCTCTAGCTTGTGCTTGTTTCTCCACTTCCCACTTGTCCTTCTCCATGCAAAAATTTGTATCTTTGATTCTCAGTTCTACCTGTATGATATCCAATTGGTTCTGGAGTTTCCCATTCTTCTCAGCCAACACCTCCTTTTCTCGTTTTTGTCCCTGTCTCTCCTCCTGCCATTTCTCCTTCTCCGTGCACAATAGAGAACTTTTCAATCTCAGTTCTTCCTGGATGAGGTCCAATTGGTTCTGGAGTTGCCCATTCTTCTTAGCCAAAGCCTCCTTTTCTCTACCTAGCCCCTGTTTCTCCCCTTCCAATTTCACCTTCTCCATGTTCCAATGAGAATTTCCCACTCTTAGTTCTTCCTGGATTAGGCCCTGTTGTTTCTGGAGTTGCCCAATAGTCTGAGCCAAAGTCCCCTTTTCTCTAGCTAGCACGTTTCTCTCCTCCTCCCATTGATCCTTCTTCATGCACCAATCCATAGTTTTGGTTCTCAGTTCATCCTCAATGACTTCCAATTGGTTCTGCAGTTTCCCATTCTTCTCAGCCAATGCGTCATTTCCTCTTATTTGTCGCTGCAATGTATCTTCCCATTTACCCTTCTCCACAACCCAAAGGTTATGATTCATCCTTAATTCTTCCTGGATGAGGTCCAGTTCGTTCTGCAGTTGCCAGTTGTTCTCATCCAAAGCCAATTTCTTTCTTGCTTGTTCCTGTCTTTCAACATCCCATTTCTCCTTCTCTGCGCACCAACTACGAACCTTTGTTTTCAGTTCTTCCTGGATGCGCTCAAGTTGGGTCTGGAGTTTCCCATTCTTCTTTGCCAAAGCCTCATTTTCTTCTCCTTGTCCCTCTCTCTCTGCCTCCCATTTTGTTTCTATGGTTCTCAGTTTGTCTTGGATGAGATCAAGTTGTTTCTGGAGTTGTCTACTCTTCTCAGCCAAAGCCTCCTTTTCTCTAATGTGTCCTAGTTTCTCAGCCTCCCTTTCCTCCTTCTCAAGGCACAAATGAGTATTTTTGGTTCTCAATTCCTCCTGTATGAGATCCAGTTGGTTCTGGAGTTGACAATTCCTGTTGGCCAAAGCCTCACTTTCTCTAGTTTGTGTTTTTCTGTCCTCTTCCCATTTCTTCTTATCAAGGCACCAATGATTTTCCTTGGTTCTTAATTTGTCCTGTGTGAGATCCAGTTGTTTCTGGAGTTGTCTATTCTTCTCAGCCAAAGCCTCCTTTTCTCCAGCGTGTCCCCGTCTCTCCGCCTCCCATTTCTGCTTCTCCAGGCACCAACTACTATTTTTGGTTCTCAGTTCTTCTTGGATGAGATTCAGCTGTTTCTGGAGCTGTTTATTCTTCTCAGCCAAAGCCTCATTTTCCTTAGCTTGTCTTACTCTCTCAGCCTCCAATTTCTCTTTCTCAAGGCACCAACTCATATCTTTGGTTCTCAATTCTTCATGAATGATATCCAGTTGGTTCTGGATTTGCGAATTCCTTTTGGCTAAAGTCTCCTTTTCTCTAGTGTGTACCTGTTTTTCATTCTCCCATTTCTCCTTCTCAAGACACCATTGAGTTTCTTTGGTTCTCAATTTGTCCTCTGTGTGAACCAGTTCATTCTGTAGTTTTACATTTTCTCTAGCTTGTCCTAGTCTCTCAGCCTCCCATTTCTCCTTCTCAAGGCGCCAACTAGTATCTCTGGTAGTCAATTCTTCCTGGGTGAGGTCCAGATTCTTCTGGAGTTGCAAATTATTTTTGGCCAAAATGTCAATTTCTTTAGCTTGTCCATTTCTCTCATTTTCCCATTTATCCTGCTTAGTTTTCAGTTCCTGTTGGTTGAGATGCAGTTTGTTCTCAAGTTGACCATTTGTCTCAGCCAATTCCTCCTTTTCTCTAGATAGTTTATGTCTCTCATCAACCCATTTTTCCTTCTCCATATGCCAATTATTGTCTTTGGCAGCCATTTCTTCCTGCATGAGGTCAAATTTGCTCTGGAGTTTTCTGTTCTTCTCAGCCAAAGTACCCCTTTCTTTAGCTTGTTCATGTAATTCATCCATCAATTTGTCCTTCTCCACGTACCAATCAGTTTCTTTAGTTCTCAGTTCTTCCTGGACTAGATCCAGTTGGTTCTGGAGTTGGCCATTTGTCATGGTTAATGTGTCTATTTCTTTAGCTTGTTCCTGTCTCTCAGCATCCCATTTGTCTTGTTCATAGCACTGATCAGTATCTTTTGTTCTGAGATCTTCTTGGACGAGGTCCAGTGTTTTCTGGAGTTGGTTGACCTTTTCATCCAAAGCTTCCTTTTCGCAAGCTCGCTCATGTCTCTCTTTCTCCAATTGCACCTTCTCAGTGCACCAATAACTCTCTTTCGCTCTAAGTTTTTCAGTGAAGACATCTAGTTGGTTCTGAAGTTGCACATTCTTCTCATCCAAAGCTTCCTTTTTGCTAACTTGTTCAAGTCTCTCAGTCTCCAATTTCACCTTCTCAGTGCACCAATAACTCTCTTTTTGTCTCAGTTGTTCTGTGACGAGGTCTAGCTGTTTTTGAAGTTGCACATTCTTCTCAGTCAACGCCTCCCTTTCACTAGCTTGTCTATGTATCTCCTTCTCCCATTTATCCTTCTCTGTTAACCAATGAGTATCTTGGGCTCTCATATCTTTGTCAAGTTGCACAATCTTCTCAGCCAAAGCATCCTTTTGAGTAGTTTTGGTTTTAATTTCTTCCTGGATGAGTTTGAGTTGGTTCTGGAGTTCCTCGTTTTTCTCAATCAAAGTGTCCTTTATTGTAGTTAGTCCTTGTCTCTCTACCTCCCATTTCTCCTTCTCCTTGCACCAAAAGGTGTCTTTTGTTGTCAGTTTGTTTTGAATGAGATCTAGTTGGTTCTGGAGTTGCACATTCTTCTCACCCAGATCATTCTTTTCTTGGGCTAATCCCTGTCTCTCCACCTCCCATGTCTCCTTCTCCGTAAACCAAAGAGTGTCTTTTGTTTTCAGCTCTTCCTGGACGAGATGGAGTTGTTTCTGGAGTTCCAAATTCGTTTCAATCAAAGTGTCCCTTTCTCTAGCCTGTTCAAATCTCTCTGCATCCCATTCTTCCTTCTCTGTCCACCAAAGACTTTCTTTGCTTCCCAGTTCTTTCTGGATGAGGTTAATTTGCTTTTGTAGTTGCCCATTCTTCTCAACCAGAGCATCCCAATCTCCAGCTTGGATCTCTCTCTTCACCCCCAAGTTCAGGAGTTGGTTATAGTTCTCATCCAAAAACTCATTTTGTCTAGGTTGTCTCGGTCTCTCAACCTCCCGTTGCTCCATCTTCTTGCACAACTGACTATCTATGTCTGTCAGTTCTTCCTGAACAATTTCCTGTTGGTTTGTGAGTTTCCCATTTTGGTTAAACATAGCCTCCTTTTCTCTAGCATGGCTCTCTCTCTCCTGATCGTATTTTTCCTTGTCCATGGCCCAGAAAGTATCTTTGGTTCTCGGTTCCTCCTGGGTGAGGTGTAGTGGTTTCTGTAGTTGTATATTCCTCTCAGGCAAAGCCTCATTTTCTCTAGCTTGATTATTTGTCTCCTCCCATGTATCCTTCTCCACATACCGATGAGTACTATTGGTTGTCGCTTCCAGGCTCAGTTGTTTCTGGTGTTCATCATCCTTAGGTAAATGGGTATCTTCTCCATATTGTACCTCTCTCTCTTCAACCAATTTCTGGGGGAGCTGCCCATATGTCTTGTGCAAAGCTTTCTCCTCTTTATCATTGTTCTTTCTCTCCTCTTTCCATTCCTGCTTTTCCACGTTTTCTAGCATTTCTCCCTGATTGCGATCCTGTTTGTTCTGTTGTTCATTCTTGGACAAATCATTATTTTCTTGACCTGGTCTCTGTCTCTTCTCTTCCCATGTATCCTTCTCTTTTGTTGGGAAGTCTTCCTGGATTTGATCCAGTTGGTTGTGGAAAAGAGCATCCTCTGCCGAACGCTCATATCCTTTAGCTTGTTGTGGTCTTTCGTCCCCTGATGTCTCCTTCTCAATACACACAACAGTTTCTTCTGTACTCACTTCTTCCAGAATGAGGTCCAGTTGCTCATTCAAATTAGGCAACACCTCCTTTTCTCCAGTTTGTCTCTGTCCGTCCACTTGTGCATCCTCGTTTTCCAAGGCTTTCTTTTCTTGAACTTGTTCTTCCGGTGTGATGTCCAATTGGTTCTCGGGTTGACGATTCCTCTCAACCAAAGCCTCCCTTTCTCCAGTTTGTCTCTGTCCGTCCACTTGTGCATCCTGGTTTTCCAAGGCTTTCTTTTCTTGAACTTGTTCTTCCTGTGTGATGTCCAATTGGTTCTGGGGTTGATGTTTCCTCTCACCCAAAGCCTCCTTTTCTCTAGGTTGTTCCACCTCCCATTTAACCGTGTTCCTTTCTTCTTCCTGGATGGGGTCCAGATGGTTCTGGACATTCACCTCCCATGTTTCCACCTTGTGTTTCACCTTCTCCATGCTGGAGCACACGATGGGGCTTTGTGCCTTTATCTCTTCCTCACATTTTGGGAGCTGACCATTCAATTCCAAAGCCTTGTTGTCCTTTTCTCGGATGAGGCCTAATTGGTTCTGGAGTTGCCCAGTCCTCCTAGCCAAAGAAGGATTTTCCTGGTCTAATCGCAGTGTCTCCTCCCCCACTTTCCCCTTCTCCACATGCAATTGAGTATCTGTTATTAGTTCTTCATGGGGGAGGTTCAATTGGTTCTGGGGCTGGAGGCTTTGCCTAAACAAATAGTGCTTTTCCCCCTTAATTTGTCCCTGCCACACTACCCCCCTTTTCTGGACCTGCTCATTCTCGTTATCCAAAGCCCCCATCTCTTTAGCTGGTCCCTGTCTTTCCTCCACCCTCTTGATGCAGAGAATGTCTTTGGTTTTAATTTCTTCCAGTTGGTTCTGAAGTTGTAGAATCTTCTCAACCAAATCATTATTGTTCCGAGCTAGTTCCTGTATCGACTCCTCCATTTTCTCCTTCTCCGCATACCACTGAGTATCTTTGTTTCGCAGTTCTCCCTGGATGAGGTCCAGTTGGTTCTGGAGTTGCCTATTCTTCCCAGCCATTGCCTCATTTTCGTCAGCTTTTCCCTGTCTCTCATCCTCCCATTTCTCCTTCTCCATGCACCACTGAATACCGTTGTTTCTCAGTTCTTCCTGGATGAGGAGCATGCTTTGCCTAAGCAAAGCCTCCTTTTCTTCAGCTTCTCCCTGCCACTCACCCCATTTTGCCTTCTCTGCCCTCCAAACAGTATCTCTGCCTTTCATTTCTTCCTGCAAGAGGTGCAGTTGGCTCTGGAGTTGTCTATTCTTTTCAGCCAAAAGTCCTTTCTCTTTAGCTTGTCTCTCTGTATCCTCCTCCCATTTCTCCCTCTCCATGCACCAAAGAGTATCTTTTGTTTTCAGTTCTTCCTGGGTGACGTCCTGTTGTTTCTGGAGTTGCCCATTCTTCTCAACCAAAGCGTCCTTTTCTTGAGCTATTCTTTGTCTTTCCTCCTTCCATTTATCCTCCTCCACACACCAATCAGTCACCTTGGTTCTCAGTTCTTCCTGGATGAGCTCTAGTTTGATCTGGAGTTCCCCATTCCTCCCAGCCAAAGCCTCCTTATCTCGACTGTGCCCCTGTGCCTCAGCCTCCTGTTTCTCCTTAAGGTGCTTGATGTGACTCTCCCTGGTGGAAATAATGCGCTGCAGGTCCTGAGCCTGGAGGTTCATTGTTTTTGCAATTTCATGAAAAACAAACTCTTTTGTTCTCAGTTGTTCCTGAATTTGATCCAGTTTGGATTGAAGTTGTCTGTTATCACTCATAAGCTTCAAGTGCTCCTCCTGATGCACCTGCTCCATTATTTTCTGTAGGTCATCCATCTGCACTCCTCTCCTGCTTCCCGGTCTAAAGGTTCTTTCTTTCTTAGACATGGTCTTATGCTGGGCCTCCATCTTCAGCTGGAGGTCTGTCTGTTTGAAAATACTCTCTTTGAGGGTGGTGATTTCTTCGTCTTTCTCCTCCAACAGCTTTTGCACTTTTAGGAAGGTCTCGTCCTTTACCTTTAGTTTGCATGTCTGCTGTTGTATGAACATTTCCTTCGTTCTTATCTCGCGCACGGCTGTGCGCAAGTCATTCTTCAGTTTCTCCACAAGAGTATGGCATCTTCCCAGATCCTTCCTGAGAGTGGCCTCTTCTGCACTTTGCTTGTAAAGCTCAGCCAGTATTGCTTCCTTTTCCACCTGAAGTTGCTTGATCTGGCCGTCTTTGGTGTCCAGATCAGGACATGCAATCACGTCTTTGTGAGACAGTCGGTTCTGTAAGTCTTCGATATAATTCTTACCCAGTGTCTCCATTTCACTTTCAGAAATACTTCCCATGCAGCTAAAGCACACGTCTCTATTGCCCGGCCTGCTGTCATTCACTGTGTCCTTGATCTCCTGAAACCCGCGCGCGGCTCCTGGCCGGGCTATCGTGTATGGCTTCATGGCACCGTAATCAGCATAAACAACTATTTACTTGTTAGTGTCCTGTTTGTTCAAGCATCGACGAGCAGCTCTACCTATAGTGCCTGGTGTCCTCAGTATTTGCATTTGGGTGTGACGTAAAGCAGATGTAGCACAGGGGATTTGAACCCAATCCACCCGTCCGCTTTTCACATGATTCACCTGTTCCAACCGCTCTATAGACAAGCAGGGCCTTGGCAAGGTAAGCCCTGGGTTTGATGCCTGGGGATCTCCATATATGGGCATAAGGGGGTACCCTAACAGGGCATCATCTGGGAATGCCCATACTGTATATGGGCATTTTATTTATTTTATCCTTTATACATATATGGACTTAATATTAACTTAATATTAACGTTTTCAGGGAAGGTAGGGTGTAAATCAGAGTAAAGTAGGCTCTTGGGCCAATTTGATGACACAGGGATTGATGACATCAGAAATCTCCATATATGGGCATAAAAGAGATTTTGTTTCTGGGAATGACCATATATGGACTTTTTATGTTATCCTTTATTAATAATAATATGTATCCATATCATACAATATATTTTATGCCCATACATGGAGATCCCTATCTGAACCAGCCACACATATATGGGCCATGCCTTTGCCATCTTGCCAGTGATATATATCAATGACATCAGGGATCTTCATATATGGGCATAAAAGTGATACCCATATATATACTTTTACATAAGTGATGTCACAGTGACAACCCATAGACTGTAAAAATATGTACTTACTGACTGACTGACTGACTGACTGACTGACTGACACAGTATGGATATCAAGGGTTTGATCTTTGATGAGGTGATGTCACATGACATCACTTCCTGTACTGACTGAAGGACAGACAAGCTGCAACATTTCTCATGGTATACTGCGACCTTCGGTCACAATAAATAGAAGACTTGCGCCTTGTGCACAAGTAGGCCATGTATGTAAGTAAGTAAGTACATTTCATTTATATCTCACAGAGTGCTTTACATACACAAGACAAAGGTATAATAAAAAGGAGTCACACCAGCAACGAACGCCCGTTCAAATAGTAGCGTTTTGAGGTTGCGTTTGAAAATGTCAACAGAGGCTGCATCCCTCAAGAGTTTGAGGAAGGTCATAATTGGCATGACGACTAAATTGGAGAAAAAAAGAAAAAAGAAAGCAGTCAAGCCTGGCGGGCTTTCATCAGTGATCATCAGAGAGGAGAATGTCTCCAGACCCACGGCGATGACGTGTGTGTGTGTGTGTGTGTGTGTGTGTGTGTGTGTGTGTGTGTGTGTGTGTGTGTGTGTGTGTGTGTGTGTGTGTGTGTGTGTGAGAGAGAGAGAGAGAGAGAGAGAGAGAGAGAGAGAGAGAGAGAGAGAGAGAGAGAGAGAGAGAGAGAAAGAGAGCGAGAGAGAGAGAGACATGGCCTGTCATCTTTCACTAAACTCATCGTTCACATCCCGGACTGGGTTCACCTTGGGGGCCTGGCTGGATATGACCTTAATTACACTGTCTACACTGTGGCTTGTAGTATCTCAGTTATCACTTTACTTTACACTGTGGCTGGTAGTATCTCAGTTATCACTTTACTTTACACTGTGGCTGGTAGTATCTCAGTTATCACTTTACTTTACACTGTGGCTTGTAGTATCTCAGTTATCACTTTACTTTACACTGTGGCTGGTAGTATCTGAGTTATCACTTTACTTTACACTGTGGCTGGTAGTATCTGACTTATTACTTTACTGTACACCGTCTGCACTGTGGCTGCTAGTATCTGACTTATTACTTTACTTTACACTGTGGCTGGTAGTATCTGACTAATTACTTTACTTTACACTGTGACTGGTAGTATTTCAGTTATCACTTTACTTTACACTGTGACTGGTAGTATCTGAGTTATCACTTTACTTTACACTGTGACTGGTAGTATTTCAGTTATCACTTTACTTTACACTGTGACTGGTAGTATCTGAGTTATCACTTTACTTTACACTGTGGCTGGTAGTATCTGAGTTATCTCTTTACTTTACACTGTGGCTGGTAGTATCTGAGTTATCTCTTTACTTTACACTGTGGCTGGTAGTATCTGAGTTATCACTTTACTTTACACTGTGGCTGCTAGTATCTGAGTATCACTTTACTGTGAGCAGCGATACAGCAGCAAAAAAACATTTATCTCCGTAAAAAAAGGCCTGTATTCTTTAAAAAAGAATACTTCAGTAAAAAAGTACAAAAGTGTTGGCATCAGGGATGTTAACAATTAATCTAAAATAGATTAATTGCTGTTATTCTTTTAAATTAAACAATTACGTGTCGTTTTGTTCTGTTTCCTAGTGAAAGTTACAGGTATGGTGTACAGTATGTGATATCAAATGTGGGCTTTACATAATCACAGTGATCTTTAATCATATCCCGTCATATTTAAGGACTTTTGGAGATGACTCCAAACATCACTGCAAAGGGGAGGTGTGTGTGTGTGTGTCTGTGTTTAGGTGAAGCTCGCTGATCGCAATTGCTGTATGTTTCTGCACTCATTTTCGGTTTCGGACAAGAATTTTCCATTTGGTCCTAAAAAGCGTCCGCTTATCAACTCTCAATGAATTAATTACCGGTAATCGATCATTTGCATCCCTAGTTGACATCCAAATATCGTTGCTGTCGGGCACGTTTTTTTACAGCGTCACACAAAACAACAGTAGCAGATCCACAAGCTTGAAACTTGGCACGACGCGTTTTCTTTAGTCAAAACAAGTGTTTTTCTACAGACCCTAACTAAAGAGCGGATGATCGTGGATGTAACATATTTTCTTCCGGAAGAAAGAAGAGAAACAAGTCTTTCCAACGTCACCTCCTTTGTTGACATGTGCGGCGTTGGAAAAAAGTGTGGATTTTCAAAGGTTAGTAAAAACGCACAAAGTCGCTGTCAAGGGGACAATGTTTTAACTCTGGCAGTTAACCTCTTGAGCCCCATTGCCCCCGCCGGCGGGGGCAAAAGGTGTTGACCTCTGAACAGCTGTCAATAAATGTCAATAAATCAATAGAGACCAAATCAAACTACAATTTCTTTGTTGATTATTGTTACAGTGGTCCTACAGCATAGTAATCAGCTGTCATTGTACTTTTCATCCATACATTACTCCTATTACAGTATTATTACTACTTATTGTTACTCGTTTTTATCATTTTTCACCCTATACTTTAACATTACTAATATTACAGCACTACTCTCACTAAAACATCTGTAGAGTTTACATAGTTTGCAATATATTCATACAATTTTGCCTATCAATTGGTGACACCTTGGTGAACAATTTTTCTATTCACTATATATGTTTTAAATGAGGTCTTGAGGCTCATTCACTATTCAGAAGGCAGAATTTCCATAGGCGGAGGTCTTTTTCAATCATCTTTTCCTTGGTAAATGATCACAGCAGGACAATTTGGTCAGAGAAATGTGATGTTTTACACTGCATTTGTGAATTTTCAGGGGTTAGCTGACATTTGGTGAGTCAAGAGTAGCCACAATCATGGTAGTTTTGTGTCCACAACTGTTCCAATTTGGGCATACATTTTAGGCGGATTTTTCCCCTGGACCCCCTGGGGCTTAAGAGGTAGAGAGCAGGAGAGTACACGGAGACGCATGTTACTGAACTAAGAATATATAGTTATTTTATTTCTTATGTCTATCAAAGAAAATCACTTACCCTCTCTTTAACTTTTAACCAATATCACTTACCCACTTAACTTTAAGAACAGTACTTGAATAAACATACTTAGTGTACTACTTTCCATCACTGGACGTGGGGCTGTCATCTTCACTTCATCTCATTTTCTGCCCATAACTTTGGAGGTCGGGTGGGGGCCTCTGGTTGTGACCTTAATTACCCTGTCTACTCACTACACTGTAGGTCTACTGTGTGGCCTAGTTGTGCTCCTGGCCAACTTTCCTCTGAGTCTGTAGCTTTCTAGTTGAAATGTTGCTGAGCGGGCAGAAAGCACAGAGCCAGTGGTTTCTGGAGCAACCGTAACACTGATAACCAGGCCAAGCGTACTGTACAGCTCTCACTGCTATACCAACCACCCACTGCTTAATGATGATGGATATAAAAGAATGGTGTGTGTGTGTGTGTGTGTGTGTGTGTGTGTGTGTGTGTGTGTGTGTGTGTGTGTGTGTGTGTGTGTGTGTGTGTGTGTGTTTTTCATGCTTTGCCTCTGTAGGGTGGACCTTGCCTGGCGGTGCCAGCCCTCTATCACACACTTCGTTTTGGGAAGAGAGTCTGGGATTGCAGGGAGAGATTCCATTTCTGGGCTCTGGCTAAGAGCTCAGCCAGAGCTCTTAATTGCTCCCTTTGAACTTCAAAGGGGTTGTGAACTGTGGTAATTGATTGATCCATACAAGTGTCAATAGCTCGTTAGTCAATGAAAGCATCAAGACTACGACCTGTTTGATGTCTGTAATAGAGTGGAGGGGGGGATGTGTTTGTATACACACAGACTCGCCTGATTGGCTGAACAATGTGAACACTTGCCCCGAGCCTACAGCCCTGATTGGCTAGCCCTTTCATCGGGCGAGTGGAAAAAGCTTATTTAATGTGAAGGGAGACTTCACTACAACACCACTACCGCCAGGGGGTGGTGTTGAGTGCAGTCTGGTTTATTAACCAGGCAAGGGTGGACCCCTTACTGTATGTCCAAAACTGTTACTTGTCAGGATTTGAATTCAAAAGCATCAAAAGTAGCAGATCTACAAGCTCAAAAAAGGGTCTCTTCCCGTGGCGTTTCCAGCTTGTAGATCTGCTACTTTTGATGCTTTGCTGTAGTGTGATCAAGTAGTAGCCTAGTTCCAGACCCTGAATCGCTAGCCACACACCTTTAAATTTCTTTTTTGCCGATTCAGGGGTCTAGAATTGCTCTCATTGAAGAGGCCTTCCTCGTTCGAAAATCCGTACGGCGAATCAGCGTCGTGAATCAGCGCCTTGTGATCAGCGTGGGTGGGGGTTTCCCAGAACTCATGTGCATTTCCAAGTAAACCAGCACCGCCGCCGTACCGTACCGCGCATCGCGTCGCGGTAAAATGTGGTAAAATGCGATCGTATCGATCTCGCTATGAAACACCATGTTATGTTGTGTTTGATTACTAGTTCGTAGTGCTCCTATTCTGCCTGTTTCTTTGGTTAGCAAAGCACTAGCAAGCAACAGGCTAGCCACTAGCCAGCCACACATAACAACAACAACACTACGTCATCTGCTTTGCTGCTCTTTGGCAACGCCCATCCTTGAAATTGCCTTAGATGAGACAAAGTTCAGACTGAATAATGGAGTGAAACGAAATGTCAATTCAGGCTGAGTGTCAGGCTAATCAAGCAGGGCGTTAAAGGACCTACACCATGAATTTTCACTTTTTCTATTTTAAAAGCTTTTTTTGGGGTCCCACTGGCACCTTCTATCCTCACAAAGTCCTATTTCTGACCGTTGTGTCTTTCTCTGGTTTTGGGCAGACAGAGATGAAAAGCTTTCCACGGGTTCTCAGAACAGTGCTGTTCTGAGAGTTGACGAGAGTGACGTCACTCTCGTTTTCCCGTTTTTTTTTCAGAGTCAAAAAAAAAAAAAAATTCAAATCTTTTTTTTTCAAAAAAAAATGTTTTTCAAAAAAATGCATTGCAGTCAAAAAATTTTTTTTTCAAAACTTCAAAAAAAAAAATTTTTTTCAAAACTTTTTTTTCAAAAAAAGAATTTTTGTATAAAAAAACTTCCAAAAACTTTTTTTTTTCAAAAACTTTTTTTTTTCAAAAAACTTTTTTTTCAAAAAACTTTTTTTTTTCAAAAACTTTTTTTTTTCAAAAAACTTTTTTTTTTCAAAAAACTTTTTTTTTTCAAAAAACTTTTTTTTTTCAAAAAACTTTTTTTTTTTCTGGAAAAACCCCACTAGATGCGCCCCTGAGCAAACAGAGGCCGTTTTGGTATTGCAGCTGGAGAGCCTCATTATAGTAGAGCTAGAACAAACAAAAAGAATGGTCTGAGTGTTTTTTGAGGGTTAAAATTAACACTTTGAGTGCCAGCCCCCCCTGCCCCCCGTCCCTTACCAGTGCCACCATTAGGTCCCATTCATTTCTGCCCCAATTCCAGGGAATAAATTGGAAATGATCCGATATTCACATCGGAACAAAAATGGGAGGTTTGGTAAAAGAGGATTTTTTTTTTTACCAAAAAAATTTTGGAGTGATTTCGGTGAGCGGTTTTGGAGATAGGTGCTCGAGAGTGCGCACTGCGCAAACCAGTCAATAACCTCAGAAATCTAGATTCTGAGATATTTGAGTTCAAAGAAAAAAAACTTTAGGAAGCCATAGCAACAAATTGGTAAATGGTAACGGAACACAAGTACCCTTGACAGAAAGAATGACATGCCTACTTTCATTATGTGCAAAAAAAGTTAAAAAAATATTGTACCATCGTCTAGTTTCAAGGGGGCAAAGTGAAAAAGTATGAAATGACTCAGAAGGTAGAAATTGCCTTACATTTTGATAGAACTATGCACTGTGAATTCACTGTGTTTTTACCTGGTCTAGAAGGTCAGGAAGACAAAAAGTCAGAAAAGCGATGTCAACCTTTTATTTTATGGCAACATCGAACCCTAACCCTGGTGAGTACCTCACACATCCAGCATGAACATATTTATGTTCAACAATATTTACAAATATTTCCAAAAAAAAAGAAATCACAAATATGACTTCACAAAAATAAAATATAACTGGATAAAAGTAAAATAAAATAAATGTGCAGCAAGTAAAGAATAAATAAAATAATATAAAAGTCAGTACTGTACTGTACTGTATTCTCAAAAAAAGGCATTCAACAAGCCAACATTCAGGAGTCAAAGGCACCACAAATAAAGGTCAAAGATGGTACTGTTCACCGTGTGTGTGTGTGTGTGTGTGTGTGTGTGTGTGTGTGTGTGTGTGTGTGTGTGTGTGTGTGTGTGTGTGTGTGTGTGTGTGTGTGTGTGTGTGTGTGTGTGTGTGTGTGTGTGTGTGTGTGTGTGTGTGTGTGTGTGTGTGCGCGCGTGTGTGTACCTCAGGTGCCTCAAAATGGCCTGGTACCTGTTCCTTGCCATTGTTCTGGGAAAGTACGGCATGGCAATGTTTTTTTGACCACTGCATGGCAATCTCCGGCTTGTGAACGATAGCTGTGAGGAAGAGAAGTCCCAGAAAGTTCTTCAGCTCCCCTAGAGTGACATTGGTCCAGGCAGCGAACCTACAGTGTGTGTCATACTGTCCTCTGCGTTGTCATTGGTCTGGTTGCAGATCGGGCTCCCATCCTTCCTCCATCCAGTCAGACTCCACGGGCCCTGTATATGATAGAAATAAATACAAAATACTAAATGAACGTGCTTTCTGTATAATTTGTATGTTCTTTAGCAAAGGCTGTCGCACAAAAGTAGTGAAAACAGCAGATCTACAAGCGAGGCGTTGTGTGCTTGTAGATCGGCTGTTTTCACTAGTCTAAATAATTTCAAATGTATATATGTATATATACGTGGCCACTGAATTCTATAGGCTCTGCTTTGATACAAATTTGATACAGATTTGAGATCGATTTGATAGATTATTATGTCACACACACACACACTGATTGTATTACTAAACTATCTATCTAGGTATACACACACAATAAAAAACTAAACTATAAAGAAATGTATTCTTACTGGAAGAAGTTGGAGGAACTTCATACACCTACTACAAACCATGGATTGACATCTAGACCTACTGCACATACAGTATGAAACAGAGCTGATACCTTTATGTACTATGAGGAAAATAATGCTGCCATTTGTACCCTGTATATATATAAAACTAGACCAGGTCAACCTGGTTGTGCCAGACCCCGGTTCTGCCAACCCTCTGGGCCTATAAATTTAATGGTACATTTATAGGCTGTCTGTCCCTTTATAGGCTGTCTGTCCCTCCCTCATGTCATCATCATTTGTGACATTGTGATGACATGAAGGCTTTGTCTGTCGGTCTATCCCTCCCTCATGTCATCATCATGTCATCATCATGACCATCTATGGAGAAAAACCGGACAGACCGACATTTGCTTATGTAGGCCTACCCATTTCATGGGTCTGGCAATGACAATGCGACATAGCTCTGTTTGAACAATGCTGTACCCCCTCCAACTGTATATTTTCAACTGTTTTTTGCCAGACCCATGAAATGGGTAGGCCTACATAAGCAAATGTCGGTCTGTCTGTCTGTCCTGGTTTTCTATATAAAGGGTATATATGATGATGACATGATGATGACATGCCTACAAAAGGCATGATGTCATAAATGATGATGACAGACAGGGGGTCTGGCACAACCAGGTTGACCTGGTCTAGTTTTATTGTATGTGTGATACTTGCTTTGGCAATGTAAACGTATGTTTTCTCATGCCAATAACGCTCCTTTGAATTGAATTGTATATTACCAAATGCACCCTACGTGGAAAAAAAACAATAGCAGGTCAGGCTTATTGACATCGGTTATTGATTGATTGAAGAATGTATTACAAGCTTGCATTAGAGTAGACCTACAGATTCATGGCTCATTTCCACAGGAACACACTTTATGCATATCATACAGTGGTGTGTTCTAGACTTTTTTTGAGGGCATACGATCAGCTACTATTCGTTTGGCCAGGGCAGACGCTATAGTACATAATCCCTATCAAATACGCTACTTTGAAAGGTTCACGAGGGCAGACGCCGTTCATATTTTATTGTTCCTCCATCACGGAGGTATAGAGGCCGGCGGGCGAGGTGTGGAGGGTAGTCCCCGGTGAGTCCCCAGAACACAGCACTGATCTCATATAACATTGAAAGACAGACAGAAAGCATAGCTTTATAATGCTTACCCGGTTCGCTGATCGCAGCACACACACACCGCAGCGACCGGGTCGTCCTCCTTGGCTAAGTCAACGCACGGCCTCATTTGGGTGTATTAGCGCCCGCTGCAACTCCGCTCTCCGGGGCCATACCTATCGGTGCAGCCGGTGGGCGCCGTAAGATGATACACTGCTCCAAACAGCCTGCCTCCGGTCCGGATCACCGCCGTAGCTCCTCCGTCCACTGTGGATGGCTGGCGACGTTCCTTGGTTCCCCGACACAGCAGCAAAAACACAGAATTCTCTTCAAATCGCCGGCATCAGCGTTCAACGGCATCACCGTTCATCCTCACGCGTCGCCTCAGTCAAGTCCCAAACGCAGCCGCGCAGCAACAAACGAAAGTCCAACTGGTGCTTCGGGTTTTGATTATGGTCGGTGGCGGCGCTGGGCAGCAGCAGGCTGCGGGCTTGGTGGTGTCCACGGCCACGGGGCATGGTTCGGCTGCCTGCTTGGTCTCCATGTGCGGCCATGACTTGCTCTCTGATCAGCGGAGGTAAAACCTCTACCTTCCGATCTCTCTCTCTATCTCTATCTCTCTAAATAATACTACATCTAATGATTTTATAACTAATTCTAGCTCATTCTCTCAATATATCTCTCTCTCCCTCTGATTGCTGTGTCCGGACGGTAAAAGTCACTGAACTCGTCTTTGAGACCCTTGTTTCTGGGGGGAACCGGCCAATCAGCATGCTTGAATTTGGTCACATAAGCGTGTGATGTCATGCAGGGGCGTCAATTGGGTATGGCAGGGGTATGGGACGTCATATGACGCCCTGGCACTGAAAGTGTTAATGAAACAAAACAACACAAAAGGTTGATGTGTGGAGAATTTGGAGATAAGAGGTTTCTGCCCAACGGCAACGGCAATCCAGAAACGGTTACAGACAGCAACAACACCCATAATTACAGTTGTGTGTGAAACAAGTCACTGTGCTCTACTCTGAAGTCGCTGAACTCTCCCTTTTCCTCTCAACTGACTCCAGCACACTTTCAATCACCACTCAGGCCAGCACCTCGGGCTTCTTTGTTCTTCAACGTACGACACGATTCTTATTTATTTACAAAGATCAGAGGTAAAGATAAAAGAGGTAGATAAAGAGTTATGAAAACCAGGGTCTGCGTATTATATACCGGTAAGCAACTTTGGGGCTTGTCTTTCAAAAAAAGTCGTACAATCTCTACAATCAAGCTCACCTAGGTTTTGATTGATTCATAAGTATTAGCAGTTTGCAATAGAAAAGTTTCCCGACAGTACAAATCACTGGTACAAGGTCAACTAAAAGGAGATCCTAGTAAGCTTTACGGCGTATTTAAGGCCCCTTTACCCACTGTGTTAGAAGAATACATAACAACAACAACAACACCACCACAAAACATAACCGTGGTTACAAATTGCTCATTCATTTCATGAGGCACATAAATGACAACCAAACTGGAAGGCTGGCCCGAGGAGGAGGCGTGTGTTTGCGTGTGTGAGTGTGTGCATGCTCATATGTGACTGCGGGGCGCACACGCAGGTACGTGCGTTTGTGTTACTAGGGATATTCACATTGTTGTTAGTGTCATGACCTCCTTGATTCATACCACAGCGTCACACGAAAGCATGAAAAGCAAAGCTCGAAACGCGGCGCTTGTAGATCTGCTACTTTTGAATTTGAATCTTGAAAAGTATTGCAGTTTTGGACCATATGAGGTTTCCACCTGACACGATATAGGCCTACAGTATGTGCCGTTTGAAGAGGTACTCCATGTTGGTTAAGATTATAGGGGGCTTATTTCTAGGCCGTTTTAAATTAAAAACATCAGTGGACGCGCGCGTGCGTGCGTGCGTGCGTGCGTGCGTGTGTGTGTGTGTGGGGACAGGGAATTACTACTTTGTGGGGACCTCATGTCCCCACAAAGATAGTACAATCGGAGAAAAAAAACTTGCGGGGACACATTTTAGTGTCCCACAAGGTGTTTAGGGGTTAGGTTAAGGGTTAGGGTTAGGGTTAAAAATGAATGGAATGTCCCCACAAATATAGTAGACTATGTGTAATGTCGTAACAAGTCGGTAATGCCATAGAGCATACAACCACACGCACACGCACACACACACACACACACACACACACACACACACACACACACACACACACACACACCACTGTTTAGTTCTTATGATGTTAGCTTGTACAACCACTCACACACACCACTGTATAGCCTGGAAACGGTCCAGCCAGAGGCAACCTCATGTGCCTCCTGTTTGCTTCCCTGCATGTTAAACCAGTCCATGTTCATTTCACACACTCACAGTTAAAACAGTCCATGTTCATTTCACACACTCACAGTTAAAACAGTCCATGTTCATTTCACACCCTCACAGTTAAAACAGTCCATGTTCATTTCACACACTCACAGTTAAAACAGTCCATGTTCATTTCACACCCTCACAGTTAAAACAGTCCATGTTCATTTCACAATCTCACAGTTAAACCAACCAGTCCATTTCCATCTCACACTCTCACAGTTAAAACAGTCCATTTCCATCTCACACTCTCACAGTTAAAGATGCTGTACTGCATGGCATTCCGCTATTCCCTCTGTCCATGTCCTGGTAATACTGTGGAATAGAAATGCCTGTCGAACTACAGACTCACTCCCTAGCTTCCATTAGAACTACAGACTCACTCCCTAGTTTCCGCCGTGGACTGAAGACTCTCCTCTTCAGACTCCATCTAAACCCATAGCACTACTGTAACACTCGCCTACCCTCAATGACCATACATGAACGCTACATAGCATTTTTGGGTTTTAGAAAAGTTTTTTTTTTTTTTCTTTTTTTTGGTGCGTGGTCTAGCTACGTAATTTTTTTCTAGATTGATATTCCTATGCATTTGTTGTATTGTTGTTGACATATTGACATATTATCTTCCTTTTTTGTTGCGACCGTCAGGTCGCAGTTACTATCAAAACCTCCACCGGCTGTCTGTCAGTCCGTCCGTCAGTCACGTCACGTCACACTTTTGCCCTACTCATATCTCCGCCACAGTTGCCCCTATCCATGCCAAACTTTGCACACACCATCAGGCCGATTTTTTCAAACAAATTTTGGACACTGCTCCTACACATGTCCTAAAATCACGCTGTGACCTGACGGTCTCTTATCTCCAGATTAGGGAGTCTTACTGGTATTGATGTTTTACCTGCTTGTAAGTCGCTGGATTAAAAAACGTCTGCTAAATTGTAAATTGTAATACATATTTTTACTTATAGATCTACAGTACTAGTAAGCCTGTTTTGTACTTTGTGACGAGGGCTCCAGAAAAAGCTCTCCTTTTACTCCCTTCACCTGCTTTATGTATTTATGAGCGGTGCTAAGCGCTCCTACGTCTGGCTTTGTGTGTATGTCCCTGTGTCCGTAAAAAAGAGACTAACGTCATAGAAAGTATGCAGACACCGACATCAACACAGCTGATGTCACGGAAAGAAAAATCCAAGAGTACCGAGTTGGCTAGACCGCACCCCTGCATCGCATAGCGTAGTACAGTACATCAACTTTCAAAAAATAATATATATTACTGTAAATGTGATGTGATTGGCCCACGGCCAACATGCCAGGGGGAGGGAACTCACGCACTGTTATACGGTGCTGATAATAATAAACGTTGACACTGTAGGGCCTACAGTAATAGAAGGGTCGTTCATGTACAACTCACCAGTGAACTGGAAAGGAGAACTGAAGTCCATTGACTTTGCTTCATTAGCTGTTGGATAAATCATATCAACACTGTTTAATAATGATATCATATTTATGACTGCGGTAAAAAAAAAAAAAAAAGTTGTGTGGCGTGGATGCCTCGCGGTGTCGCCGGTTCGATTCTCGATCCGGACAGCCTTTGCCGCATGTCACTCCCCATCTCTCCCCCCATTTCCTGTCAGTCTACTGTCCTATCAATAAAGGCATAAAAGCCCAAAAAGAAATTGGGGCATTGTCTACAGAGGGTTTCTCAAAGGGGCCTTTTCCAACGGCAAAGAACCAGTTCCAGAACCAGTGCCGGTTCAACTTTCTTGGAACCGGCTTGCGTTTCCACCAGATTGAACCAAGATTGAACCAGAGGAACCAAGGATTTTGTGGTTCCCGCTCGGAACCAACTTTTACGGTTCCGAACCAACTCTGGTTCTCGATGGTAAAGCTCACCTCTGGTTCATCCCATAGGCGGGAGAAAGAACCAGAAACCGGTTCTTTGCCCGTGGAAAAGGACCCCAAGTGGGTGGTGTGGCACCCCAGGGTGCTGTGACCCAAGTCACGGCACTTATTGCACTTATTGGTGCATTCTTTTTCAATCTACACAAAAAAACTAAAATCACACCTAGGGTGAGCTATGGGTGATGTGAGTGATGTGAGCAGCCATATTTTATCTCTTTATATCAGTGTTTTTCAGTTGGGCTTTTTGAGTCTGAGGCTTTCAGGAAGAAACCAAAAATACACAGGGAAGATATAATTGATATTATAACCATACCTGGGGGTCTATTAAAACAGAAAAAGTACAAACATATGGCACCACCTCTTTAAGGCCAGTCCACACACAATGCAACTCCTTGCAACAAAGCAGTTTTAAGGACAGTCAAGTGAGTCTACACACAATGCAACTCCATTAGAACTTCCATGGTGGATAACGGTGGCTAATGTGCAGTCAACATGTGATGTAGCAGAGCACTGTTTGTGTTCTAAACACACAGGCAGACACACTTATTGATGGAGGCATTGATCTGATGATGGCCCTGTGTGTGTGTGTGTGTGTGTGTGTGCGTGCGTGCGTGCGTGCGTGCGTGCGTGCGTGCGTGCGTGCGTCAGAGAGCGAGAGAGAGAGAAAGAGTTAGTTTGCTAATGCAAGACAGGATCATGTGATCAGGCCTCGTCTATGGTGGCATGTACAAGGTTCCCAGAGGGCAATTGCAGGGTGAAAAGGGTGTGTGTGTGTGTGTGTGTGTGTGTGTGTGTGTGTGTGTGTGTGTGTGTGTGTGTGTGTGTGTGTGTGTGTGTGTGTGTTAGAGAGTGAAGGAGGATGAAAGGGTGGAGGAGTGAATGAGCTACACTCTTTGACAGCCCCCACCAGGGACGTGCTGGGCCCCTGATTCAGCCCGGGAAAAAGAGTTGTAGAGGCCCTCATTGCGTGCTATAGAGAGAGATCTCTCTCTATAGCGCTGCTGCTACTCAAAGATTTGCCATTTCAGATCATGACAAGTGACAAGCCAGTGGGCCAATTACTGTACATGAGTTATATTTCGTCGTTGTCGGGTGGAAACCTTGTATGTCCAAAACCGTTTGTTTTGTATTTATCATTTTAAAAATGATTTAAACTAGTGAAAACAGACGATTGCGCTGCGCTGCGAGGCGTTGTGTGCTTGTAGATCTGCTGTTTTCACTACTTTTGTGCAATGGCCTTATATGATGAAGCAGGGATTTGCTTTGCGAAAAATTTTATACATTTGAAACGTGGAGATACGAGGTTTCTGCCCGACAGTGACGATTTACTTTGTTGGCCGCCCAGCCCCCAAAATGGAACGAAGGCCGACATTTTATTTTAATTTTTTTCCCCTAATGGCCGGCCTGGACCGGCCGGGAATGAACCGGCCGTTTGGGAGTTGTCCCGCTTTTCCCAATGGCCAGCACGTCCCTGGCCCCCACCCTCCCCCCTCCCCCACCCACAAAGGATGGTGTCACCAGATCTGACAGCACACCCACCCAGAGAGAGAGAGAGAGAGAGAGAGAGAGAGAGAGAGAGAGAGAGAGAGAGAGAGTTTAATTTGACTGCTGCGTTTGCAATGTAAACATTTCCCATGCCAATGAAGCCACTTTGAATTTAATTGAATTGAGAAGAAGACAGACAGACAGACAGACAGACAGACAGACAGACAGACAGACAGACAGACCGCTGTGAGCATGTAGATCTGCTATTTTCACAATATTTATATGCGAGACCGAGTCACATTAAATGTAATACCTGCAATTCCAATTGCTTGTCAGGGTGGGGGTACCCAGTTCAAATATGTTTATTTTGGGGGTCATGGCCTAAAAAGGTTTGAGAACCCCTGGTATAGAGCATTAACCAATTTAACAAATCTTAAAAAAAAAATAATAATAATAATAATATTCGACTTCGGTGAACAACGTTGAATAATGACTTTGATATCCGAATATTCGAATATTTGGTGAATGCCCTAGTGTCCACTATCCATTGCCAATCATATGGTTCAGTGCAGCTAAACGGTCAGTGTGAGGAGATGTCTGGAGACGTCTATGAACTCTGCGTTTAGAGGCTTGAAGAACATTGTCTGTGATGGCATCAATCAACTACAAGCTCTGATAGGCTGCATGGACCTCCATTAGCGGTAAAGATTTCAGCACTTGCACATAGGGCTGTCACGATATGACATTTTACATGACGATTAATTGTCACTCAAATAATTGGCGAATAACGATTTAATTGTGTTTTTGTCGTTGATAATTACATTTATGTTTGGCTTTTAGGCTTTGAAGTTGTACATGGTAGATATGACAGATAACCTAAATATACAAAGAAATTACTGACATATTTGACAACTTACTACTTAAAAAATAACATTGATAGTGGAAATAGCCGATCTACAAGCTCACAACGCGTCGCATCGCGACGCGTTGTGAGCTTGTAGATCTACTATTTCCACTATTTCGGACATTTTTCAACATTCACGATTATGACGATTATGACAAAATAATTGCGATCATGTCAAATAATCACGATTAGACGATTATGTAATAATTGTGACAGCCCTACTTGCACACAGGATAGGTAACCAACCGGGTTCAAATCCAAGGACTTCCGGCGTAAAGAAAAGACTGTAAAAGGACTTATTTGGGTGTTTAACTCATTTCCCGCGATCCCCGTCGAAACCGTTGATTTCCCGCTGTACCACGCTGCGATGCCCGTCGTTCCCGGAAATTTAATTAGCTTTAATCATTATGAAACAATTAAAATTATGATCGCTGTATATAGCCGTTTCGGAGTCTTAGGCCCGCCTCCTAACTGTATCCTGCCGTATTTTCGGTTCTGACCGGATCTAGGTTTCCGTATCCTGTCCAAGGCCCAATCGTAGCTTCCGTCCCATCTGTTTACATTGTAAACAGAGGAAGGAGCAGCACGGTCATTTCATCGTCTTTTTTCATGTGTTTTTTTTATTTTATTTGATAGCTGTTTGTTTCTTGTGCCCGCCTGGCATATGATCCGTGCACATATCGTCTGCTATGTGCGTGAACGTGTCTACGTGTTATCATTTCCAATGTTTTCTTATGTAACACTGGCAGATTCAGCAGGGGTAACTGCCTGGCAACGGATTTGTCTATTCGAATGGATTTTTTTTTATTCGAAAGCTGTCATCTTGTCTACCGGTCTACTACATGAGTTGCGCACAGATCATGCACTATGCGTGCACGTGCCCACGTTAAAAGGTAAGGACAATTTGGCAGCTGCTTACTACAGCTATGTTTAAAATGGCAGCAAAATTGTTAACTGTGCTTGTACTGTACTCATTTATTGTACTGACTATACTTGTACTGTTCTCCATTTTTGTCTAATAAAATACTCAATCAAAACAATCCAGGGTAGAAGAAGAAAGTTACAGTTACGGTGCATTCAAGGAGATATTGAAGCAATAAGCCACAAGAGGCGAGTGGTTACCTGGTATTTTACACCGGCTGAGAGGCGTAGGGAGACACGAGGCGAAGCCGAGTGTCTCCCTACGCCTCTCAGCCGGTGTAAAATACAGGTAACCACATGCCTCACGTGGCTTATTGCTTTTCTAAAACGGTTACAATATGGCAACATGAAAAATCATAGACATGTACCAATTAAAACTGTTCTATTTCACTAATAATACGCAATAAGGTCTGCTTTGCAAGAAAGTAGTCCCCAGCTACAAGAAAGTAGTTCCCGGCCAGCCTGCAGAAACAACACAGGTGCAGATAATTGGTGCACTGTGGAAAGAAATAATGCACCTGGGTTTGATATAAACTGATTCAAGGTGTGGGTTATAGTCTCATATACCACAGCAACCAGTGAACCAGCCAATCAGAATCAAGGAATGGAACTAGCCGTTTTAGAAATTTGCTTCTAGTCGCTTCAATCGCTTCGTTTTGGTCGCACTGGTCAGTGTTGGAAACAAATGATGTCGAAGGCGAAACACCTGGTAAAAAAGGGAAACCAAACACCCAAAACTTTTCCGTATCTCCGGACAACATCAACGCTGATTGGCTGTCAGGACGCGATGGGTGGAGTCGGGGGGGGGGGGGGAAGCGAAGGTCGCTTTAGTTGTATTCTCCAACTGGGGAATGGCCGAAGATACCGAAGCGCCGGTTCGCGCCGGCCCGTTTCGGATCGTTCGTGCCGCGCCCAGTCTCGTCTTTGCATTCACTTTGTTTGGAAATCACGCCGCTCGAATTACCCAGGTTTGAACGCACCCTTAGAGTGCACAGCTCTAACTCTGAGAGCCACGTACAGACCCGCTAAGTGTCCATTTGGAGCCCTGGTTAGGATAGAGAACCCAGCACTGATGAGAACTAAGTGTCCATTTGGAGCCCTGGTTAGGATAGAGAACCCAGCACTGATGAGAACTAAGTGTCCATTTGGAGCCCTGGTTAGGATAGAGAACCCAGCACTGATGAGAACTAAGTGTCCATTTGGAGCCCTGGTTAGGATAGAGAACCCAGCACTGATGAGAACTAAGTGTCCATTTGGAGCCCTGGTTAGGATAGAGAACCCAGCACTGATGAGAACTAAGTGTCCATTTGGAGCCCTGGTTAGGACAGGGTCCCCAAGAGAACCCAGCACTGATGAGAACTAAGCAGTGAGCCAGGATGTTCTGTGGGCAACCATCCATCCAGGGGCGTCACACTGGGGGGGAAAGTGGGACTGAGTTACTAGGGCCCAAGGTGGAGGGGCCTTAATTATTGTATACGTTAGCTATTGAAAAATAGAAGATATACAAGCTCACAGCGCAGCACCGAGTGCCACGCTGCAAGCTTGTAGATCTGCTATTTTTTTTAAAGATGTGAAAATGTGTGCAAATCTTTGAATACTACATGTATTTTTTAAGCCAAAAACTAAATTAAAATTTAGCTTCTGGGGGTCACTGGAATTAAACATTTTGAGATGGGGGTCCGTGGCCAAATATATGTCATTTTGGGGGTCCTTCACATGAAAAGGTTTGAGAACCACTGACATAGTAGTCTCTCAAGAACAGACCAACTGAGCTCCAGTTAAGTGAAAAGGACCTTTTCTTTGACGATGGCTGGCCAGATTGCTGACATAGAAACATAGGTTTTTTTCAAAAAATCTTAGAAGGATTCAAAAGACACTTATAGAATCGGGTCAAAATTATAATTTTCACGATTTTTCAAAAATAGCAGATCTACAAGCTCACAGCGCGGCACTCGGTGCCGCGCTGTGAGCTTGTATATCTGCTATTTTTCAATAGTTAAAGCATAAAATAAAGATACACAATCTGTACCCGTTCTGAATGGGTTAAATGCTGACTCACAGGCATCCAACCTCATGCTTACCACCATGATAAGTGGAAGTGCACCAGCAAGCACAGCATCTCAGTAAAGGACTCTCTCTCTCTCTCTCTCTCTCTCTCTCTCTCTCTCTCTCTCTCTCTCTCTCTCTCTCTCTCTCTCTCTCTCTCTCTCTCTCTCTCTCTCTCTCTCTCTCTCTCTCTCTCTCTCTCTCTCTCTCGTACCGGCTGCACTTAAGCTGTACAACGAGACACATAACGGACGATTGAAAAGGTCTTCCTTCCTAACTTAGACTGACGGAACTATTGCTGTATTGACTTTGACCCCTAAGGACCTTCCAGGGAGAGTGCTCATGTGCGTCTTGCGGTGACACGCTTCCTAGTTTCTTCTTCTCTGAGCTGTTTTGTTTTTTTGTTTTTTTTTCGCACAGAGATTAGGTTGTGTTGGTAGTTTCTGAGTATTTTGCTTTGTTTAACAATGACAGTGAGATACTTGTTGCACTAACTAGCATTGACTGTTACGGTCTCTTTTTGTAAGACACTTTATGTATATATATTTATATATTATTCGCCCCCTCTATTGATGCACCTTCTCTTTATTGGTACTGTACTGCTCTTATTTTTTTTTTTCCTCTTATCTATCTTTTTTTCTTACTTCTCTGTAACTTTGTAAATAACTGTATACTGCTGTGCTACAACTGGACAACTGAATTTCCCCCTTGGGATAATAAAGGTATCTATCTATCTATCTATCTATCTATCTCTGCATCTCCCACCTCCATAAGTGTGATTTCACAACAGCAAGGCCTGCTGATCCACCAGTTGTTGACACATCCCCCAGGCAGGCAGGCATGGCGTGGCGTTCGTGCCCGCTCCTGGCTGGTGATGATGCCAACCAGAGCTGGCACACAATTAAAATAATTTAATTAAAGGACAACTTTGTTTTTTTTTTACAACAAGGATTCATATTTTAGATTGAAATTAGAGAAAAGAAAAGATGAGTGTTAAAATGTTTTCATTCACTTCTTTTCTATCGTTTTAGGCCAATTTAGAGAGTTTGAGTTCAGTGGTTGGGGGCATGCGTGCCAAGTGGCTAAATGTGTATTTTTTACACACAATAAGCCTCCAACATGCACTGACTTGTTGGGGGCTTGTAGTGTTGCTGTAAATAATAAAGAATTTGTCTACTCATTGTGTCTAAAAATACATATTTAGCCTAAAAAGAACATTGATAGTAGAAATAGCAGATCCACAAGCTCACAACGCGTCACACGTAGATCTGCTATTTCCGCTATTGTTTGAAGAGAAATTAACATTTTTCAACATGGAAACGATTATGATAATTATGACAAAATAATTGCGATTAGACGATTATGTAATAATTGTGACAGGCCTATACATCATCAGAGTAGACCAGTGGTCCTCAACCTTTTCAGGCCGCAGCCCCCAAAATAATTATATTTTAAACCACTTACTGCCAGGGGCCATAAGGTGCCACTAGAGTGCCAGACATTTCTCCATAGGCCTTCGCTCTAACTTCCGTCTACACAGGCAGAAGTGGCTTAGGCTTTCACTGCAAACACTGTTATGAATGAAGACCGGAGGAAGTGAGCTAACAGTTAGCTATTGGCTTCTTTATTTTTTAGAAGCCCGATCTGAAGCTATTTAGCCGCAAAAAAACTTTGTCGCTGCCCTGGGAACACAGTTCAGATAAAAAGGTCTCTAAAGATGTGAGTTTGTATTGGAGTCGGCGGCGCGGTGCGGCAGCGTTACCCAATTACGGGCCGATGTAAACAGAATCGCGGCCCGGGGCTTCGTTGAGGCCTCCGATTAATTAATTCATTTTATTAAAAATCCCGGACTAGATCGGGATCGGCACCACGGAATACGTTGCGCCGCCGACAGAATAGATTGAGTTTTTTTGGGGGGGCTCTAAACTTTATTCTAAACCATTTTCAATGGAATAAATGTATTTTTAAAGCGAACGTTTGTATAACTAAAATGTTGCTTCTGGGTGGTCCCTGGAACTAAATATTTTGAGAAGGGGGTCCATGGCCAAATACATATCATTTTGGGGGTCTTTCACATGAAAAAGTTTGAGAACCACTGACATAGTAGTCTCTCAAGAACAGACTAACTGAGCGCCAGTTAAGTGAAAAGGACCTTTTCTTTGACGATGGCTGGCCAGATTGCTGACATAGAAACATAGGTTTTTCAAAAAACCTTTAAGGAGGATTCAAAAGACACTTATAGAATCGGGTCAAAATTCTAATTTTCACAATTTTTCAAAAATAGCAGATCTACAAGCTCGCAGTGCGGCACTCGGTGCATTAAATAATGATACACAATAATGTGTACCCGTACAGAGTGAGTGAGTCAGTCAGTCAGTCAGTCAGTCAGTCAGTCAGTCAGTCAGTCAGTCAGTGAGTGGGTCGGTCAGAAGTTCTCTCCATTCCACGTATTGCGTAACATACTAAAGCTTATATGATTACGAGAGGACTCCACAGCTGTGAACACAACCCCACACTGCGAGAGAGATTAGATTAGGACTCATAACACCAGTAATATTAACCACTGCACTGCTCACAATATGATGTTATACAGACTACAATCTTGTACTTTTTTATTAAGGACTATAGGCTATTAGGTCTTAACTAGAGATGTTACCGATCAATCGGCAATGGATCGGACTGGGCCGATCAAAGTGTGATCGGCGATAATCGGTGGTTTAGATCAAAAGGTAAATTCACCGATCCGATCCGATCGGTGCATCCGATCAACCAGCCGTTCAGTATGCCCACTTGAGGCCATTTTGGGGTATTGATTTCCACAGTGCTGAAGGAATAATTAGTTACTGCTATGATAATAAATACATAGTAATGCTGGTAAATAACTATAAGGCAAATATATAAATGAATTCATGAGTGAATTAATTAATTAAAGTTAAAACATTAACATTTAGAAAATATAAATAATATATAAATAATAACTTGATCGGATCGGTGATTGATCGGTATCGGGTGATCAAACTTTTGTGATCGGTGCTCGGTGATCGGTTCCAAAAAACCTGATCGGACCATCCCTAGTCTTAACCATAATGCTGTTATTACATATTAATGTTTTTATATATATATATATATTCAAAATACAACATTTGGCATCTAGTTAACACTTACGTTGCAATCATTTTTTCTCCTTAAAAATCCAAGATGCCATGGTCTCCATAGACTTCCATGTAATTTATAGTGCACGGATCGTGCACGCCCATGCCTAGATCATGCACCACGTGTGTGCAGGCTGTTCACAGCTTTCAAAAAAAAAGAATCCGCTTGGAAAATCCGTTCGGGCATTCATGATCTAGCAGCCATTATGTTTTCTTCAGATGTAAACAAACATGGCTGCCATGTTTGAAAGAATGGGTTGGTATGGGGGGTTAAACATGCAATTTCACGATCGTGATCATGCCTAATACATTTCTGGAGGTCCAAAAAAAAATTAAAAAAAAAAAAAAAAAAAAAAATTAAAGAAAAAAAAAACTCTGGGTTGGCACAGGGGTGGTACCAATACAAACTCTGGAAACTCTGGGTTGGCACCAGATGTGTTAAGACACTAGACTAGAGGTTCTCCGAAGAGAATACAACATTTGGCATCTAGTTAAGACACTTGGTTCTCAGCCATTGGGTTTCATTTGTAGCCTACACTCTACGAGTTAAATTAAGACTTCACAGTGTAGGGTGATTGGGACCTCACTGTCCCAGAGATATGACAAAAAAGGTATTAAATGGCCATCCATTCATGATTAATTGAATACACAGGACCACAATGGCCAGGCCACAAGTAGGCCTGTCAAAATTATTACATAATCTTCTAATCGCAATTATTTTCCATGTTGAAACATGTTCACATTATTTCCAAACATTTTCAAAAATTGTGGAAATAGCAGATCTACAAGCTCACAACGCATCACGATGCGATGCGTTGTGAGCTTGTAGATCATCTATTTCCACTATCAATGTTCTTCTCATTTCTTTGCATATTTAGGTTAAGTGTCATATCTGCCATGTGCAACTTCAAAGCCTAAAAGCCAAACAGAAATGTAATTGTCAACTACAAAAAACACAATTAAATCGTTAATCGCAATTATTTGAGTGACGATTAATCGTCATGTAAAATGTCATAATCGTGACAGCCCTAGAAACAAGCCCTCTGGGCTTTTTGTGTCATCCTTTTAGCATCATCGTATTATCGTACTACTCTACCATTTATTTTGCAAACTATCAAAACCTAACTCATATCAAACTGGGGGTCCCTGAAATAAAAAAAAAAAGGTTGAGAATAATTGGTCAAAACAATATGGCTTCTGACAGCAGCTACCAGCCTTGAAGACCAAGTATTTTAACCGGTTTGCAGGGGTCGTCGCCATACTGGCTTGCGGTGGACATTTGTGTCACAATAACATTTTAGCCACGGACTTAGAAACAAAGAACTAGCCCTAAATGACCATTACAGGTCTGTAACCCCCATAAGAGTTATTATGGGGGTCTTCGAAAATAAAACGTTTGAGAACCACTAATACTAGTGGACATTACACAGTGCCATAGTGTCACAGTAAATCAGTGTCATACATATTATGAATAAAACCTGGGAACTGAGATTCAGTGCTATAATAGCCCAGGGGTTTTCAAAGTGGGTGACGGGGCACCCTGGGGTGCCGTGATGCCAGTCCAGGGGTGCCGCGAGATAATTTGATAATATTTTGAATTCATCAATATCACTTCACTAGGCTTAGTAAAACAGACCTGATTTGCACTGTACTTGATGAGTTATGTTTCTATCTATGACAACACTCTTCACCAAAAATAGCCGATCTACAAGCTCACAACGTGTCACGTTGTGACGCGTTGTGAGCTTGTAGATCGGTCACGTTGTAGATCGGTCACGTTGTAGATCGGTCACGTTGTGACGCGTTGTGAGCTTGTAGATCGGTCACGTTGTAGATCGGTCACGTTGTGACGCGTTGTGAGCTTGTAGATCGGCTATTTTTGGTGAACCTTCCCCCCAGAATAGGCATGCTGGGGTTCAAGTGGTTACACGTCAAGTATAACGTTAATTTTAGTCTGTTCTGGTGGAAACGGATATTTCTCCAATAGGATGCTATAGCCTTATGATCAGAATAAGAACATTCTAATCAATAGGTGTGTAAAATCTAAATCTAAAATGTCGCCACCATCAGGCTGATTTTTTCAAACACATTTTTGGACACTGCTCCTACAGATTTTGCCCTAAAATCACGCACATCGGTATACAGTATGTCTACACTCATCTCATCAACATGGATCTGTCCCATATAGCGTCACCATCAGGCCGATTTTTTCAAACACATTTTTGGACACTGCTCCTACACATTTTGGCCTAAAATCACACTGTGACCAGACGGTCGCTTATCTCCCGATTAGGGAGTCTTACTGGTAATAATAATTACCCCTGCCCAGTTAGATATCCTTCAATGAAGTATTATGTACAATGATGGTGGTGACATTACCAAGAGCACTCTTATATACAATGTACCAAACTCTGCTGATATCATCACCAGGAATGCTGGTCCCTCATTGGCTGTATGTGTCACCTACATACATTCCCAGATTCCCAGCCGTATCAGGGCTACGGTCTTCAAAAAACTCTGTCACCTACTGTACATACTAGCCTCGCGTAGCCAGGCTTACTCATCTGCCAAGAGAAAAGCCTGGTGTTTTGATGATGATGGAGACCACAGACAGCCAGACAGCCAGACAGACATGCTGCTGTGTGTGGTGTGGTGTGGTGTGGTGTGGTGTGGTGTGGTGTGGTGTGGTGTGGTGTGGTGTGGTGTGGTGTGGGTTGTGTTGGGTGCCTCGTAATAAACATGGTAGACCTATATAAAACTTAGCCTTCAAACTCTGCGCTGAGCTTGAGTCTGACATTGTCCCATTGACAAGAGATTTCAAAGGGGAGGGGATTTGAAATTTGAAATTCCCAATCACAAGAGATCTGGTGGGAGGGGTTGTGTTTGACTTGTGTGTACACAACAACATTCCCCCCTCCCCCTCCCCTATATGACAGGCATCAGACAGGTCGTTGTCTTTGATGCTAACGAGGTGTGCACAACCCCCTTTGAAGTTCAAAGGGAGCAATTAAGAGCTTTGGCTGAGCTCCCCCCTCCACTGTTTCTGTTGATTTTCAAGAGGCTCCGACTCTCATTGGCTTGGTTCTGCCTAAACCAGAGAAACTTTAGCGTCATATGACAAGTTACACCAGACCAAGAGAACCAGTCCGCTCAGAGAGTGGGCGGGTCTATGGTCTGGAGCCAGGCAAATATAAAACTCACTCCGCATAGCCGTTGCTGTGCTCATATAAACCAGTTTGACATCCAATTCATACAAATCAAGCGCAATAATGAATAGATAGATGCTTGATGGTTATGAGGATGGTCCAGACAGACAGACAGACAGACAGACAGACAGACAGACAGACAGACAGACAGACAGACAAGACATAGAACAGTGGTTCTCAACCAGTGGTCCGGGGACCACCAGTGGCCCTTGAGGGGGTTCCAGGTGGTCCCCCGCTAAATGATGGAGAGTTGGTCACCAAATGGACCCTTATAGATCTTTAACTCTTGAAACCAAATGGACCCTTGCGGATGCCCACATCAATACAGCATGGAATTGTGGACAAAATCTTACCCATCAACAACAAAATATTAAATTTTTTGGGTCTGAGAGAATAAATACATTTCATCAAATGGTGCTCCATGGCTCAAATCAATGCCAAATAAATAATGGACCTTGATGATGTTAAAAGGGATGAAAATCACTAGACAAAGAGGAGGTTCACTGAAGTAATGTACGTGTTGGATCATAAATAACAAGAACTGCACTCTGTCAAGATGCCAACTTGCGCCTCACAGCAGGCCACACATGGCCTACTTGTGCACAAGCAGAGCACGCCACGAGGTGATCCGAACCTCCCCACCCGGCTTCGAACCCGGGTCTGCAAAATGCATCATCATTGTGCTGAAATCCTAAAATATCTCAAAACACAGATTGAACACATAACTCAGGATTGTGTTGATCGTGTCCCAAACAACAATAAAATAAGATCTGGTTGTCCCAGAGGTGAACTGGCCCTTTAACCATTACTCCAAAGTGATATCCCTATGGAACGAGGGCAGATACTAGACTTTTGTGGCTTCAGGCTGGGGCTGCGACTCTCTCCGTCACACTCACCCCCCTTTGACCCCCTCCTACGGGGAAGCCCGGATCCGGGTCACGGCACCAATGTAACGGAGGTGATCCGAACCTACCCACCCGGCTTCGAACCCGTCACAGTGTGGTGTATTCCCTGCTGGCGAAAAAAAACTGCTCTACTTCTCCTGACCCTTCGATTGTGCTCGTAATAAACAATATCCAAACAAAAACATGGATTCTGACAAAGTTTCACCTATTAAGAGTGAGTTAAGAGCTACAATCTGTTTCGGTTTGTTTCGCTGGGGGATGTAAACAGACCTACACTGTGAGACGTAGCTTCTCTTAACCGCAGCACTACCACCACTTCAGTTATGCTGCAGCCCACAGCGGATATTGTGGCCAGGGTGCCTCTGTGGATAGCTTTAAAGCACAGCTCAAGACCTATTTCTTTACTCTTGCTTTTAGCTGAATTTTTTAATCTCTTTGATGCTATTGTGCATATCATGCACCATACCCAGACGATGACAGTACTTGCGCGCTCTGCATGACAAGTAATAAACACGGTATAACAACACACAAAAGGACTCACTCTGCGTAGCCGGTGCTCCAGGGCAGCCTCCTCTTGGTCTCCTTGAGGATGAGGATGGGTCTGGCCACATGGTCCGCGCTGCACTCCACCTCGTCCGCGGACAGGCCCAGGAAGTCCGGCCTGGTGGAGGGGAGGGATGGGACCATATGAAAATATGGTCATATCACGATTGTTGTGACAAAAGAAATCGCGATTTACGATATTATCACGATAATCAAAATCCATTATCCTGGGGGGCGGAACATTTGCCAAAAAAATTGCAGATCTACAAGCTCACAACGCGTCGCGCTGCGACGCGTTGTGAGCTTGTAGATCTGCTATTTTTTTTGGCAATGACATTTGATAGAGTGTGAAAAAAAGACTGTATCAAGCATGTATATTATGAATACCTTTTACCAACTCTAGAGGGTTTAAGTGGTACCGGATATGCAGCTCATCAAATAAAAGGTGAATTGATCCCAGTGCATGACGGAGGACGATATCACGATAAATTAAATCTCCACAATATGATTATCGTGAGTGTTTTTTATCATGATAAACGATAATATCGCGTATCGTCCCATCCCTAGTATACCATCACCATATGTGTCAAAGATGTATCACGATACGCAATCTTATCATGATTCTTTTTTTCCATGTTGATTGTTATGGTTATTACAAGGTAACAAAAACTAAAAGAAAAAGGAGTAACAGACCATTTAGATCAGTAAGACTCCCTAATCGGGAGATAAGCGACCGCCAGGTCGCATACACAAACTTTAGAAGGCAATCGTAGCCAATCAGGAGGGAATATGGGAAATGGGACAGATCCATGTTGATGACATGACTTTAGAGATAATGTGATTTTAGGCCAAAATCTGTAGGAGCAGTGTCCAAAAATAAGTGGGGTCCAGGGGGGGAAATCTCGCTTTTGCGAACGCCCATCATTTCGACCGGAGGGTTAGCGACTCACTCCACGGAGGTTAAGTTAGGGTGAGGGTTAGAGTCGGGTGTCGAAAAGATGAGATGTAGTAACTAGGGATGGCCAACGGTCAACCGTTACCGTTAAACCGATAAGAAATTGGTTACCGGTAAGCACTAACGGTCAATTTTGACCGATAAAAAAGAAAAGAAAAAGGAAATCAACCCATGTGTCACACCAAAAGCCCCGTACACCAATATCTACGCAACATCAAGTCATCAACCAATGACAACCATGCAACTATACGCGCTGTGGTCACACATTTCTGGGACACAAATGTCTGTGTAACATCCATGCATTCACGCAACTGCGAGTCTGCGACGCGAGTCGTACACGCTGACTTGTTCAACAAATGCTCTGTCGTCGATTGGATTTTACAAAACAGACCCCGTCACATTGAATCCCGTTTAAGAAGAGCTTAAACACAACTTTCTAATGTTACATGTTGATGACGTGAGGAACGCTAAAGTCGTCTTGGTTACAGAGTAGGATATGCGAAAATAACAAAGCTGAGCTCAGAGTCGCAAATTCAATGATCGCTGCTTCAGCACACACAAAACACGGACGAGAGAGAAGAAAATTAATGAAATGGACATCACGTTTAGCCGATTCAACCATTCCAAAAGTCATACGATTGAAAGTTATTGCTCTACATACGAGCATCTCGCTGAGGCTGTTTTGTTAGGCGATAGCCAGGGAGTGCACAGAATGTTAGAGAGGGATGGGCTGAATGGCATTTTGGTGGACAATTCTGTTGATAAAAGTTAAGGGCTCCAGCCCCCTTTGCTGTATGTGCGCACGTGCCTGGCGAAAGCGCATCACATTACAGACTGATCATTTCAATGCCACCGTTTCTTTGCAAAAACACATTTCTTTTAGAAAACATTTGTATACTTGTTTCTCCTAGTTTTATTGTTTGTAATGTGTAAATATGGCACTTTATTATGGGGAAAAACGGGTGTATTTTCCTTTTTTAAATCGCTAAAATAGCGCATTTCCTTAACGCATTTTTGAAGACATTTCCTTAACGGTTAACGGTTAATTAACTGATAAGGCCTTTCAGTTATCGGTTAAGAAAAAATCTCCATTTGGCCATCCCTAGTAGTAACAGCGACACGCTCCCGGGTCCAGGGACTCTCTGGGTTCCTTTTGGGAGGTCTAAATTGACTCTTACAAGTATGTAACTCTGACAGTATACAAATGAAACCAAATCCATTTGGTTTCATTTGTACACAGTCAAGAGTTAAGTGGAGACCTTGACACTATTCATTTGAGAACTACTCATTTAGACCAAGATGCAGGTTTAAATGAATCTCTGTATTAACAACTCAACAGGATTTTCATTGTATCACGATATATATATATATACGATATCTCTGAAAAAGGCATATCGTGGAGACATTGCATCGTCTCAACGATATTTATCACCCTATCGCCCAGCCCTATACCTGGTGTAGGGGAACTTGAGCGGCAGCTCCGAGCCGATGTGCCCGTCGCCCCCGCCGCCGGTCATCATGCCACCCATCAGGCTGGCCACGGCCGACTTCACCCGCGTCAGCATGGTGGCGGTGGTGGTGGGGGTCCTCCTGCCGGTGGGGCTGGCACCATCATGACATTTTAACCCATTTAGAACGGGCACACATTTTGTGTATCATTATTTTATGCTTTAACTATTGAAAAATAGCAGATATACAAGCTCATAGCACGGCACCGAGTGCCGCGCTGCGAGCTTGTAGATCTGCTATTTTTGAAAAATCGTGAAAATTAGAATTTTTACCCGATTCTATAAGTGTCTTTTGAATCCTTCTAAGGTTTTTTGAAAAACCTACGTTTCTATGTCAGCAATCTGGCCAGCCATCGTCAAAGAAAAGGTCCTTTTCACTTAACTGGAGCTCAGTTAGTCTGTCATAGTAGTCTTGAGAGACTACTATGTCAGTGGTTCTCAAACCTTTTCATGTGAAGGACCCCCAAACTGATATTTATTTGGCCACGGACCCCCATCTCAAAATATCTAGTCCCAGGGACCCCCCAGAAGCAAAGTTTGAGTTACAAACGTTTGCTTTAAAAATACATATATTCAAAGATTTGCACACATTTTCACGACTTTTTCAAAAATAGCAGATCTACAAGCTTGTATATCTGCTATTTTTCAATAGTTAAAGCATTCAATAATTCTAGGCCTGAATGGGTTAACATGACGATTCATTTAATTGTCACTCAAATAATCGCAATTTAGGGCATTTAGCAGACGCTCTTAATCCAGAGAGACTTACAATAAGCAAAGTAATACATCAATACAATAAGCAGGTCATACATCAATGCAGCAACATCAATACATCAAATGCATAGAATTATCAATCTAGACAAAATAACGTAGGTAAACGGAGCAATCAGTAAAAAGCTTTATAAAAACGATTAACGATTTAATTGTGTGTTTTGCCTGACAGTTACATTTCTGCTTTAAAGTTGGCAGATATGACAAATGACCTAAATATTTGATAACATTATACTTAAAGAAAAGAACACTGATAGTGGAAATAGACGATCTACAAGCTCACAATGCATCGCAACACCTTGTGAGCTTGTAGATCTGCTATTTCCACTATTTTTGAACATTTTTGAACATAACGATTATGACAAAATAATTGAGATTATGTCTAGGGCTGTTACGATAATGACATTTTACATGACGATTACTTGTCACTCAAATAATCGCAATCAACTATTATTTCCACTATTCTGTTTACATATAATTGCAATTGCGAGTCAGTTTGAGTCTTTCGTGTGACTTTCGTACATCCTAATAATATATAGACGTCGTTTGAACTTTGTAGCTATAATAGCCTGTTTGTTGGTGTAATGTATTATTCTTTAGCCCCTTTTCGACTGCAGCTTTAGCGCCACACTACACTGCACCACATAAAAATATCTACATTTTCCATTACACTACTAAAGTAGCCCTATTGGAAACAAAGAAATTGACCCTTTTAACTGTGATTATAATACAATATAATTTTGTATTATAACTATCCTACTTATAATGCACTATAATGGATTATAACTGTGATTATACACTATAAAGTATACTATGACAATTATAATACACTATAATAGATGATAACAGTGACTGTAACACAATAGAATCTATTATGTATTACAACAATATCCTGGTGTTCTAAATGAGAAGTCAGTGAGTGATCAGTCATCATGAAGTGTTTGGCCCTGTTGGGCCTAACTACCACTTTCACACCACTCTACCCAGGTCCTTGTAGTGGGGAAAACCTGGCACAACTTCAAGTGGGCAGTGTGTTGTGTTGTGTTGTGGTGTGGTGTGGTGTGGTGTGGTGTGGTGTTGGGCCATGCCAGTGGAAAAGGGGCTTTAGTTATGCTAAAAACGACAAGTGCAACCAGATTAATAATGACTGTGTCATTTCTAGTTCAACATATAATCACTATTACACGACCCTATACAGTATGTAATGTATGTAATAATCCCAACAGACTGGCCTACCCGGTGTTCCTCCTGGTGCTTCCCTATAGCTGCCGCAGCGTGAGTCCGTGGTCCGCGTCCTCTGCTGCTTCAGTGTCCTCCTGTCCTCCTGGCTATCCTCCACCTTCTCCAGTCCTCCACCTTCTCTTCCACCACCCAAAGGTGGTGCTGCTGCTGCTGCTGCTGCTGCTGCCGTCGTCGTCGCGTCGCGGTGCGGAGGAGAGCGGCGTCTGGAGGAGAGAGCTTGACGCTGACGGATAATAATAACAGCAATATGAGTGTAATTCATTCAGTTCCTCCTCTACGGCTCAGTCAGTGGATGATGATGATGATGATGATGATGGAAGCTGAAATGCGGAAACAAATGTCAACACACTATAGAGGTGGGACGTTCGAGAACGAATCGAGTCATTTGAACGGCTCTTTGAAATGAACGATATGTGATCCGGTTCGCAGAAGCTGGGAGGCCGTCCCTTTCTAATGAACATTTT